>NC_090349.1:47793630-48111597 GCF_035084215.1 Heptranchias perlo
TGAGCCTGCTCCGCCATTCAATAAGATCATGGCTGATCTGATCCTAACCTCAAATCTAAAGAACACAAGAAGTAGGAGCAGGACCCGGCCACTCAGCCCCTGGGCCTCTCCGCCACCCACAGGGCATTGACCGATCCGAACTCAGCTGTGGAAGTTACATCATTAAATAAATTTAAAACAGAAATCGACAGTTTCCTAGAAGTAAAGGGAATTAGGGGTTACGGGGAGCGGGCAGGAAATTGGACATGAATTTAGATTTGAGGTTAGGATCAGATCAGCCATGATCTTATTGAATGGCGGAGCAGGCTCGAGGGGCCGATTGGCCTACTCCTGCTCCTATTTCTTATGCTCTTATGTTCTGAAATACAGGAAGACATTAATAAAGTTGCAGAATGGGCGCTTAATTGGCAAATGAATTTCAATTTAGATATATATGAGGTGGTGCATTTTGGTAGGAAGAATAATGTGGCCACATACTGCTTGGATAATAATAGTGTAAATGGGATAGAGCAGCAGAGGGATCTCGAGGTCAGATACACAAATCACTAAAAGTAGCAATGCAGGTTAATAAGACCATAAGAAAGGCAAACCAAGCACTGAGGTTCATTTCTAGGGGAACAGAATTGAAAAGCAGAGAAGTTTTTTTTACTCGTTCATGGGATGTGGGCATCGCTGGCGAGGCCGGCATTTATTGCCCATCCCTAATTGCCCTTGAGAAGGTGGTGGTGAGCCGCCTTCTTGAACCGCTGCAGTCCGTGTGGTGAAGGTTCTCCCACAGTGCTGTTAGGAAGGGAGTTCCAGGATTTTGACCCAGCAACGATGAGGGAACGGCGATAAATTTCCAAGTCGGGATGGTGTGTGACTTGGAGGGGAACGTGCAGGTGATGTTGTTCCTATGTACCTGCTGCTCTTGTCCTTCTATGTGGTGGAGGTCGAGGGTTTGGGAGGTGCTGTCGAAGAAGCCTTGGTTGCAGTGCATCCTGAGGATGGTACACACTGCAGCCACTGTGCGCCGGTGGTGAAGGGAGTGAATGTTTAAGGTGGTGGATGGGTTGCCAAACAAGCGGGCTGCTTTGTCCTGGATGGTGTCGAGCTTCTTGAGTGTTGTTGGAGCTGCTCTCATCCAAGCAAGTGGAGAGTATTCCATCACACTCCTGACTTGTGCATTGTAGATGGTGGAAAGGCTTTGGGGAGTCAGGAGGTGAGTCACTCGCCACAGAATACCCAGCCTCTGACCTGCTCTCGTAGCCACAGTATTTATATGGCTGGTCCAGTTAAGTTTCTGGTCAATGGTGACCCCCAGGATGTTGATGGTGGGGGATTCAGCGATGGTAATTTTGTTGAATGTCCAGGGGAGGTGGTTAGATTCTCTCTTGTTGGAGATGGTCATAGCCTGGCACTTATCTGGTGTGAATGTTACTTGCCACTTATCAGCCCAAGCCTGGATGTTGTCCAGGTATTGCTGCATGCGGGCACAGACTGCTTCATTATTTGAGGGGTTGCGAATGGAACTGAACACTGTGCAATCATCAGCGAACATCCCCATTTCTGACCTTATGATGGAGGGAAGGTCATTGATGAAGCAGCTGAAGATGGTTGGGCCTAGGACACTGCCCTGAAGAACTCCTGCAGCAATGCCCTGGGGCTGAGGTGATTGGCCTCCAACAACCACTACCATCTTCCTTTGTGCTAGGTATGACTCTAGCCACTGGAGAGTTTTCCCCCTGATTCCCATTGACTTCAATTTTACTAGGGCTCCTTGGTGCCACACTCGGTCAAATGCTGCCTTGATATCAAGGGCAGTCACTCTCTCCTCACCTCTGGAATTCAGCTCTTTTGTCCATGTTTGGACCAACGCTGTAATGAGGTCTGGAGCCGAGTGGTCCTGGCGGAACCCAAACTGAGCATCGGCGAGCAGATTATTGGTGAGTAAGTGCCGCTTGATAGCACTGTCGACGACACCTTCCATCACTTTGCTGATGATTGAGAGTAGACTGATGGGGCAGTAATTGGCCGGATTGGATTTGTCCTGCTTTTTGTGGACAGGACATACCTGAGCAATTTTCCACATTGTCGGGTAGATGCCAGTGTTGTAGCTGTACTGGAACAGCTTGGCTGGAGGCGCAGCTAGTTCTGGAGCACAAGTCTTCAGCACTACAGCCGGGATGTTGTCAGGGCCCATAGCCTTTGCTGTATCCAGTGCACTCAGCCGTTTCTTGATATCACGTGGAGTGAATCGAATTGGCTGAAGACTGGCTTCTGTGATGGTGGGGATATCGGGAGGAGGCTGAGATGGATCATCCACTCGGCACTTCTGGCTGAAGATGGTTGCAAACGCTTCAGCCTTGTCTTTTGCACTCACGTGCTGGACTCCGCCATCATTGAGGATGGGGATGTTTGCAGAGCCTCCTCCTCCCGTTAGTTGTTTAATTGTCCACCACCATTCACGACTGGATGTGGCAGGACTGCAGAGCTTTGATCAGATCCGTTGGTTGTGGAATCGCTTAGCTCTGTCTATAGCATGTTGCTTCCGCTGTTTAGCATGCATGTAGTCCTGAGTTGTAGCTTCACCAGGTTGGCACCTCATTTTAGATGCGCCTGGTGCTGCTCCTGGCATGCTCTTCTACACTCCTCATTGAACCAGGGTTGATCCCCTGGCTTGTTGGTAATGGTAGAGTGAGGAATATGCCGGGCCATGAGGTTACAGATTGTGCTGGAATACAATTCTGCTGCTGCCGATGGCCCACAGTGCCTCATGGATGCCCAGTTTTGAGCTGCTAGATCTGTTCTGAATCTATCCCATTTAGCACGGTGGTAGTGCCACACAACACGTTGGATGGTGTTCTCGGTGCGAAGACGGGACTTCATCTCCACGAGGACTGTGCGGTGGTCACTCCTACCAATACTGTCATGGACAGATGCATTTGCGACAGGTAGATTGGTGAGGACGAGGTCAAGTAAGTTTTTCCCGCGTGTTGGTTCGCTCACCACCTGCCGCAGGCCCATTCTGGCAGCTATGTCCTTCAGGACTCAGCCAACTCGGTCAGTAGTGGTGCTACCGAGCCACTCTTGGTGATGGACATTGAAGTCCCCCACCCAGAGTACATTTTGTGCCCTTGCTACCCTCAGTGCTTCCTCCAAGTGGTGTTCAACATGGAGGAGGACTGATTCATCAGCTGAGGGAGGGCGGTAGGTGGTAATCAGCAGGAGGTTTTCTTGCCCATGTTTGACCTGATGCCATGAGATTTGATGGGGTCCAGAGTCAATGTTGAGGACTCTCAGGGCCACTCCCTCCTGACTGTATATCACTGTACCGCCACTGTACTGCCGGTGGGACAGGACATACCCAGGGATGGTGATGCAAGAACCTGGGACATTGGCTGAAAGTTATGTTAAACTCGTATAGAACCTTGGTTAGACCACACTTGGAGTATTGTGAACAGTTCTGGTCTCCATATTATAAAAAGAATATAGAGGCACTGGAGAAGGTGCAAAAAAGATTCACAAGAATGATACCAGAACTGAGAGGATATACTTATCAGGAAAGGCTGACTGAGAAAATGACTCTTTTCTCTAGAAGGGAGAAGACTGAGGGGTGACCTGATAGAGGTCTTTAAGATAATGAAAGGATTTGATAGGGTAGATGTAGAGAAAATGTTTCCACTTGTGGGGGAGGCCAGAACTAGGGGTCATAAATATAAGATAGTCACTAATAAATCCAAAATGGAATTCAGGAGAAACTTCTTTACCCAGAGAGTGGTGAGAATGTGGAACTCGCTACCACAAGGAATAGTTGAGACAAATAGCATAGATACATTTAAGGGGAAGCTCGCTCATAGAATCAGAGAATGGTTACAGCACAGAAGGAGGCCATTCAGCCCGTTGAGTCCCTGCCGGCTCTCTGCAACAGCAGTACAGCTAGTCCCACTCCCCCGTTCTATCCCCGTAGCACTGCAATTTATTTTCCTTCAAGTATTTATCCAGTTCCCTTTTGAAGGCCATGATTGAATCTGCCTCCACCACCCCCTCGGGCAGTGCATTCCAGATCCTAACCACTCGCTGTGTAAAAAAGTTTTTCCTCATGTCACCTTTGGTTCTTTTGCGAATCACCTTAAATCTATGTCCTCTGGTTCTTGACCCTTCCACCAATGGGAACAGTTTCTCTCTATCTACTCTGTCTAGACCCTTCATGATTTTGAACACCTCGATCAAATCTCCTCTCAACCGTCTCTGTTCCAAGGAGAACAACCCCAGCTTCTCCAGTCTATCCACGTAACTGAAGTCCCTCATCCCTGGAATCATTCCAGTAAATCTCTTCTGCACCCTCTCTAAGGCCTTCACATCCTTCCTAAAGTGCGGTGCCCAGAACTGGACACAATACTCCAGTTGGTGCCAAACCAATGTTTTATAAAGGTTCATTATAACTTTCTTGCTTTTGTACTCTGTGCCTCTATTTATAAAGCCCAGGATCCCGTATGCTTTTTTAACCACTTTCTCAACCTGCCCTGCCACTTTCAGCGATTTGTGCACATATACCCCCAGATCTCTCTGTTCCTGTACCCCTTTAGAATTGTACCATTTAGTTTATATTGCCTCTCCTCATTCTTCCAACCAAAATGTATCGCTTTGCACTTCTCTGCGGTAAATTTCATCTGCCACGTGTCCGCCCATTCCACCAGCCTGTCTATATCCTCTTGAAGTCTATCACTATCCTCCTCACTGTTCACTACACTTCCAAGTTTTGTTTCATCTGCAAATTTTGAAATTGTGCCCCGTACACCCAAGTCCAAGTCATTAATATATATCAAGAAAAGCAATGATCCCAGTACCGACCCCTGGGGGACACCACTGTACACCTCCCTCCAGTCCGAAAAACAACCGTTCACCACTACTCTCTGTTTCCTGTCACTTAGCCAATTTTGTATCCATGCTGCTACTGCCCCCTTTATTCCATGGGCTTCAACTTTGATGACAAGCCTATTATGCGGCATTTTATTGAACGCCTTTTGAAAGTCCATATAGGAATCATCAAACGCATTGCCCTCATCGACCCTCTCTGTTACCTCATCAAAAAACTCTATCAGGTTAGTTAAACACGATTTTCCTTTAACAAATCCGTGCTGGCTTTCCCTAATCAATCCACACTGTCCAAGTGACTGTTAATTCTGTCCCAGATTATCGTTTCTAAAAGTTTCCCCACCACTGAGGTTAAACTGACTGGCCTATAGTTGCTGGGTTTATCCTTACACCACTCCCTCTCTCTCTCACACCTCTCCCTCTCTCTCTCTCTCACACACACCACTCCCTCTCTCTCTCTCTCTCTCACACCACTCCCCCTCTCTCTCTCACACACACCTCTCTCTCTCTCTCTCACACACACCTCTCTCCCTCTCTCTCTCTCACACCACTCCCTCTCTCTCTCTCACACCACTCCCTCTCTCTCTCTCTCACACCTCTCCCTCTCTCTCTCTCACACCACTCCCTCTCTCTCTCTCTCTCTCACACCTCTCCCTCTCTCTCTCTCACACCACTCCCTCTCTCTCTCTCTCTCACACCACTCCCTCTCTCTCTCTCACACCACTCCCTCTCTCTCTCTCACACCACTCCCTCTCTCTCTCTCACACCACTCCCTCTCTCTCTCTCTCTCTCTCACACCTCTCCCTCTCTCTCTCTCACACCACTCCCTCTCTCTCTCTCACACCACTCCCTCTCTCTCTCTCTTTCTCACACCTCTCTCTCTCCCTCTCTCACACCTCTCTCTCTCTCTCTCACACCTCTCCCTCTCTCTCTCTCTCTCTCACACCTCTCCCTCTCTCTCTCTCTCTGCCTCACATCTCTCTCTCTGTCTCACACCACTCCCTCTCTCTCTCTCTCACACCTCTCCCTCGCTCTCTCTCTCTGTCTCACACCTCTCCCTCTCTCTCTCTCTGTCTCTCACCTCTCCCTCTCTCTCTCTGTTTAAAGCATTTTTTGAAGAACATAGAACAAAAACAAAAGCTACAACAGATGTGTAATTAACACTTTGTCATATTTTCCACTCTCTCACACAGACACACATTGACAAAACCTCTTTAAGAAAGCACTCAGTATAATTTGTACCTCAGGGAAGCTTTTGAAATTTGCTCTCTTGTTTCTGAAATTTATTTGAAGAAAACGATTGAGCAGAAAGTTAACCCAAAGAAAACTTTGCATTGGTAATTGGTAAATTAGGTAAACTGCATATGCTCAGACCACACAATCGAAATTCTGCTCACAGACTCACTAACCTCAAATCTAAAGAACACAAGAAGTAGGAGCAGGACCCGGCCACTCAGCCCCTGGGCCCTCTCCGCCACCCACAGGGCATTGACCGATCCGAACTCAGCTGTGGAAGTTACATCATTAAATAAATTTAAAACAGAAATAGACAGTTTCCTAGAAGTAAAGGGAATTAGGGGTTACGTGGAGCGGGCAGGAAATTGGACATGAATTTAGATTTGTGGTTAGGATCAGATCAGCCATGATCTTATTGAATGGCGGAGCAGGCTCGAGGGGCCGATTGGCCTACTCCTGCTCCTATTTCTTATGTTCTTATGTAAAATACAATCTCCTCAATCACCTCAACAGAGATCAACTAATTCTGCATAGATTGAAGGTTGAAGGTTGAAGATTGAAGGTTGAAGATTGACCTGCACCTTTGTGCTCTGTGTTTCCGGTGCCCAGTGTATAAGCTGAGCCACTGGGAAGGATCTTTAAAAAGTTTACTTAGGTAGAGTTTTGCCTCCTCGAGATGGTGCCACACCCAACCCCAAATCCCAAAGTCACGGTGATTCTGTTGCAACTACTTCACAGTGATCCAGACTGTTTAGTGTAATGTACCCGTGATATATGGGCACTCAGTCAGGGCAGCCTGTTAAGAAATCTCCAAGCCCTGAGAAATCAGACTGCTCCAAGTTGGCTCATTTATTGAGAGGAGTGATGATATAATCAGTTGTGTCAGAAAATGACCCCCACTAGGAAACTCTAATTGCTCTCACTAAATCCTAGCTGTGTTGTTTCAGGAGAATGTGCCAAATTCTGTCAGTGTCCACAAGCCCTGGTCTATTTAAAAATGCCTATTTTCCTGATTTTATAGATTTGCATGTTAAATCAAGATGGTACTTATTCACACACCAGCTGCCTCCCTTATGGCACCAAGTTGATTTTATACTTTTCCAAATACTGTCCTGCATTTGGAGAACAGTCAGTCTGATTGGAAAATGTACAATGGGTGCCCTCCCCAGAGGAAGTGATCAGTCTAATGATTTACCACTGTTTCTATAAAATGCTTTTGTATGAAATAATTATTTAATTTCCTGTTAAGTGTGAGCACCATGTGCTGTTGAAGTACCTGTGAAAGTGAGTTATCACTGCCTGGTGTGCATGCCATGTCTGCATCCATTACCTGGGCAGGTGGCTACAATGATGGATGTGTTGGGGCCTATTTGATGCAGCCTTGCTCCATCCCCTGGCAATACAAACCTGACAAATAAAATATTTTTCCTTAAACCTCATGTAAATAATTCGATCAGCCTTTGATGACATATGACCAGTGGGTCCTTTAACATCTTAGAATCATAGAATCTTACAGCATAAAAGGAGGCCATTCGGCCCATCATGGCTGTGCTGGCTCTTTGAAAGAGCTATCCAGTTAGTCCCACTCCCCTACTCTTTCCCCACAGCCCTGTAAATTTTACCCCATCCAGCACGGGCTCAATGGGCGGAATGGCCTCCTTGTGTGCTGTAACCATTCTATGATTCGAAATATTTATCCAATTCCCTTTTGAAAGTTATTATTGACTCTGCTTCCTCCGCCCTTTCAAGCCGTGCGTTCTGTCACACATTGAGCTGCCAAGGCCGGATTCCTAAAAGTGTTACTAAAAATTAATTAAAGGCCAGGAATTCAGGTTCCCAGGCGGAATTTCTACAGAACGTGTCTGGAATTCACCCCAAAGGGCCTGAATTTCTCCTCTGTATCCAAGATCGGTCTTTAGTATGACTATACGCCCAACATTTGGTGAAATAACTTGCATTTACCCACGGGAGGTCTCGAGGGGCCAGTCAGGCAGAACACTCCTGTTCCAGCATCTGTGCAACTGTCCCAGGGAGGGTTAGGTTCCTCAGGACAGAGCAGGCGTTGGGGTAATGGGCTGGGGGGGATGGGCTGGGGGGGGATTGGGGGGGGATGGGCTGGGGGGGCGGGCGGTGGGGGGGAATGGGCTGGGGGGGATGGGCTGGGGGGGCGGCCATTGGGGTAATGGGCTGGGGGGGAATGGGCTGGGGGGGATGGGCTGGGGGGGCGGGCGGTGGGGTAATGGGCTGGGAGGGATGGGCTGGGAGGGATGGGCTGGGGGGGCGGGCGTTGAGGTAATGGGCTGGGAGGGATGGGCTGGGGGGGAATGGGCTGGGGGGGATGGGCTGGGGGGGCGGGCGTTGAGGTAATGGGCTGGGAGGGATGGGCTGGGGGGGGGGCGGGCGGTGGGGAGAATGGGCCGGAGGGGGGATGGGTGACCAGGAGTCCCTGTAAGGATGGCTGGTTTGGCCTCTCAATGCCTGGAGGATTGGGGCTGACCCTCTGCCCCCTGCTTCCTCCCCCCATTTCTCCTTAGGTGCTACAACAGGTGAAGGACACTGTTTGTATTTTGGGCCCCCATTTAAAGGGCTGCCTGAAGGTCGATTCAGTGGGTAATGGAGGGCTCGGGGTCCGTGTGGCATTTGGGTCCCACTGGAGTAATCAAACACTTCTTATAAAAGGAACAAACACTTTATTTTGCAGCTTCAACACACAGAGCAACCACGGAACCCTCTTTGACCTTTTCATATCATTACTTGTTTTCCCAGAATGGCCCGCTCCCCCCCCGGCTCCTCCCCCACAGGCCCCTCCCCTGGCTCCACCCCCACAGGCCCCTCCCCGGCTCCTCCCCCACAGGCCCCTCCCCTGGCCCCTTGCCCACAGGCCCCTCCCCTGGCTCCTCCCCCATAGGCCCCTCCCCTGGCTCCTCCCCCACAGGCCCCTCCCCTGGCTCCTCCCCCACAGGCCCCTCCCATGGCCCCCTCCCCCACAGGCCCCTCCCCTGGCTCCTCCCCCACAGGCCCCTCCCCTGGCCCCCTCCCCCACAAGCCCCTCCCCCTGGCTCCTCCCCCACAGGCCCCTCCCCCACAGGCCCCTCCAGACCTTCAGCCTCTGGGCGCCCATTTTTCAGGCGAGAGTCAAGCAGCCAATGGTTGAAAGTCTCCCCACAGCATCTGAGAACATTTCTTACATTCTCCTCCTGCCTTTTGTTCGCAGTCCCTTTGCTTCTCGCTCTCCCAGCTACAAACGGCTTGCAGGGCTCTCTAATAAACTTCTTTTTATTTTTCTTTAATAAAGGGCTCTGCATTGTAAATCCCGCTGGGCTCAGTCCCTGCTGGTGAGAATGTGAAAGGCAGGCTGTCCCCACATTCCCCTCGTGCCCTTTGATCAACCGCGAAAAGATCCCAGCTCGGAGGATCAGAATCCAATGAATTGTTCTTGGATTCTCTCCCTGAACCAAAGTCACCAAAACCTTCTTTCGCCATGTGCAGGGGTATCGACATCATAACAGGAACACCCAAAAAAACCACCTCATAAATCCAGCCAGAATATGTGAGGCAGGAATGTATTTACTAATGAGTCAGTGTGGACTATGCGATCCACACAGACAAAAGAGAGGAGCTCACTTGAAAACAAGGATTACATTGAATCGATGGAATGTGTGTTTAAAGGAGCTTGGGCATTGGACTGGGGAACTGGTGGACTGTTTAATGTGAATGTTAGGGGAGAAGCTGAAAATGGAGATTATTTTTGCTCAATTTTCATTCTATTGATCTGAAAAATATTGAATTAAATATCAAGGTAAATTTTCAGCAGCGAATGTGATTCAATGCTGTCTGTGAAATTAAAACTGTTTTCAGCTAAAGTGCATTTGATGAAGTTCTCGCAGACGGAGCAGTTCAAACACTGAGGCCCCGATATTACCAGGGAGGCAGGATGGCAGCGGGGGGGGGGACGGGACTGGGCGTGTGGGTAACCCGCCCAGTGAAATCCGTCCGTTCCCCACGCGATCGTGGGTAAATTGGAGCCACTTACCGCGGCTTCCGGGTTTCCCGTCAGAAACCTGCGCAGCGGGCGGACTGCGCACCCGCATCACAGGCTGTCAGCTGGAGGAGCTCTACTTAAAGGGGCAGTCCTCCAATGCTGCTCCTGGAGCAAACAACCAAAATTATAGAATGGAGCAGCCCAGGGGAAAGGCTGCTCCCAGATTCACTGATGCCTCACTCCAGGTCTTACTGGATGGGGTGAGGAGGAGGTGGGATATTTTCTACCCGGTGGACGGGAGGAAGTGGCCTGTCTCTGCCACCGAGAAGGCCTGGGTCAAGATGGCAGAGGAGGTCACCAGCAGCAGCAACATCTCCCGCACACGGATCCAGTGCAGGAAGCGATTCAAAGACCTAACCAGGTCAGTCAAAGTGAGTACACTTACTCATTCTCCTACACTCCGTCTTCCACATCACCGCCCCCACCCCACAACTCATTCTGCACTGCCAACACTACTCTATCACATCACTCCTCACACCCACTCAAACCTCATCCTCAATATACTTGCACTTCCTCACCTCCCCAGTACTCATCCCACCACCACCACTCAACCCAATCCTCATACAGTGTCATGGCTCTATCTCATACTCACCCTCTGATGCATCTCTTTCACGGTCAGCCTCACCCAAACCAATGCATTCAGCGAATGGCCACGTCACCATCCCTCACTGACGCCTCTCTACTTTCTCCCCTTATAGGAGAAGAGATCCCAGAATGCATGGGAGAGGGCGAAGTCTGGAGGGGGGGCCGCAACATCAGGATGTCCTCACGGACGCGGAGCAGGAGGGTCTTGAAATGAGCCGCACCCTCGAGTACCTGTCCGTCGGGGACGCCGAGACTGCCACCTGACAAACGGCTGGTGACAGAACTTTAACATTCAGCACTCACAATAGCAAATGATGTTAACCTGCCTTGCCATCTTCAGCACCTCAACATCTGTCATCATGCTTAATATTGCCTTCTGTTCTCTTACAGGGCCTTCAGCGACTGCCATGACGGCGGAGGGTGATTCCTCAGAGGACCTGCCGGCCTCTGAGGGGGCACCGTCACATCTGAGCGAGCCATCCACCAGCGCAGATACACACACCTCGGTGGGTCCCCGTCCTCAGTTAGTTGGGGTTGCACATGGTGAGTCACCACATACACGTGAGCACGAGCAGATATTGGTGGCAGGGGCAGCTGTGGAGAGTCCGTGTCGGTGGGAGCAATCTTCTCCAGGCTCTGCTCAGCTGGACACAGATGCTGAACCCTGGGGACCATCCTTTAAAAGGAGAATGATCGAGGAGCAGCAGCACATTTGCGAGGTGCTGGAACAGGTGCCACGCGCACTCTCCACAATCACGCAGAGGATGGAGGAGTCCAACTCCTGCATGAGTGGAATGGTGGCACAGGTAGAGGAGGGAATCTCTGAGATACAGAGTACCCTTTGTCGTCCAGTACTTCCCCGGAGCGGAGAAACTACGCCATGTTCTCCGCAGCCTTCAACATGTCATCAATGTGGACAAACACCTCGCTATGGCCATCCCCACACCTCCACTACTCGCCTTTAAACAGCCACCCAACCTCAAACAGACTATCGTTCGCAGCAAATTACCCAGCTTTCAAGAGAACAGCGTCCACGACACCACACAACCCTGCCACGGTAACCTCTGCAAGACATGCCAGATCATCGACACAGATACCACCATCACACGAGAGGACACCACCCACCAGGTGCATGGTTCATACTCCTGTGACTCGGCCAACGTTGTCTACCTCATATGTTGCAGGAAAGGATGCCCCAGAGCATGGTACATTGGCGAGACCATGCAGACGCTGCGACAACGGATGAACGGACACCGCGCAACAATCGCCAAACAGGAGGGTTCCCTCCCAGTCGGGGAACACTTCAGCAGTCATGGACATTCATCCACCGACCTTCGGGTAAGCGTACTCCAAGGCGGCCTTCGAGACACACAACGCAAAATCGTCGAGCAGAAATTGATAGCCAAGTTCCGCACCCATGAGGACGGCCTCAACCGGGATCTTGGGTTCATGTCACGCTACACGTTACCCCACCAGCGAACAAATGTTATCTGTTTTTAATATAACGGGTCAGTTGCTGTCTTTTCTATGTTTCTACCTCTCTATCTCTGTTTTTTTTTTGTTTGTTGTTTTTTTTGGTGATTTGTATATTCTGAGACCTGGCAGGTAACACCTGTCTGTCTGCACACTGATTGCCTTGGCAACGAGCAGTTGAAAAAACTGTCTGTACTCACCAAGCATTGTTCTGTGAATTATAAATGCGATTTCATTTCGAGGATTTCATTTTCACATCGTTCACCTGACGAAGGAGGAAGCCTCCGAAAGCTTGTGAATTTAAAATAAAATTGCTGGACTATAACTTGGTGTTGTAAAATTGTTTACAATTTCTTGATATATATTAATGACTTGGATTTGGGTGTACAGGGCACAATTTCAAAATTTGCAGATGACACGAAACTTGGGAGTGTAGTGAACAGTGAGGAGGATAGTGATAGACTTCAAGAGGATATAGACAGGCTGGTGGAATGGGCGGACACGTGGCAGATGAAATTTAACTCAGAGAAATGTGAAGTGATACATTTCGGTAGGAAGACCGAGGACAGGCAAAATAAACTAGAGGTCTGAGAGATGGGAGAGATCCCCTGTAGCAGCTTGAAAGGATCCTGAAGTATAGACTGAGTGTGATGATCAGTTTCACAGCTGCTGGAAGTCGGAAGGGAGTGAATCTTCTGAGAGACGAGGCATAACTTGTACATGGCTTCCCCGGGGAAGCAGAGACTCTTTACCGATTGCCGGGTGAGGAGCAGGTCAGATCAGCACGTGGGGCACCAACAGCGAGATCCACCTATTTTTCCTCTTCATCCTCCATCACCATCAAATATAAGGGAATTCCCAAAGGGACTGCCATGATGTAAAGGCTGCATTGGACCAGGGTCCCAAAATTTGGAAGGCAGACAGCCATTGAGCTGAATCTAGGAATGTATGAACAAGAGGAGGCCATTCAGCCCCTTGAGCTGCCCCACCATTCAATTAGATCATGGCTGACCTGTTCCTCAACTCCATTTACTCGCCGTTGCTCCATGTCCCTCGATACCCTTACCCGATGAAAATCTATCAACCTCAGTCTTGAAAGCTCCAACTGACCCCCAACCTCCCCAGCCTTTTGGGGTGGAGAGTTCCAGATTTCCACTACCTTTCAATGAAAAAGTGCTTTCTGATTTCACTCCAAAACATCTTAGCTCTAATTTTAAGGTTATGCCCCCTTGTTCTGGACTCTCCCACCAGAGGAAATAGTTTCTCTGTTTGCCTATTGAATCCCTTTATCATTTTAAACACCTCAATTTGATCACTTTCAATTTTCTAAACTCAAGGAAATACAAGCCAAGTTTATTTAAATCTTCAGCAGGCTGAGAAAGTCAGAGTAACAATTAAGAATCAAACTGAAAAGGTTTTATAGAATCATAGAATGGATACAGAATAGAAGGAGGCCATTCGGCCCATCGAGGCCGTGCCGACTCTATGCAAGAGCAATCCAGTTAGTCCCACTCTCCCGCTCTTTCCCAGTAGCCCTGCAAATTTTTTCCCTTCAAGTATTTATCCAATTCCTTTTTGAAAGCCACAATTGAATCTGCTTCCACCGTCCTTTCAGGCAACACATTCCAGATCATAACCACTCGCTGCGTAAAAATGTTTTTCCTCATGTCACTTTTGGTTCTTTTGACAATTACCTTAAATCTGTGACCTCTGGTTCTTGACCCTTTCTGCCAATGGGAACAGTTTCTCTTTATTTACTTTATCTAAACCCTTCATGATTTTGAACACTTCTATCAAATCTCCTCTCAACCTTCTCTGCTCTAAGGAGAACAATCCCAGCTTCTCCAGTCTATCCACATAACTGAAGTCCCTCATCCCTGGAACCATTCTAGTAAATCTTTTCTGCACCCTCCTAAAAGCAGAAATTCGTCATTGCTGGACCTTAGCCCTAGAGTTCCCAAACTAACACTATCAGCATCACAGACAGCAACAGTCCAAAGCTTTTCATCATCTTCGCAGAACAACAAGCAATGGGCACTGGGCAATGGGCAACGGGCAGTGGGCAATGGACAATGGGCAATGGGTAATAGGCAATGGGCAATGGGTAATGGGCAATGGGTGATAGGCAATGGGTAGTGGGCAATAGGCAATGGGCAATGGGTAATGGGTAATAGGCAATGGGCAATGGGCAATAGGCAATGGACACTGGGCAATGGGTAATAGGCAATGGGCAATGGGTAATAGGCAATGGGCAATGGGTAATAGGCAATGGATAATAGGTAATGGGCACTGGGTATTGGGTAATGAGCAATGGGCAATAGGCAATGGGCAATGGGCAATGGGTAATAGGCAATGGGCAATGGGCAATGGGCAATAGGCAATGGGCAATGGGTAATAGGCAATGGGCAATAGGCAATGGGTAATGAGCAATGGGCAGTGGACAATAGGCAATGGGCAATGGGCACTGGGCAATGGGCAATAGGCAATGGGTAATGGGTAACGAACAATGGGCAATATGCAATGGGCAATAGGTAATGAGCAATGGGCAATAGGCAATGGGCACTGGGCACTGGGCAATAAGCAATGGGCAATAGGCAATGGGCAATGGGTAATAGGCAATGGGTAATAGGCAATGGGCAATGGGCAGTGGACAATAGGTAATGGGCAATGGGCAATAGGCAATGAGTAATGAGCAATGGGCAATGGGCAATAGGCAATGGGCAATGGGCAATGGGCAATAGGCAATGGGCAATGGGTAATGAGCAATGGGCAATGGGCAATGGGCAATGGGTAGTAGGCAATAGGCAATGGGCAATGGGCAATGGGCAATAGGCAATGGGCACTGGGCAATAGGCAATGGGCACTGGACACTGGGCAATGGGCACTGGGCAATGGGCAATGGGCACTGGGCAATAGGCAATGGGCACTGGGCACTGGGCAATGGGCACTGGGCAATGGGCACTGGGCAATGGGAAATGGGCACTGGGCAATGGGCAATAGGCAATGGGCACTGGACACTGGGCAATGGGCACTGGGCACTGGGCAATGGGCACTGGGCAATAGGCAATGGGCACTGGGCACTGGGCAATGGGCACTGGGCAATGGGCACTGGGCAATGGGAAATGGGCACTGGGCAATGGGCAATAGGCAATGGGTAATGGGTAATAGGCAATAGGCAATGGGCAATGGGCAATGGGCAATAGGCAATGGGCAATGGACAATGGGTAATGGGTAATGGGTAATGGGCAATGGGCAATGGGCAATAGGCAATGGGCAATGGACAATGGGTAATGGGTAATGGGCAATGGGTAATGGGTAATAGGCAATGGGTAATAGGCAATGGGCACTGGGCAATAGGCACTGGGCACTGGGTAATGGGCACTGGGCAATGGGCACTGGGCAATAGGCAATGGGCAATGGGTAATAGGCAATGGATAATAGGTGATGGGCAATGGGCAATGGGCAATAAATGCAGCCTGCCAGTGACGCCTACATCAGAGAACAAATAAAAACAGATTTGCCAGCACTTTATAAAGCAATGTGCTGTGATAATATCACCACACTCCCACCTTTACCAGTGCCATGGTAACAAAGAATGCCTGTTTTCAACACACGTGCCTTCTGTCTGAAGCTAATTAATGCGTTATGATGGAAAATGTGTCATGATGTACCTACCTTAATCTACACTAATCTACATTAATTTAAATATTCACATTGGAAAGTTGCCATCTGATTCTTGTGCCTGACATCACTTGTGGAAAATTCAAATGAGACCGTAGAGCATTTCCAGAGAACATCCCACCCTGACTGGCCAGAATTATACCAACCAATGGATAGAGGCTGGGCAGGAAATCATGGCTGAACTTTGAGGCAAACTAGTTGTGCAAATATTAGAATTGGATGTGTTTAAATGAAGTGTTGAGTGTGAGTAAAAGACACCGTCTATAACAAAGGGCTCTTTGTTCACATGATGCTGCCCTGTGTTGATGGTTTTCAGGACAGTAATTAAATGGACCGCAGTTTTTAGGAGAACATGACTTGTTGCTTCATCTACAAGAGTTCTTTTAGAATTCAGTTTTTGGCTGGGGTGAAACATTCTTTAAACTTTGTACTAAAGAAAATACAGAATTGCAATTGAATGAGGGCGGGTTAGGGTCGCAAACATTCCCCTTCGGATTTCTGTTTCTGTTCAAAGATGTCCTCAGGAACTCATAAACCAATTGAAAATAAATTTGCAATCCCCCCCACTTTACAAATATATCTTTGCTGCATGTAATATGCCATTATGTCTTTGAGTTTTCCTGTGTGGGTTTGTCAAATAGTTAAAGACTGGCATATATATCCTGCGGTGAGCAAAACATCTCATGATGTCATGTTGCATCAATAAGTCAATGTAAACACGAATATATCAGGAAGGTGAATCAACCTTTGGCTCGACAGTCGCACTGTTCACTATGAACTTTAAGAGCCTCTTTCATAAAACGTCAGCCCTATTCTCACCAGTCCATGGCAGGTATGAGTCAATAACAGCACATAAAGCCAGACTTTCACAATCAAAGTGCCTGTGACTAGAAGTGACTCTGATTTCCGTGGCCGCCTGACCCCTGCGAACACTGAAGTTGCTGAGCTCTTCAACTTTTATCTCAAGTAGTCCTGACATTGACAAACAATCTGAAGTCTAAGATATTTTAACAAGTAAGGACAGATTAAAAAAGTAAAGTTGCCTGCACTGTTTTTATTAGGTTGGGAATGAGGTTAAGATGGCTGTTTGGAATTTCTGTGCAGTGTCCACATCCTTCACTGAAATGTCAGGTCAGAGATAATATCTGCAGCTTTCAATGTTTTTTTAAAACTGCTCATTAAAATATTTTGAACCGTCTCATTGTTGTGGAGCAGGAAGGTGAGAAGTGCCATAAATGACATTCTTCAATATACTCCGTGACCACGTGACCATGATCCAGACTACGTAGATTTTCAAAAATTCTTAAATAAAGTACATATTGTAATAGCAACATAACTTGTGTTTTGAAAAGAGTTAAGTAATTGTTTTAGTGTGATTTATAGATCACTGTGCATTACAAAGTTCCAATGATAACAGGATGACATAGCCACGTTTCGACATTAATGGTCTAAGTCTGTGTGGCTTTAACAATCACCAATTAAACCATGGTGCATTTCACAGGAACTTCCTGTACTGCTGACCTCATGCACAGACAGAAAGTGACCCTACCTTTATATTCTGGGACAGAAGTTGTGAAAAATTTGTGTGAGTCGCACCCAGATAGCAGTGAGACTTAGTGACCCATTATCAGCTGGTCCAGTAACTCCAGGTATTCCTTCTAATTTGGGGAGGGTCAGTACCTGAAGGGAGGTACCTGAGGCACACATGTTCCTACATCATCTACAAATTAGAAAATGCAAGGTGCAGAACTCGCTGTTTGGTGCTCAGTGTCCAACAGACTGGTGATGCTGCGAGTTCAATGCCCACAGCTGCATCACAGCCTTATGGTTTATTCAGGAGGAGGAATCCTACATGAAGAGACATGGGTTCTACTCTCTGAATGACCAACTGGTCTCCACAGAATCAGGTAGGCCAAGCAAGCCAGTGCTCGGCTCTCTAGCAACTGCTGCAGGGCATTTATTTTGTACCAGGCGGATTTGATGGGAAGGTAGAATGAAGGATGGTTCCTGAAAAATGAAGACACCCTTTGCCAGCCACAGACTGAAGCCCATGCAACCACCGGGAGTGTTATTGATCCATTGACATCTGGACGAAGTGCTTCGAATATCTGGTCAGATTGGAGGCTGTGACCCAGAATGGCCCAAAGGCGTCAGGTCTGCTCAATGCTCCGTACATTTGATCTGAAAAGTGCTTGAACGAAGGAGTAGAATCCAGAAGGTGACCATGAAGGAGGCAGTGACAGTGAAGCAGTAGCTGGAAACAGTGATGCAGGGTAGAGGCCAGATATATTTAACAAAGTGCCTGAGGCGTCCTAACCACATGTACCAAAAAATCTGATTCAAAATAGTTTCAGTAACACTCTCCTCAGCATTTCCCTCACCATCTTTTAGGGAATTGTTATTTGCTCTGCCACATCACACAGACACTCTCACCACTTTGTACAAACCCAGTGTATTGAGTGTGCAGAGTCGTGTGTGACAGTGGTGAGTGCATTTTGTTACAATCCCACCGGCTTGTTCTATTCCATCAATTTAGTCCTGGTTATAATCTACACTCAGAGCGGTGATTGTAATCAGAGGCCCTGATTATAATCTACACTCAGAGCGGTGATTGTAATCAGAGGCCCTGATTATAATCTACACTCAGAGCGGTGATTGTAATCAGAGGCCCTGATTATAATCTACACTCAGAGCGGTGATTGTAATCAGAGGCCCTGATTATAATCTACACTCAGAGCGGTGATTGTAATCAGAGGCCCTGATTATAATCTACACTCAGAGCGGTGATTGTAATCAGAGGCCCTGATTATAATCTACACTCAGAGCGGTTATTGTAATCAGAGGCCCTGATTATGTTGCAAGGGCTGGAGAATTTTAGTTATGAGGAAAGATTGGATAGGCTGGGGTTGTTTTCTTTGGAACAAAGGAGGCTGAGGGGAGATTTAATTGAGGTGTATAAAATTATGAGGGGACTAGATAGAGTGGATAGGGAGGACCTATTTCCCTTAGCAGTGAGGTCAATAACCAGGGGGCATAGATTTAAAGTAATTGGTAGAAAGATTGCAGGGGATCTGAGGAGAATTTTTTTCATCCAGAGGGTGGTGGGGGTCTGGAACTCACTGCCTGAAAGGGTGGTAGAGGCAGAAACCCTCAACTCATTTAACAAGTACCTGGATGTGCACTTGAAGTGCTGTAACCCACAGGGCTACGGACCAAGTGCTGGAAAGTGGGACTGAGCTGAATAGCTCTCGGCCAGCACGGACACGATGGGCCAAATGGCCTCCTTCTGTGCCATAACTTTCAATGATTCTATGATTATAATCTACACTCAGGGCAGTGATTGTAATCAGAGGCTCCAATTGATATACTACACACAATACAACAAATCTAACTGTTGTCTGTTGCTTTTATTGATACTGTTAAATGAAAGTGGAAAGAAAAATCTTTTATCTTTTCTTTCATTTCCCTGTCTTTTGATAATCCTATTCTCTGAGTATGGATATGTCCGGTTTGTAATGTGCCCGATCGTAGCCATATCTTCGGCTCGAGTAGCCGAGATGAATGATTGATGGAAAGGATGTGCCCCTCGTACATGCACAGCTCCCGGTCTCTTTAGAGCCTCTTGTGATTTAATTCTAACAATAATATGTTAATTATTCTCCAGATTAGGTTCTGGTCTTTCATTTAAATCACAAGTCATAGAGTCTGGCCTGAAGTTTTTGAGGGAGGATATTTGGTGTGCGAGATGTGCAAGGTGTGCGAGGTGGAGGTGTGGGAGGTGGAGGTGTGGGAGGTGGAGGTGTGGGAGGTGTGCGAGATGTGTGATGTGTGAGAGCTGGAGGTGTGCGAGGTGTGCAAGGTGTGTGACGTGTGGGAGGTGAAGGTGTGCGAGGTGTGGGAAGTGGAGGTGTGGGAGGTGTGCGGGTGTGCGAGGTGTGCAAGGTGTGCGAGGTGTTCAAGGTGGAGTTGTGCGAGGTGGAGGTGTGCGAGGTGTGTGATGTGTGGGAGGTGGAGGTGTGGGAGGTGTGCGGGTGTGCGAGGTGTGCAAGGTGTGCGAGGTGTTCAAGGTGGTGTTGTGCGAGGTGGAGGTGTGCGAGGTGTGTGATGTGTGGGAGGTGGAGGTGTGCGAGGTGTGTGATGTGTGGGAGGTGGAGGTGTGGGAGGTGTGCGATGTGTGGGAGGTGTGTGATGTGTGTGATGTGTGGGAGGTGTGCGAGGTGTGGGAGGTGTGCGAGGTGTGTGATGTGTGGGAGGTGTGTGATGTGTGGGAGGTGTGCGAGGTGTGTGATGTGTGGGAGGTGTGTGATGTGTGGGAGGTGTGTGATGTGTGGGAGGTGTGCGAGGTGGAGGTGTGCGAGGTGTGTGATGTGTGGGAGGTGTGCGAGGTGGAGGTGTGCGAGGTGTGTGATGTGTGCGAGGTGTGCAACTGCTACCTGACTGTTTAAGTGACATTGCCTCATTCTCCCTGTTGGAGGATTTGGGATCTATCTGAATCTGATGGCAGAGCGGTGATGGAATTGATTTGCTCGGTTGTGTCCGTCACTGGGAGAAGTTGATGGACAGTCTGATCAGCTCAGGAGGAAAACAACTCTCAAAATCTGGGGAAGGGGCAGGTTGTGGTCAGTACCCCCCAGGACCCCTCGTTGGACAGTTACCTCAGTCTCATTTAATCAAACCCATAAAATATACATGAATATAATATAAATAATATAATATCTTCGCTATCTCTAAATCTTCAGCAGCCATTTTCTTGATAGAAGCTTGTTTTAACAAATCTGTGTGTGTGTTTTGTTTTGTGGTTTTAACTTCCTCCCCATACTCGTGAAACCTCAATTATTCCTCTTGCTCTCAGGGGATTTCTGCTGCCGAACATTTTTGGTCAGCTGGTAATTTTAGAAACTTTGGTAGAAGGAAAGAAATATTACAGCACTTGCTGCCAAATCTCAAACTGTTCTGCCAGTAATTCCAGCATAAATGGGATTCCTCTACTTTCCTTAGATAGTGGCCAACACAATAATTCATCGTAATACCTCAACAATTAATCATTTGTTTTCCAATCAAATATGTTTCTATCTCAATTTATATCTTTCCCAAGGGAGAGCTGCTGTCTGACTACTGGTCAGTGCTGGTTAATACTGGCCAGTACTGGTCAGTGCTGGTCAGGAAGGTCAGTGCTGGACAATGCTGGTCAGTGTGGCACTGATTTGGTCCATTTCTTCAGTCGAGAGTCGGACACACGGCAGCCCCTCCCCCCTTGCAAATCTCAAAACCAAGCTGCTGAGAAGTCCACACAAGTAGACTTTCTGTTTGCCATAAATGGAGTGGACACTCTATAATCCTCATTGATGGCACAGCCCAGCACATGTGTGCAAAAGACAAGGCTGAAGCGTTTGCAACCATCTTCAGCCAGAAGAGCCGAGTGGATGATCCATCTCAGCCTCCTCCCAAGATCCCCATCATCACGGAAGCCAGTCTTCAGCCAATTCGATTCACTCCACGTGATATCAAGAAACGGCTGAGTGCACTGGATACAACAAAGGCTATGGTCCCCGACAACATCCCGGCTGTAGACTTGTGCTCCAGAACTAGCCACACCTCTAGCCAAGCTGTTCCAGTACAGCTACAACACTGGCATCTACCCGACAATGTGGAAAATTGCCTAGATATTTCCTGTCCACAAAAAGCAGGACAAATCCAATCCGGCCAATTACCGCCTCATCAGTCTACTCTCAATCATCAGCAAAGTGATGGAAGGTGTCGTCGACAGTGCTATCAAGCGGCACTTACTCACCAATAACCTGCTCGCCGATGCTCAGTTTGGGTTCCGCCAGGACCACTCGGCTCCAGACCTCATTACAGCCTTGGTCCAAACATGGAAAATAGAGCTGAATTCCAGAGGTGAGGTGAGAGTGACTGCCCTTGACATCAAGGCAACATTTGACCGAGTGTGGCATCAAAGGGCCCCAGTAAAATTGAAGTCAATGAGAATCAGGGGGAAAACTCTCCAGTGGCTGGAGTCATACCTAGCACAAAGGAAGATGGTAGTG
Organism: Heptranchias perlo; assembly: GCF_035084215.1. Lineage (NCBI taxonomy): Eukaryota > Metazoa > Chordata > Chondrichthyes > Hexanchiformes > Hexanchidae > Heptranchias > Heptranchias perlo. Next base: position 47,815,552 of record NC_090349.1, read on the forward strand.
GTTGTTGGAGGCCAATCATCTCAGCCCCAGGATATCACGGCAGGAGTTCCTCAGGGCAGTGTCCTAGGCCCAACCATCTTCAGCTGTTTCATCAATGGCCTTCCCTCCATCATAAAGTCATAAGTGGAGATGCTCGCTGATGATTGCACAGTGTTCAGTTCCATTAGCAACCCCTCAGATAATGAAGCAGTCCGAGCCCGCATGCAGCAAGACCTGGACAATATCCAGGCTTGGGCTGATAAGTGACAAGTAACATTTGGCACCAGGCAATTGCCAGGCAATGACCATCTCCAACAAGAGGGAGTCTAACCACCTCCCCTTGACATTCAACAGCATTACCATCGCCGAATCCCCCACCATCAACATCCTGGAGGTCACCATTGACCGGAGCTTAACTGGACCAGCCACATAAATTCTGTGGCTACAAAAGCAGGTCAGAGGCTGGGTATTCTGCGGCGAGTGACTCACCTCCTGACTCCCCAAAGCCTTTCCACCATCTACAAGGCACAAGTCAGGAGTATGATGGAATACTCTCCATTTGCCTGGATGAGTGCAGCTCCAACAACACTCAAGAAGCTCAACACCATCCAGGACAAAGCAGCCCACTTGATTGGCACCCCATCCACCACCCTAAACATTCACTCCCTTCACCACCAGTGCACTGTGGCTGCAGTGTGTACCATCCACAGGATGCACTGCAGCAACTCGCCAAGGCTTCTTCGACAGCACCTCCCAAATCTGTGACCTCTACCACCTAGAAGGACAAGGGCAGCAGGCACATGGGAACAACACCACCTGCACGTTCCCCTCCAAGTCACACACCATCCCGACTTGGAAATATATCGCCGTTCCTTGATCGTCGCTGGGTCAAAATCCTGGAACTCCCTCCTTCACTACACCGACTACAATAGTTCAAGAAGGCGGCTCACCACCACCTTCTCAAGGGCTATTAAGAATGGGCAATAAATGCCGGCCTCGCCAACGACGCCCACGTCCCATGAATGACTAAAAAAATCCTACAGAAAACCCCTCCTAAATTCAGAGAGCTTATTGACAGGGTGACAAAGCCACGGCTAAGAGCCACCAGAATCTGCAGAGTCACTACTGCTGGCGTGTCACCGGCAAAATCCACGCAGCTTATTGACACAGAGCATGACTGTGCTCCCATCGCTTGTAGAGCAAAGGCCATCCGATCTGTTCAGGTATTTGGTTTGCAGTGTTATCTGGAGAATTCCAATCCCAAATGACAGGTTTACTGCTCCAGGTTTCATTAATGGAACAGGCTTGGGGTCATTTATTGAAAGCGTCCTGAGACACGACAGACACAAAACATAGCCCCGATTCCAATTTTCCATCACCAGCTCTGCCATCTTAGAGCCATCTCAATCCCAAAAAGACCCAACTTATCTCCACTCTTGTGTAGTGCCCCATCTAGTGGTTTAGCTGAATACTGTTCAAACTCCTTGGGCGCTAAATTGGGCCGTGTAGCACCCGTTGTTTCGGCGCTACGCGGCCTCCCGAATATCCAAGATGGCATCTTGGATGCATAAGCAAGCTTCTAGCGTGGCCTGTACCGAACGCCATCTTGGTAAAGGGTTTAGCGCACACACAGATAACGAACAGCGGCATCATGTAAAGTAAGGAAAATATGCGTTCGATCAGTGTGCAATGCTGATTTAAAGTGATACACACCATTTTGGCACTTAATGCTGCAGCCAATGCACTGTCTTAACCGCGACCACCCAAACATGTCTGAGAGTGCCTGGAGAACCCCCCACCAGCACTATTTAAAGGGACCATCAGGATTTACAGATTTGTTACTGGATTATTGCTTCTGGCTGTTGAAGCATTTGCAACCATTTTTGGAGGTCTCTTAGACTTGAATACTAAGACGTGGGGATATAGCCTAACATTTAGAGTCAGGACACGCAGGAGTGAAGTTAGGAAATGCTTCTACACACAAACGGTGGGAGAAGTTTGGAACGCTCTTCTGCAAACGGCAGTTGATACTAGCTCAATTGTGAAATCTGAGCTTGATAGATTTCTGTGAACCAGGGATATTAAGGGATATGGGGCTAAGGTGGGTATATGGAGTTAGGTCACAGATCCACCACGATCTCATTGAATGGTGGAACAGGCTAGTGGGCTAAATGCCACTGCCACTTGCTGCCTCCTGATATGCACCACCTTCTCCTGCAAGAAAGCAGGACGTGTGTCTGGGTGATGTGCCTGTCATGGTTGAATAGCTGCTAGTGTGTGTGGCCTCTGAGTTGTGGCTGTGCGGCTTGCAACAGTGATGTGTGAGGGTGAGAGGAAGCATCTGATTGGAAGAGTTGAGTACTGATGGAAAGAGTTTATTGGTATGTGGGTGTTGGGGGGTTTAGTGCGTGGAGCAGTGGGTGCGGCCAATGGTACAATTGGTAGGAGACACCACTGACGGTTGACCTCACTCACCTTGACCACTCATGTCAAAGTATTGAACGTCTTCCTGCGCTGCGTCCATGTTCGTGGTGCTGTGCGCCTGGCATTGATTTCATCCCCCGCTGCCTCCCACTGCCTCGGGAGCCTATGTCTGGAGGGCTTCTTGCTCCCCTGCGGATATTGGATGTCCCTCCTTCTGTCCACCTTTTGTGCCAAGGTCTCTAGTCCATCAGCAGAGAACCTTGGTGCACGGACTCTCGCCGGCCTGGTACCAACTCAGATCGGCAGATTGGTGAGGTCTGGTGTGCAGATTGGAGGATGTGGGATTTAGTGGTGTGCAACCTTTATTCAATGTTTTAAAATAACTCATCAGTGTGTAAACATAGGGAAGGGACCTGCATCTGTGTTTTACGTGTACGACATCTGATCTCCGTTCAGACTCCTTGCGGACCTGCATCTTATTTTTAGCAAATAACAGGTACAGGTTGCCTTTAAGAGATTTGGGCGTGTTGTGTCAGGCCTGGATTTTTCGCATGTACGAGGTATGTTATCTGGTAGCACGAATGTACTTCTGTCGGAGTGCAGACTCACCTTGGGTAGTGACTGGAAGGAGGCCCTCTGGCCATAGGTATCTGACTGTGTCTTTCAAACAACCATGCATTTACACAGAGAGACTCCACAGCACTGGGAGTGACAGCATAGAATGGCTCCAAACCACTTCGTGAAGCTGCTGTGAAATGTAAAGCGGAGTGGCATCGGAGCTTGTTTACCATCTCTGGGGATCCAATGCTCTGATACCAGATGCAGTAAGACTGTTGCAGGGCTCGAGCCCAGTCCAGTTAAGGCTGACTCACCTTTCCTGGCATCGCATGGACACACTAGGTATCAGTGGCTGTTTAGAATTCCTGTTACAAAAGAAGTGAGAATATCATTGACACAAGTACAAAGCCAACTACTTGAGTTTTTCTTGGATCATGGGTCTGGCTGGACTGCGTTATTAGTAGGTCACAGAGTACAAGAATAAAAAGAAATGATAATTTTGTATAAATCAATGGGTAGCCCCAGTTTGAGTTCTGTGAGCAGCTTGAGCGCCCGATTATAGAAAGGACATTAACCCATAGAGAGCGCACAGTGTAGGCTCACCAGGATGATGCCAGGGATGGGATACTCTGGTCATGAGGAGAGGCCTGATATACTGGGATTATATCTACTGGAGCAGAGACGGCTAAGAGGGGATTTCATAGAGATTCTTAAAATTATGACGGGTTTTGATAGAATGAATCGGGAATGACTATTTCCACTGGTGGGGAGTCAGTGATGAGGGGACATCAATTTAAAATCATCACAGAGAGTGAGGAGAGAGATTCGGAGAAATTTCTTTACTCAGAGTACGGAATGATTGGTCACAGGGAGTGGTTGAGGCAGAGATCATTGAATCTTTAAGACAAAATTAGAAAAATATTTGAAGCAGAGCATGAATCAAGGCTATGGGGAGAGAGCGGGGCAGTGGGATTAGTTTGGGATTGATACAGGGCTACGGGGAGAGAGTGGGGCAGTGCGATTATTTTGGGATTGATACAGGAGTATGGGGAGAGAGTGGGGCAGTGGGATTAGTTTGGGATTGATACAGGGCTATGGGGAGAGAGTGAGGCAGTGGGATTAGTTTCGGATTGATACAGGGCTATGGGGAGAGAGCGGGGCAGTGGGATTAGTTTGGGATTGATACAGGGCTACGGGGAGAGAGTGGGGCAGTGGGATTATTTTGGGATTGATACAGGAGTATGGGGAGAGAGTGGGGCAGTGGGATTAGTTTGGGATTGATACAGGGCTATGGGTGGAGAGCGGGGCAGTGGGATTAGTTTGGGATTGATACAGGGCTATGGGGAGAGAGAGGGGCAGTGGGATTAGTTTGGGATTGATACAGGGCTATGGGGAGAGAGAGGGGCAGTGGGATTAGTTTGGGATTGATACAGGGCTATGGGGAGAGAGTGGGGCAGTGGGATTAATTTGGGGATTGATACAGGGCTATGGGGAGAGAGCGGGGCAGTGGGATTAATTTGGGGATTGATACAGGGCTATGGGGAGAGAGCGGGGCAGTGGGATTAGTTTGGGATTGATACAGGGCTACGGGGAGAGAGTGGGGCAGTGGGATTAGTTTGGGATTGATACAGGGCTATGGGGAGAGAGTGGGGCAGTGGGATTAGTTTGGGATTGATACAGGGCTATGGGGAGAGAGTGGGGCAGTGGGATTAGTTTGGGATTGATACAGGGCTATGGGGAGAGAGTGGGGCAGTGGGATTAGTTTGGGATTGATACAGGGCTATGGGGAGAGAGTGGGGCAGTGGGATTAGTTTGGGGATTGATACAGTGCTATGGGGAGAGAGTGGGGCAGTGGGATTAGTTTGGGATTGATACAGGGCTATGGGGAGAGAGAGGGGCAGTGAGATTAGTTTGGGATTGATACAGGGCTATGGGGAGAGAGCGGGGCAGTGGGATTAGTTTGGGATTGATACAGGGCTATGGGGAGAGAGGGGCAGTGGGATTAGTTTGGGATTGATACAGGGCTATGGGGAGAGAGTGGGGCAGTGGGATTAGTTTGGGATTGATACAGGGCTATGGGTGGAGAGCGGGGCAGTGGGATTAGTTTGGAATTGATACAGGGCTATGGGGAGAGAGCGGGGCAGTGGGATTAGTTTGGGGATTGATACAGGGCTATGGGGAGAGAGTGGGGCAGTGGGATTAGTTTGGGATTGATACAGGGCTATGGGGAGAGAGTGGGGCAGTGGGATTAGTTTGGGGATTGATACAGTGCTATGGGGAGAGAGTGGGGCAGTGGGATTAGTTTGGGATTGATACAGGGCTATGGGGAGAGAGAGGGGCAGTGGGATTAGTTTGGGATTGATACAGGGCTATGGGGAGAGAGTGGGGCAGTGGGATTAGTTTGGGATTGATACAGGGCTATGGGGAGAGAGGGGCAGTGGGATTAGTTTGGGATTGATACAGGGCTATGGGGAGAGAGTGGGGCAGTGGGATTAGTTTGGGATTGATACAGGGCTATGGGTGGAGAGCGGGGCAGTGGGATTAGTTTGGAATTGATACAGGGCTATGGGGAGAGAGAGGGGCAGTGGGATTAGTTTGGGGATTGATACAGGGCTATGGGGAGAGAGTGGGGCAGTGGGATTAGTTTGGGATTGATACAGGGCTATGGGGAGAGAGAGGGGCAGTGGGATTAGTTTGGGATTGATACAGGGCTATGGGGAGAGAGCGGGGCAGTGGGATTAGTTTGGGATTGATACAGGGCTATGGGGAGAGAGGGGCAGTGGGATTAGTTTGGGATTGATACAGGGCTATGGGGAGAGAGCGGGGCGGTGGGATTAGTTTGGGATTGATACAGGGCTATGGGGAGAGAGAGGGGCAGTGGGATTAGTTTGGGATTGATACAGGGCTATGGGGAGAGAGGGGGGCAGTGGGATTAGTTTGGGATTGATACAGGGCTATGGGGAGAGAGTGGGGCAGAGGATTAGTTTGGGGATTGATACAGGGCTATGGGGAGAGAGTGGGGCAGTGGGATTAGTTTGGGATTGATACAGGACTATGGGGAGAGAGCGGGGCAGTGGGATTAGTTTGCGATTGATACAGGGCTATGGGGAGAGAGCGGGGCAGTGGGATTAGTTTGGGATTGATACAGGGCTATGGGGAGAGAGAGGGGCAGTGGGATTAGTTTGGGATTGATACAGGGCTATGGGGAGAGAGGGGCAGTGGGATTAGTTTGGGATTGATACAGGGCTATGGGGAGAGAGTGGGGCAGTGGGATTAGTTTGGGATTGATACAGGGCTATGGGTGGAGAGCAGGGCAGTGGGATTAGTTTGGGATTGATACAGGACTATGGGGAGAGAGTGGGGCAGTGGGATTAGTTTGGGGATTGATACAGGGCTATGGGGAGAGAGTGGGGCAGTGGGATTAGTTTGGGATTGATACAGGGCTATGGGGAGAGAGGGGCTGTGGGATTAGTTTGGGATTGATACAGGGCTATGGGTGGAGAGCGGGGCAGTGGGATTAGTTTGGAATTGATACAGGGCTATGGGGAGAGAGCGGGGCAGTGGGATTAGTTTGGGGATTGATACAGGGCTAAGAGTAGAGAGTGGGGCAGTGGGATTAGTTTGTGATTGATACAGGGCTATGGGGAGAGAGAGGGGCAGTGGGATTAGTTTGGGATTGATACAGGGCTATGGGGAGAGAGCGGGGCAGTGGGATTAGTTTGGGATTGATACAGGGCTATGGGGAGAGAGGGGCAGTGGGATTAGTTTGGGATTGATACAGGGCTATGGGGAGAGAGCGGGGCGGTGGGATTAGTTTGGGATTGATACAGGGCTATGGGGAGAGAGAGGGGCAGTGGGATTAGTTTGGGATTGATACAGGGCTATGGGGAGAGAGGGGGGCAGTGGGATTAGTTTGGGATTGATACAGGTCTATGGGGAGAGAGTGGGGCAGTGGGATTAGTTTGGGGATTGATACAAGGCTATGGGGAGAGAGTGGGGCAGTGGGATTAGTTTGGGATTGATATAGGACTATGGGGAGAGAGCAGGGCAGTGGGATTAGTTTGGGATTGATACAGGGCTATGGGGAGAGAGCGGGGCAGTGGGATTAGTTTGGGATTGATACAGGGCTATGGGGAGAGAGCGGGGCAGTGGGATTAGTTTGGGATTGATACAGGGCTATGGGGAGAGAGGGGCTGTGGGATTAGTTTGGGATTGATACAGGGCTATGTGGAGAGAGCGGGGTGGTGGGATTAGTTTGGTATTGATACAGGGCTATGGGGAGAGAGAGGGGCAGTGGGATTAGTTTGGGATTGATACAGGGCTATGGGGAGAGAGTGGGGCAGTGGGATTAGTTTGGGATTGATACAGGACTATGGGGAGAGAGCGGGGCAGTGGGATTAGTTTGGGATTGATACAGGGCTATGGGTGGAGAGCGGGGCAGTGGGATTAGTTTGGGATTGATACAGGGCTATGGGGAGAGAGCGGGGCAGTGGGATTAGTTTGGGGATTGATACAGGGCTATGGGGAGAGAGTGGGGCAGTGGGATTAGTTTGGGATTGATACAGGGCTATGGGGAGAGAGTGGGGCAGTGGGATTAGTTTGGGATTGATACAGGGCTATGGGGAGAGAGAGGGGCAGTGGGATTAGTTTGGGATTGATACAGGGCTATGGGGAGAGAGTGGGGCAGTGGGATTAGTTTGGGATTGATACAGGGTTATGGGGAGAGAGTGGGGCAGTGGGATTAGTTTGGGATTGATACAGGACTATGGGGAGAGAGCGGGGCAGTGGGATTAGTTTGGGATTGATACAGGGCTATGGGGAGAGAGCGGGGCAGTGGGATTAGTTTGCGATTGATACAGTGCTATGGGGAGAGAGCGGGGCAGTGGGATTAGTTTGGGATTGATACAGGGCTATGGGGAGAGAGAGGGGCAGTGGGATTAGTTTGGGATTGATACAGGGCTATGGGTGGAGAGAGTGGGGCAGTGGGATTAGTTTGGGATTGATACAGGGCTATGGGTGGAGAGCGGGGCAGTGGGATTAGTTTGGGATTGATACAGGGCTATGGGGAGAGAGCGGGGCAGTGGGATTAGTTTGGGGATTGATACAGGGCTATGGGGAGAGAGTGGGGCAGTGGGATTAGTTTGGGATTGATACAGGGCTATGGGGAGAGAGAGGGGCAGTGGGATTAGTTTGGGATTGATCCAGGGCTATGGGGAGAGAGCGGGGCAGTGGGATTAGTTTGGGATTGATACAGGGCTATGGGGAGAGAGTGGGGCAGTGGGATTAGTTTGGGATTGATACAGGGCTATGGGGAGAGAGCGGGGCGGTGGGATTAGTTTGGGATTGATACAGGGCTATGGGGAGAGAGTGGGGCAGTGGGATTAGTTTGGGATTGATACAGGGCTATGGGTGGAGAGCGGGGCAGTGGGATTAGTTTGGGATTGATACAGGGCTATGGGGAGAGAGCGGGGCAGTGGGATTAGTTTGGGGATTGATACAGGGCTATGGGGAGAGAGTGGGGCAGTGGGATTAGTTTGGGATTGATACAGGGCTATGGGGAGAGAGAGGGGCAGTGGGATTAGTTTGGGATTGATCCAGGGCTATGGGGAGAGAGCGGGGCAGTGGGATTAGTTTGGGATTGATACAGGGCTCTGGGGAGAGAGGGGCAGTGGGATTAGTTTGGGATTGATACAGGGCTATGGGGAGAGAGCGGGGCCGTGGGATTAGTTTGGGATTGATACAGGGCTATGGGGAGAGAGAGGGGCAGTGGGATTAGTTTGGGATTGATACAGGGCTATGGGGAGAGAGCGGGGCGGTGGGATTAGTTTGGGATTGATACAGGGCTATGGGGAGAGAGTGGGGCAGTGGGATTAGTTTGGGATTGATACAGGACTTTGGGGAGAGAGCGGGGCAGTGGGATTAGTTTGGGATTGATACAGGGCTATGGGGAGAGAGCGGGGCAGTGGGATTAGTTTGCGATTGATACAGGGCTATGGGGAGAGAGCGGGGCAGTGGGATTAGTTTCGGATTGATACAGGGCTATGGGGAGAGAGAGGGGCAGTGGGATTAGTTTGGGATTGATACAGGGCTATGGGGAGAGAGTGGGGCAGTGGGATTAGTTTGGGATTGATGCAGGGCTATGGGGAGAGAGAGGGGCAGTGGGATTAATTTGGGGATTGATACAGGGCTATGGGGAGAGAGCGGGGCAGTGGGATTAGTTTGGGATTGATACAGGGCTATGGGGAGAGAGTGGGGCAGTGGGATTAGTTTGGGGATTAATACCGGGCTATGGGGAGAGAGTGGGGCAGTGGGATTAGTTTGGGGATTGATACAGGGCTATGGGCAGAGAGTGGGGCAGTGGGATTAGTTTGGGATTGATACAGGGCTATGGGGAGAGAGAGGGGCAGTGGGATTAGTTTGGGATTGATACAGGGCTATGGGGAGAGAGCGGAGCAGTGGGATTAGTTTGGGATTGATACAGGGCTCTGGGGAGAGAGTGGGGCAGTGGGATTAGTGTGGGATTGATACAGGGCTATGGGGAGAGAGTGGGGCAGTGGGATTAGTGTGGGATTGATACAGGGCTATGGGGAGAGAGCAGGGCAGTGGGATTAGTGTAGGATTGATACAGGGCTATGGGGAGAGATAGGGGCAGTGGGATTAGTTTGGGATTGTTCCAATGGAAAGCCGACACAGATACAATGGGGCCAATGTTTCCTTCTGTGCTGTAATTTTCTGTGGTTCTATTATTTCACTGGCTGGGCCAGGCAGGAGAACAGATCTTGTCTCAGACCCTGGAACAGTCTCTCCAGCATCAACAGCTTAAATATCAATGTAGTAATTGACCGTGACAATTTTACGAGGAATGTGTATATGTTAAATTCAGTAACTTCATAACCACAATCAAATGAGCCAAATGAGTAACCGATTGGCTCAGAGTCTGGTTTTACTCCCTCCCAAACTCACAGTTGGAATTACATCACCTGAATAAATCTGATTCTAATGTGGGTTTTGGAAAGTTCAGTGTCCGCCCCCATTAAGATGAAAAATCACAAAGATTTCTGAGTGACATGCATTCTTTGTTTCATTCCACCCGCTTGCTGGTTTAGATCAGTGAGAGGTTAGAATTCAGAGCAGTGATTTGAAGGTGCTCGCTTTCTGTCCTTCTCTAACCCCCCCCAACCCTATCAGGCAGGTGCAGCCTCATGCTGCAGAATAGTTCCACCGCTGCCCATAGCCTTAATGTGGCTCATCCAAGTGTCATTATTCCTTTGAGAGTCTAGACAGTGAGTGTCAAAGGGCTATTTGACTGGGGAAGACTTCATGGCCAAGCCTGATCCTGTCCTCATGAGCCTTCCATACACTTCTTGACCATCGGAGTTGTTTGTCACCATTCCGACTGGTGGTTTGAGAAGTACCCTGGCAGGTGGGGCGTGCCTGTCCCCACAATCTGGGATGGGGTCTTCTTTGGGCTTAGGTGGGAGAAGGTTCCACTCTGATGCAGCAGGAATTAAAGGGCCCACATCATTTGAAGCTCTGTTGACTTTTCTAGTTGGTTACTAACTGAACTCAACCACAAATTCCACAACTGAAGATCTGAAACCACTGAAATTCCAGGCAGATTCTCCTGGTCTCCTGGCGGGAGATTGGCAGAACTTCGGAGAAAGGGGATAAATGGCTGAAAATGGTGGAAGACGGGAGGCCCCTGGGGAATTTCTGGGCCCAAGTTCCTTCGAAGCTCCAATACTCAGTCTCTTGATTTTTAAAGACACATTTGTTTAGACAACTAGAGAGAGGTAGGAGGAATTTGGGGATTTAGTGGAGTTGAGTTTAGTTGGAGAGTTTTTTTGGTAAGTAGTTCTTCAAAAATAGATGAAAGAACAGGACAATGTGGGAAGTTTTCTATTCCAGCAGTTTGTTCCTTCCAGACCAGAATTGCACAGCTTTTCACCAACAAAGTTTCAGAATATTTGCTTAGAGACTTTTTTAAGTTTATAATATCCTTTTGACAAAATATAATAATCAAGTTACGAATTGCATTAATTGGACAGTAATTAACAGCCCTGCTCCCACTCCTGCCCACATCACTGGCTGCTTCAGTGAGGTGGCTTCATTTTGTTTGCTATGAGTCAGCAGGTAACAGGCAGGAAATGATTCATTTCACTGGTCAGTTTCATGTGTTATTTGGTATTTGTTAATATTTCAGAATACAGAACTGGAAAATGATAGGTTTGTGAAATCAAAACACATCAGGGTATAGTGATAAAATCAGGCAGTCTCTCAGCCTGCTAAGTAATGTTGTGTATTGTTTAAGAAATAATAGTGATAGTTACAAATAATAATGGTGATAGTTACATTTTTTTGGGATTAACAAAACCTGATGTCCTCCAATAGTACGGGGGGTATTTTAACTCCATGCAGATGGACAATCAAAATCATGCACTGAACATAGGAACAGGAGGAGGCCATTCAGCCCCTTGAGCCTGTTCCGCCATTCAATTAGATCATGGCTGATCTGTATCTTAATTCCATTCACCCTGCTTGGTTCCATCTCCCTTAATACATTTACCTAACAAAAATCTATCAAACTCAGTTTTGAAATTTTCAATGGACCCCCAGCATCAAAAGCTTTTAAGGGGAGAGAGTTCCAGATTTCCACTACCCTTTCTGTGAAGAAGTGCTTCCTGACATCATCCTTGACCGATATAAAGTAAGTATTTAGCAAGTCTGCCATTTCCTGATTTACAATATCACCTGCGTCTGCCTTTAAGGGGCCCACATTACTCTCAGCCACCCTCGTTCTCTTAATATACTTGTTTTACTGGTGCAAAAACACAATAGGAAAACCTAACAAAAGAAATTAGGATAGTATTAGATCCAAAGAGGAGTCATATAAAGTTGCCAGAAAAAATAGCAAGCCTGAGGATTGGGAGCAGTTTAGAATTCAGCAAAAAAGGACCAAGAGATTGATTAAGAGGGGAAAAATAGAGTATGAGAGTAAACTTGCAAGGAACATGAAAGTGGACTGTAAAAGCTTCTACAAGTATGTAAAAAGAAAAAGATTAGTGAAGACAAATGTAGGTCCCTTACAGTCAGAAACAGGAGAATTTATAATGGGGAACAAGGAAATGGCAGAGCAATTAAACAAATACTTTGGTTCTGTCTTCACGGAAGAGGACACAAATAACTTCCCAGAAATGCTAGGGAACCAAGGGACTAGTGAGAAGGAGGAATTAAAGGAAATTAGTATTAGTAAAAAAATAGTGCTGGAGAAATTAATGGGACTGAGAGCCGATAAATCCCCAAGACCTGATAATCTGCATTCTAGAGTACTAAAAGAGGTAGCCATGGAAATAGTGGATGCATTAGTTGTCATCTTCCAAAATTTTATAGATTATGGAACAGTTCCTGCAGATTGGAGGGTGGCAAATGTAACCCCACTATTTAAAAAAGGAGGGAGAGAAAAAACAGGGAACTACAGACCGGTTAGCCTAACATCGGTAGTGGGGAAAATGCTAGAGTCTATTATAAAAGATGTGATAACAGAACACTTAGAAAATATCAATGGGATTAGACAAAGTCAACATGGATTTATGAAAGGGAAATTATGTTTGACAAATCTACTGGAGTTTTTTGAGGATGTAACTAGTAGAATAGATAAGGGAGAACCAGTGGATGCGATTTATTTGGATTTTCAGAAGGCCTTTGATAAAATCCCACATGAGGGGTTAGTGTGCAAAATAAATTTAAAACAGAAATAGACAGTTTCCTAGAAGTAAAGGGAATTAGGGGTTACGGGCAGGAAATTGGACATGAATTTAAATTTGAGGTTAGGATCAGATCAGCCATGATCTTATTGAATGGCGGAGCAGGCTCGAGGGGCCAATTGGCCTACTCCTGCTCCTATTTCTTATGTTCTTATGTTCTTAAAATTAAAGCACATGGGATTGGGGGTAATATACTGGCATGGATTGAAAACTAGTTAACAGACAGGAAACAGAGAGTAGGAATAAATGGGTCTTTTTTGGGGTGGCAGGCAGTGACTAGTGGGGTACCGCAGGGATCAGTGCTTGGGCCCCAGCTATTCACAATATATATCAATGATTTGGAAGACAGAACCAAATGTAATATTTTCAAGTTTGCTGATGACACAAAACTAGGTGGGATCGTGAGCTGTGAGGAGGATGCAAAAAGGCTTCAACGCGATTTAGACAGGTTGAGTGAGTGGACAAATACATGGCAGATGCAGTATAATGTGGATAAATGTGAAGTTATCCACTTTGGAAGGAAAAACAGAAAGGCAGGGTATTATTTAAATGGTGATAGATTGGGAAATGTTGATGTACAAAGGGACCTGGGTGTCCTTGTACACCAGTCACTGAAAGCAAACATGCAGGTGCAGCAAGCAGTTAGGAAGGCAAATGGTATGTTGGCCTTCATTGCAAGAGGATTTGAGTATAGGAGCAAGGATGTCTTACTGCAGTTATACAGGGCCTTGGTGAGACCACACCTGGAGTATTGTGTGCAGTTTTGGTCTCCTTATCTGAGGAAGGATATACTTGCCATAGAGGGAGTGCAGCGAAGGTTCACCAGACTGATTCCTGGGATGGCAGGACTGTCGTATGAGGAGAGATTGGGTCGACTCGGCCTGTACTCACTCGAGTTTAGAAGAATGAGAGGGGATCGCATTGAAACATATAAAATTCTGACAGGGCGAGACAGACTGGATGCAGGGAGGATGTTTCCCCTGGTTGGGGGGTCCAGAACGAGGGGTCACAGTCTCAGGATATGGGGTAGGACATTTAGGACTGAGATGAGGAGAAATTTCTTCACTCAAAGGGTGGTGAACCTGTGGAATTCTCTATCACAGAAGGCTGTGGAGGCCAAGTCACTGAATATATTTAAGAAGGAGCTAGATAGATTTCTAGACACAAAAGGCATCAAGGGATATGGGGAGAGAATGAGAATATGGTATTGAGATAGAGGATCAGCCATGATCATATTGAATGGCGGAGCAGGCTCGAAGGGCCGAATGGCCTACTCCTGCTCCTATTTTCTATGTTTCTATGTTAAAACCTTTAGTGTTGTCCTTGATATACCTCACAAGCTTTTTCTCCTAGTCCCTTTTTGCAGCTCTTACCATTTTCTTTGTTTCCCTTTGCTGTTCTTTATATCTCCCCCAGCCTGTGGGATCTCTATTGTTCTTTGTCTTCAGATAAGCCCTTTCTTTCAGTTTTATACTATCTCTCACTCCCCTTGTTGACTAAACTACAATGCAAATAAAACCATATGAGCAAATCATCTCGAGCTTTTGGAAATCAGTAAGCACTTAGGATTGAACTGATAGTCAACGCATTCATTTACTGCCTTGACTTCAATAAAAACACTCACAACATCACCTAATGGGATTTTGAGGGTGCAATTTACTATCACTTGGGCCCCAACCTTAGAGTGGAGGCGGGATGGCAATGTGGGGGTGGGGGGTGATTGGGCACGTGGATAACCCGCTCAATAAAAAATGTCCGTTTCGCACGCGATCGCGAGTCAATTGGAGCCACTTAATGTGGCTTCCAGATTTGCCGTCCGAAAGCTACGCAGTGGGCAGACTGTGCACTCGCTGTCAGCTGGAGGAGCTCTATTGAAAGGGGCAGTCCTCCAATGACTTTTCCAGGAGCAAACACCCACACACCACAACAGAGCAGCACAGGGGAAAGGCTGCTCCAAGATTCAACGATGCCTCACTCCAGGTGCTACTGGATGGGGTGAGGAGGAGGTGGGATATTTTCTACCCGGCGGACAGGAGGAGTGGCCTGCCTCTGCCACCAAGAAGGCCTGGCTCGAGGTGGCAGAGGAGGTCACCAGCAGCAGCAACGTCTCCCGCACCTGGATCCAGTGCAGGAAGCGATTCAATGACCTAACCAGGTCAGCCAAAGTGAGTACACTTACTCATTCTCCTACACTCCATCTTCCACATCACCGCCCCCACCCCACAACTCATTCTGCACTGCCGACACTACTCTATCACATCACTCCTCACACCCACTCAAACCTCATCCTCAATATACCTGCACTTCCTCACCTCCCCAGTACTCATCCCACCACCACCACTCAACCCAATCCTCATCCATTGTCATGGCTCTGTCTCATACTCACCCTCTGATGTATCTCTTTCACAGTCAGCCTCACCCAAACCAATGCATTCATCGGTTGGCCACGTCACCATCCCTCACTCACGCGTCTGTACTTTCTCCCCTCATAGGAGAAGAGAGCCCAGAATACACGGGAGAGGGCGAGGACCAGAGGGGGGCCGCAACAAATCATCGTCCTTACAGACGCGGAGCAGGAGGTGCTGGAGCTCAGCTGAACCCTCGAGAGCCTGTCCCTCGGGAACAACGAGAATGGCACCCAACAAATGTCCGGTGTCGTAACTTTAACTTTCAGCACACACAATATGAATTATGTTAACCTGCCTCGCCATCTTCAGCACCTCAGTATGCTCATCGCAACATGACACATGACACATCTGTGATGATGCTTAATATTGCCTTCTGTTCTCTTACAGGGCCTTCAGCGACCTCTGGGAAGACAGAGGGCGATTCCTCAGAGGACCTGCCGGCCTCTGAGGGGGCACCGTCACATCTGAGCGAGCCGTTCACCAGCGCAGATACACACACCTCGGTGGGTCCTAGTCCTCAGTTAGTTGGGTTGGCACCTGGTGAGTCACCACACACGTGAGCACGAGCAGACACTGGTGGCAGGGGCAGCTGTGGAGAGTCCGCGTCAGTGGGAGCAATCTTCCCCAGGCTCTGCTCAGCTGGACACAGATACTGAACCCTGGAGGCCATTCTTTAAAAGGAGAATGATCGAGGGGCAGCAGCACATTTGCGAGGTGCTGGAATAGGTGCCACGCACACTCTCCACAATCGCGCAGAGGATGGAGGAGTCCAACTCCTGCATGAGTGGAATGGTGGCACAGGTACAGGAGGGAATCTCTGAGATACTGTCACAGGGACGTGAGGGCATCTCTGAGATAGTGTCACAGGGACGTGAGGGAATCTCTGAGATACTGTCACAGGGACGTGAGGGAATCTCTGAGATAGTGTCAGGGGGAAGTGCGGGAATGTCTGCGATGGAGGGAAGGCTAGCCTCCATTGTGCTTCAAGCACGGCTCACAAATGAGTCCATTGAGGCCCTGACAACAGCCGTTCGGACTCACAGTGAACAACATTCTGCCATCTTAAACAGACAGGCAGATACACCAGCACTGGCCTTCCAAGGTATCACACATGTCCTCCAAACTGTCGTCCAGCAGGGTGGTAGGAGTGATGTGGGCCTGGCCCAGGAGAGGGATGATGGCGAAAGGGGACATGGAAGTGGGGACGCCACTCAAAGCGCCCCCATGTCTCACCCGTTGCCCCCCTCTCCACCAGTACCCGCAATGCTGCCTCCTCTCCGGGTGGCCGAGTCTGCCCCTGCACAGGTGCAGGTGGAGCAGTCTTTGGAGGGGCTCTCATGGGCACCGAAACCCAGAGAGCGTCGGCCCAAAGCATCTAATCGGTCAGGGCATGAACAAGAGCAACCTGCCACTACCTCTGCTGCATCCACAGGGGATGCACCACGTAGGAGTAGTCAGAAGCGAAAGGCAAAGGTTTTGTGAGCACAAAGGGGATGCACAAGGGTGTTTGGCGGTTGGTCATGTTTTTTATTTATATTTGATTTTTGTTAAACTCACATTAAATATTATTATTGTCACCATTACTGCCACGTCTTGGCCATTCTCGGCTGGCTTCTGTAATAAGTCCCTTTCATGAGGTTCACCATGAACACCCACATTTGATGCCACCCATTTGGTCATTCTACAGTGGGTGTATGTGCACCACTGTTTTGTGCAGGGAGGGGCGAGGGAGGGTGCTGGTGTGGCCACTCCTCTGTCCAGGTGGTGAGGACTGGACTCTTCACACTGTCTGATGTTAGGAGAACCGTTCACATATCAGTGACTCCCTGGCCTCACGAGCAGTCAGGTGAGCCGCTGTTCTGCCCATGGGTTGCTCCTCTTCTTAGGCCTCCTCCTCCTCGGCCTCCTCTTCCTCCTCATTATGGGTGGCAGATGTGGATGGGGTCTCCTCACGCGGCACCCCTCTCTGTTGCGCCATATTGTGCAGGGCACAACACACGACTATAATGGTTCCACTCTGTCTGGTGCGTATTGAAGTGCTCCCCCAGAACGATCAAGACACTTAAATCGCAACTTGAGCAGCCCTATAACATGCTCAATTGTAGACCTGGTAGCGATGTGGCTGTCGTTATATTGACGCTGTTGCTCGGTGATGGGGTTCCTCAGAGGTGTCATGAGCCACGTGTGCAGGGGGTATCCCTTGTCCCCGAGGAGCCAGCCCTTAGGGGGTTCGGTGCATGGAAGAGGGGCGGGATGTTGGACTCCTGGAGGATGAAGGAATCGTGGCAGCTGCCAGGGTATCTGGTGCACACGTGAAGGAATCTCTTGCGGTGGTCACAGATGAGCTGAGTGTTGATGGAGTGATAGCCCTTCCTGTTGATGAACTGTCCTGGCTCGTGTGGACGTGCTTGTATTGCTATATATAACTGTTGGACTATAACCTGGTGTTGTAAGATTCCTTACATTTGTCCACCCCAGTCCATCACTGGCATCTCCACATCATGCTATATGGGTGCAATCGATTACACCCTGCACCCGTGGGAAGCCAGCCACAGCGTGGAATCCCACTGCCCTCTCCGTCTGGCTGAGGTCATCCATGGGGAAGTTGACGTAGTGTGAGGCCCTGCGAAACAAGCCGTCGGTGACCTGCCTTATGGACTCGTGTGCAGACGACTGAGAGACCCCGGCGATGTCCCCAGTGGCACCCTGGAAGGATCCAGAGGTGAAGAAGTTGAGGGCTGTGGTGACTTTGACAACGACAGGTAAGAAGATGCTGCTCAGCCCAGCCGGGAGCAGCTCAGCATGAAGGAGGCTGCAGATGTCTGCGACTACCTGGCGACTGACTCTGAGCCTCCGTATGCACTGCTCCTCAGAGAGGTCCAGGAAGCTGAGCCTCGGTCTGTAGACCCTGTGGTGAGGGTAGTGCCTCCTGCGACATCGCTCTCTCTGTTGTTGCCCTCCGTGCTCTTGTGCAGGTGCCTGTGGTGCAGCACTGTGTTGTGGAGCTCCACGTGGCGGAGGTGGATACCGTGCCTGGCGAGGCTGGTGATGTTGCTCGTCCTCGGATGAAGTGATGAATGCAGCCATGGTGTCCCCCCATCCTGACGGTGTGAGTTTGAGGGGGTCCGCAAAGTAGTTAAATGTGTTTGCACAGCAGAGTTTAGGGTATAAATTAATAATTTTGAGTGGAGAGACAAAGGTGTTGCAGCCAAAACTTTGTCTGAAGTGACAGAGTGCCCTGCTGCAATAAATGAGGTTTTCCCCCCAACTGTCAAATGATCCTTTGTATCTCCCACTGGCTGAAACACTTCTGCTCCAACAGGGAGCGTTTCCCACAGCACGGGAAACACGCTGAGGATCCTTCAAAATTGCACCCCTGCCAAAATCTCCACTCAATGAGGTCTCTCAAGTACCTCAACTGGCTAAATAAATATCTAAATTATCATCCCGCCGGCTTTAATTGCCGGTGGGAGTCCCGCATGCGGGAGCTGCACGCACACCCGAACGCGTCATTGGGGAACCCGGAAGTGGGCGGGTTGGAGCCGGGCTCCGAACCCGCTCCGGGATTCCCCCATCTTATGAGCCCCCAACACACCCACTCGGCCATCCGAAAATCGGCCCCACAGAGTACAGAGGCAAGGAGGTTATGATGAACCTTCATAAAACACTGGTTCAGCCCCAGCTGGAGAATTGTGTCCATTCTGGGCACCGCACTTTAGGAAGGATGTCAAGGCCTTAGAGAGGGTGCAGAGGAGATTTACTAGAATGGTGCCAGGGATGAGGGAACTTCAGTTATGTGGAGAGATTGGAGAAACTGGGATTGTTCTCCTTAGAACAGTTTGACAGAGGTGTTCAAGATCATGAGGGGTTTTGATAGATTAAATAAGGAGAAACTGTTTCTAGTGGCAGGAGGGTCGGTAACCGGAGGACACAGATTAAAGGTGATCGGCAAAAGAGCCAGAGGGGAGATGAGGAAACATTATTTTACGCAGCGAGTTGTTCTGGTCTGGAATGCGCTGCCTGAAAGGGCGGTGGAAGCAGATTCAATAATAACTTTCAAAAGGGAGTTGGATAAATACTTGAAAGGAAAAAAGTTACAGGGCTCTGGGGAAAGAGCAGGGGAGTGGGACTAATTGGATTGCTCTTTCAAAGTGTCGGCACAGGCACGATGGGCCGAATGGCCTCCTCCTGTCGTATACCTACCTTGATACATGGATATGACATTTCAGTGTAGGCTGTCCACCTCCCCATTCCCTCTTCCCTCCATCCATCCTTTCTTCCCTCTCCCCTCCGACCTCAGTTCTGTTGCTAATGGAAGTGATTCTGACCACTGTATACTGTAGGTGTGAACGTCTGTTGTTGTGAGAATTACCACCGATAATATGCAGCAGCTGGAATCCCTTCTATGGCAGTAGGATTCTCACAGGAGCTGCACTGATGGGAAAGGACTTGCTCCACACGGATTGTGAACAGCAAACACTGACCCAAAAAAGCTGATTGTTGGTGTGATACTGTAATGGCCAGCATGTCAATCAGGTACACATAGCGTGGGAATCAGGTACACATAGCGTGGGAATCGGGTACACATAGTGTGGGAATCAGGTACACATAGCGTGGGAATCAGGTACACATAGTGTGGGAATCAGGTACACATAGTGTGGGAATCAGGTACACATAGTGTGGGAATCGGTTACACATAGTGTGGGAATCGGTTACACATAGTGTGGGAATCGGTTACACAGGGTGTGGGAATCGGTTACACATAGTGTGGGAATCGGTTACACAGAGTGTGGGAATCGGTTACACAGGGTGTGGGAATCGGTTACACAGGGTGTGGGAATCGGTTACACATAGTGTGGGAATCGGTTACACAGAGTGTGGGAATCGGTTACACAGGGTGTGGGAATCGGTTACACAGGGTGTGGGAATCGGTTACACAGGGTGTGGGAATCGGTTACACAGAGTGTGGGAATCGGTTACACAGGGTGTGGGAATCAGTTACACATAGTGTGGGAATCGGTTACACAGGGTGTGGGAATCGGTTACACAGGGTGTGGGAATCGGTTACACAGGGTGTGGGAATCAGTTACACAGGGTGTGGGAATCAGTTACACAGGGTGTGGGAATCGGTTACACAGGGTGTGGGAATCGGTTACACAGGGTGTGGGAATCGGTTACACAGAGTGTGGGAATCAGTTACACAGGGTGTGGGAATCGGTTACACAGAGTGTGGGAATCGGTTACACAGGGTGTGGGAATCGGTTACACAGGGTGTGGGAATCAGTTACACAGGGTGTGGGAATCAGATACACAGGGTGTGGGAATCGGTTACACAGGGTGTTGG
Organism: Heptranchias perlo; assembly: GCF_035084215.1. Classification (NCBI taxonomy): domain Eukaryota; kingdom Metazoa; phylum Chordata; class Chondrichthyes; order Hexanchiformes; family Hexanchidae; genus Heptranchias; species Heptranchias perlo. Next base: position 47,836,029 of record NC_090349.1, read on the forward strand.
AATCGGTTACACAGGGTGTGGGAATCGGTTACACAGGGTGTGGGAATCGGTTACACAGAGTGTGGGAATCGGTTACACAGAGTGTGGGAATCGGTTACACAGAGTGTGGGAATCGGTTACACAGGGTGTGGGAATCGGTTACACAGGGTGTGGGAATCGGTTACACAGGGTGTGGGAATCGGTTACACAGAGTGTGGGAATCGGTTACACAGGGTGTGGGAATCGGTTACACAGGGTGTGGGAATCGGTTACACAGAGTGTGGGAATCGGTTACACAGGGTGTGGGAATCGGTTACACAGGGTGTGGGAATCAGTTACACAGGGTGTGGGAATCAGATACACAGGGTGTGGGAATCGGTTACACAGGGTGTTGGAATCGGTTACACAGGGTGTGGGAATCGGTTACACAGGGTGTGGGAATCGGTTACACAGAGTGTGGGAATCGGTTACACAGAGTGTGGGAATCGGTTACACAGAGTGTGGGAATCGGTTACACAGGGTGTGGGAATCGGTTACACAGGGTGTGGGAATCGGTTACACAGGGTGTGGGAATCGGTTACACAGAGTGTGGGAATCGGTTACACAGAGTGTGGGAATCGGTTACACATGGTGTGGGAATCGGTTACACAGGGTGTGGGAATCGGTTACACAGGGTGTGGGAATCGGTTACACAGGGTGTGGGAATCGGTTACACAGAGTGTGGGAATCGGTTACACAGAGTGTGGGAATCGGTTACACAGGGTGTGGGAATCAGTTACACATAGTGTGGGAATCGGTTACACAGGGTGTGGGAATCGGTTACACAGGGTGTGGGAATCAGTTACACATAGTGTGGGAATCGGTTACACAGGGTGTGGGAATCGGTTACACATAGTGTGGGAATCGGTTACACAGGGTGTGGGAATCAGTTACACAGGGTGTGGGAATCAGTTACACAGGGTGTGGGAATCGGTTACACAGGGTGTGGGAATCGGTTACACAGGGTGTGGGAATCGGTTACACAGGGTGTGGGAATCCGTTACACATAGTGTGGGAATCGGTTACACAGGGTGTGGGAATCGGTTACACAGAGTGTGGGAATCAGTTACACAGGGTGTGGGAATCGGTTACACAGAGTGTGGGAATCGGTTACACAGGGTGTGGGAATCGGTTACACAGGGTGTGGGAATCAGTTACACAGGGTGTGGGAATCAGATACACAGGGTGTGGGAATCGGTTACACAGGGTGTTGGAATCGGTTACACAGGGTGTGGGAATCGGTTACACAGGGTGTGGGAATCGGTTACACAGAGTGTGGGAATCGGTTACACAGAGTGTGGGAATCGGTTACACAGAGTGTGGGAATCGGTTACACATGGTGTGGGAATCGGTTACACAGGGTGTGGGAATCGGTTACACAGGGTGTGGGAATCGGTTACACAGGGTGTGGGAATCGGTTACACAGGGTGTGGGAATCGGTTACACATGGTGTGGGAATCGGTTACACAGAGTGTGGGAATCGGTTACACAGAGTGTGGGAATCAGTTACACAGAGTGTGGGAATCGGTTACACAGGGTGTGGGAATCAGTTACACAGGGTGTGGGAATCAGTTACACAGGGTGTGGGAATCAGATACACAGAGTGTGGGAATCGGTTACACAGGGTGTGGGAATCAGTTACACAGGGTGTGGGAATCAGATACACAGGGTGTGGGAATCGGTTACACAGAGTGTTGGAATCGGTTACACAGGGTGTGGGAATCGGTTACACATGGTGTGGGAATCGGTTACACAGGGTGTGGGAATCAGTTACACAGGGTGTGGGAATCGGTTACACAGGGTGTGGGAATCGGTTACACAGGGTGTGGGAATCAGATACACAGGGTGTGGGAATCGGTTACACAGAGTGTTGGAATCGGTTACACAGGGTGTGGGAATCGGTTACACAGGGTGTGGGAATCGGTTACACAGGGTGTGGGAATCGGTTACACATGGTGTGGGAATCGGTTACACAGGGTGTGGGAATCGGTTACACAGGGTGTGGGAATCGGTTACACAGAGTGTGGGAATCGGTTACACAGAGTGTGGGAATCGGTTACACAGGGTGTGGGAATCGGTTACACAGAGTGTGGGAATCGGTTACACAGGGTGTGGGAATCGGTTACACAGAGTGTGGGAATCGGTTACACAGAGTGTGGGAATCGGTTACACATAGTGTGGGAATCGGTTACACAGAGTGTGGGAATCGGTTACACAGGGTGTGGGAATCGGTTACACAGAGTGTGGGAATCGGTTACACAGGGTGTGGGAATCGGTTACACAGAGTGTGGGAATCGGTTACACAGAGTGTGGGAATCGGTTACACATGGGGCCCGATTTTAGCACCCGGTTCCGGGTGCGTTCTCGGCGGGGGGGGCCTCTAAAATCCCGGTTTCGAGGAGCGGGACCGGATCGCGCCTCGATCCCGCCCACTTCCTGGTTGCGCGATGACGTGCGGGGGTGCGTGCGTTGGCCCCGCTGGTGGGAATCCCGCAGGCAATTAAAGCCACGGGGTTCCACTTGAGTGTATTTATCTTGGTATTTCAGGTCATTGAATGACCTGATTGAGCTGTTTATTTAACAGGTGTCGGATTTTACAGTGAAATGAGACTGTTTCCCATACTGGGGGAAACACTCACACTCTCAACGGACGTGTTGCAGCCAGCAGCCTGTGGCAGCTGCCAAGGTGCATTCCACAGGTCGGGGGGGCGGAGAGCCTTCACCAACGCAGGAGGACACTCCGTAACATTGGGCAACGCCTGCCCTCCACCACCCTCCTCCAAGCAAGAAGATTCACCGGCGTGGAAGTCCAACCCCTGTGCGAGGACACACTTTTCTAGCGTGCACAACCCCGCAAACCTAAACCTGCCAGATGGGTGCTGCGTTGACATCCTCGGAGGACGAACAGGATGACCAGCCTCAGCAGCCTCGCAGTCCACGCCGTCCGCCTCAGAGACGTGCATCCCCACAACACGGTGCTGCGGCACATCCACCTGCACAGCAGGATGGAGGGCATCCGCAGAGAGAGATGCGTCGCAGGAGGCACTACCCTCCGCACAGGGTCTACAGACCGAGGCTCAGCTTCATGGACCTCTCTGAGCAGCAGTGCATACGGAGGCTCAGAGTCACTCGCCAGGTAGTCGCCGACATCTGCAGCCTCCTCAATGACGAGCTGCTCCCGGATGGACCAAGCAGCATCTTCTTACCCGTCGCCGTCAAAGTCACCACTGCCCTCAACTTCTTCGCCTCCGGATCCTTCCAGGGTGCCACGGGGGACATCACCGGGGTCTGTCAGTCGTCTGCACACAAGTGCATAAGGCAGGTCACCGATGGGTTGTTCCGCAGGGCCTCGACCTACATCAACTTCGCCATGGATGAGCGCAGCCAGACGGAGAGGGCGGTTGGATTCCATGCTGTGGCTGGCTTCCCACGGGTGCAGGGTGTAATCGATTGCACCCACATAGCAATACGGGCACCTCCACATGAGCCAGGGCTGTTTATCAACAGGAAAGGGTATCACTCCATGAACGCCCAGCTCATTTGTGACCACCGCCAGAGATTCCTACACGTGTGCGCCAGATACCCCGGCAGCTGCCACGATGCCTTCGTCCTCAGGGAGTCCACCGTCCCGCCCCTCTTCCACGCACCCAACGCCGGCAACGGCTGGCTCCTCGGCGACAAGGGATATCCCCTGCACACGTGGCTTATGACACCTCTGAGGAACCCCATTACCGAGCCACAGCGTCGGTACAATGACAGCCACATCGCTACCAGGTCTACAATTGAGCAGGCTATAGGGCTGCTCAAGATGCGCTTCAGGTGCCTTGATCGTTCCGGGGGAGCGCTCCAATACACACCATTCAGAGTGGGACGAATTATAGTTGTCTGCTGTGCCCTGCATAACATGGCACTACAGAGAGGGGTGCCGCTGGAGGAGGCCCCATGCACACCCGCCACCCACATTGAGGACGACAATGAGGAGGAGGTGGAGGAGGAAGAGGAGGAGGAGGAAGAGGGAGAGGAGGAGGAACGACCCATGCGCCGAACACCGGCTCACCTGCGTGCTCGTCAGGCCAGGGAGGCACTCATATGCCAACGGTTCTCCTAACATCACACTGTGTGAGGCGTTCACATGTCATAACGTGCACAGACGAGGGTCCATACAGGCTCCCTCCACAGAAGAGTGGTGCCTGTACACCTGCACCCACTGGATTATGCTCAATGGGTGGGACGGGGTGGTCGTCGTCATGATGAGGCGCAGGGAAGGGACATATTGCACAAGCCGCAGAATTATGGACAAGAGGTGGCAGCATTGGTGAGAAAAAGTGAGTGTATTTTGTGGTGACATTCAAAGAGTAGAAAATTAAAAAAAAACGACAAACACCCTGGTGCAATCCCTGTGTGCTCACGGAACTTTAGGCGTTCGTTTTCGGGACCCCCTACGTGGTGCTACCCCTGTGGCTCCAGCAGAGGTGGTGGCAGGTTGCTCCTGTTCGTGCCCTGACCGGGTAGATGCTTTGGGCCGACGCCCCCTGGGTTTCGGTGCCCGTGAGGGCACCTCCACAGACTGCTCCTCCTGCACCTGTGCAGGGGCAGACTCGGCCACCTGGAGAGGATGGACTATTGCGGGCACTGGTTGAGAGGGGGGCAACGGGTGAGACTTGGGGGCGCCTTGAGTAGCGTCCACACTTCCATTTCCCCGTTCACCATCTTCCCTCTCATGGCCAAGGCCCACATCACCCCTTCCACCCTGCTGGACGGCAGTTTGGGTGACGTGGGTGAGACCTTGCAAGGCCACCTCCAATGTATCTGTCAACCTGTTGATGGCGGCAGAATGTTGCTCACCCTGAATCCGAACAGCCGTTGTGAGGGCCTGGATGGACTCATTGGTGAGCTGTGCGTGACGCTCGAGGGAGGCTAGCCTGTCCTCCACCGCAGACGTTCCCACACCTACCCGCGACACTATCTCAGAGATGCCTTCACGTCCCTGCGACACTATCTCGGCGATACCCTCCTGCACCTGTGCCACCATTCCCCTCATGCAGGAGTTGGACTCCTCCATCCTCCGTGCGATTGTGGAGAGTGCGCGTGGCACCTCTCCCAGTACCTCAGCAATGTTCTGGTGCCCCTCGACGACTCTCCTTTTGACAGGTGGCCCCCTGGGTTCAGCATCTGGGTCCGGCTGAGCAAAGCCTGGAGAAGAGTGCTCCCACCGACGCGGACCCTCCGCGGCTGACCCTGCCACCAGGGTCTGCTCATGCTCACGTGTGCGCGGTGACTCACCATGTGCAATCCCAACTAGCTGAGGGGGGGGACCCACCGAGGTGTGTGTATCTGCGCTGGTGGATGCAAGGCTCATGTGTGACGATGCACCCTCAGAGACGGGCATGTCCTCTGAGGAATCGTCCTCAACCGAGACGTCGATCGCAGACGGTCCTGGAAGAGAACAGAGGGAAATATCAGGCATGTGACCAAATGTGGCGGTGCGGCATATGCCATGTGATGCTACGATCATTCACGATCATGAGTGATGAGTGCCAGCTTTCCCTTACCGGCCGTTTCGCCAGAACCAGACTCGCCATCCGCCATCGACAGGCAATGCAGCGTGCGGCTGATCTCCAGTGCCTCGACCTCGGCGTCTGTCAGGGCCATCTCGTGTGGCGGGCCCCCTCCGGTGCATGCCCTATCGCGTGCGCTCCTGGCCCTCTTCTCCTGTGAGGGCAAAACACAAAAACGTTATTGAGTGATGATTACAATGTAAGACGCTTCAAGCATTGGTGTGATTGGGTTGAACGTGTGCCAGATGGATGGGAGGATGCGTGTGCCACATGGCCATCCCATTGTATGGGCATTGGGGTGTGTGGTAGTGGTCGAGTGGGGACAGGGACGGTGGGTACGTGCAGGCACTGTGAGGATGATAGTTGGGTGGCTGTGAGGATTGGTGCGGGAGCGCAGTACTGTCAGTGGAGATGGGGTTGTGAGGTGTTTGAGGTGATGTGGAAGACGGAGTGATGCAGAGTGCGTTAGTGTACTCACTTTTCCGGACCTGGTGAGGTCATTGAATCTCTTGCGGCACTGAATCCAAGTGCGGGTGGTGTTTCCCCTGCTTGTGACCTCCGCGGCCACCTCCTCCCATGCCCTCTTGGTGGCGCTGGCAGGGCACCTCCTTCCATCCGTGGGGAACAGCGTCTCCCTCCTCATGCGGACCCCGTCCAGCAGCACCTGGAGGGCGTGGTCCGTGAAACGGGGAGCAGCCTTACCCCTGTGCTCCTCCATCCTTGATGGAGTGTAGTTTGTGGCTGGAGGGGCTTTGGTGGACTGCCCCTTTAAATAGAGCGCAACCATCGCTCAGACGTCAATGCGCATGCGCAGGCCGCCGGCACGCAGCTGAGAAGCGCGGAACCCGTAACTGCCGGCTAATCACATCAATCATCCCGCGATCGCGTGCGCAACGCACTCAATTTGGCCGGCGCGTTTTCCTCGAGCCCGCCCGACCACCCGCTGCCAACCCGCACCCCTGGTAAAATCGGGCCCATGGTGTGGGAATCAGTTACACAGAGTGTGGGAATCGGTTACACATGGTGTGGGAATCGGTTACACAGGGTGTGGGAATCGGTTACACATGGTGTGGGAATCGGTTACACAAGGTGTGGGAATCGGTTACACAGAGTGTGGGAATCGGTTACACATGGTGTGGGAATCGGTTACACAGGGTGTGGGAATCGGTTACACATGGTGTGGGAATCGGTTACACAGAGTGTGGGAATCGGTTACACAGGGTGTGGGAATCGGTTACACAGGGTGTGGGAATCGGTTACACAGGGTGTGGGAATCGGTTACACAGAGTGTGGGAATCGGTTACACAGGGTGTGGGAATCGGTTACACAGGGTGTGGGAATCGGTTACACAGGGTGTGGGAATCGGTTACACATGGTGTGGGAATCGGTTACACATGGTGTGGGAATCGGTTACACAGGGTGTGGGAATCGGTTACACAGAGTGTGGGAATCGGTTACACAGGGTGTGGGAATCGGTTACACAGAGTGTGGGAATCGGTTACACAGAGTGTGGGAATCGGTTACACAGGGTGTGGGAATCGGTTACACAGGGTGTGGGAATCAGTTACACATGGTGTGGGAATCGGTTACACAGGGTGTGGGAATCAGTTACACAAGGTGTGGGAATCGGTTACACAGGGTGTGGGAATCAGTTACACAGGGTGTGGGAATCAGTTACACAGGGTGTGGGAATCGGTTACACAGGGTGTGGGAATCGGTTACACAAGGTGTGGGAATCGGTTACACAGGGTGTGGGAATCGGTTACACATGGTGTGGGAATCGGTTACACATGGTGTGGGAATCGGTTACACAGGGTGTGGGAATCGGTTACACAGGGTGTGGGAATCGGTTACACATGGTGTGGGAATCGGTTACACAGGGTGTGGGAATCGGTTACACAGGGTGTTGGAATCGGTTACACAGGGTGTGGGAATCAGTTACACAGAGTGTGGGAATCGGTTGCACAGGGTGTTGGAATCAGTTACACAGGGTGTGGGAATCGGTTGCACAGGGTGTGGGAATCGGTTACACATGGTGTGGGAATCGGTTACACATGGTGTGGGAATTGGTTACACAGGGTGTGGGAATCGGTTACACATGGTGTGGGAATCGGTTACACAGGGTGTGGGAATCGGTTACACAGGGTGTGGGAATCGGTTACACAGAGTGTGGGAATCGGTTACACAGAGTGTGGGAATCGGTTACACAGGGTGTGGGAATCGGTTACACAGGGTGTGGGAATCGGTTACACAGGGTGTGGGAATCGGTTACACAGGGTGTGGGAATCGGTTACACAGGGTGTGGGAATCGGTTACACAGGGTGTTGGAATCGGTTACACAGGGTGTTGGAATCAGTTACACAGGGTGTGGGAATCGGTTGCACAGGGTGTTGGAATCAGTTACACAGGGTGTGGGAATCGGTTGCACAGGGTGTGGGAATCGGTTACACAGGGTGTGGGAATCAGTTACACAGGGTGTGGGAATCGGTTACACATGGTGTGGGAATCGGTTGCACAGGGTGTGGGAATCGATTACACAAGGTGTGGGAATCGGTTACACAGGGTGTTGGAATCAGTTACACAGGGTGTGGGAATCGGTTGCACAGGGTGTTGGAATCAGTTACACAGGGTGTGGGAATCGGTTACACATGGTGTGGGAATCGGTTGCACAGGGTGTGGGAATCGATTACACAAGGTGTGGGAATCGGTTACACATGGTGTGGGAATCGGTTACACAGGGTGTGGGAATCGATTACACAGGGTGTGGGAATCAGTTACACAGGGTGTGGGAATCGGTTACACAGGGTGTTGGAATCAGTTACACAGGGTGTGGGAATCGGTTACACATGGTGTGGGAATCGGTTACACAGGGTGTGGGAATCGATTACACAGGGTGTGGGAATCAGTTACACAGGGTGTTGGAATCAGTTACACATGGTGTGGGAATCGGTTACACAGGGTGTGGGAATCGATTACACAGGGTGTGGGAATCGGTTACACAGGGTGTTGGAATCGGATACAAATGATGTGGGAATCGGTTACACATGGTGTGGGAATCGGATACAAATGATGTGGGAATCGGTTACACATGGTGTGGGAATCGGTGACACAGGGTGTGGGAATCGGTTACACAGGGTGTGGGAATCGGATACAAATGATGTGGGAATCGGTTACACATGGTGTGGGAATCGGTGACACAGGGTGTGGGAATCGGTTACAAATGGTGTGGGAATCATTTACACATGGTGTGGGAATCGGTTACACAGGGTGTGGGAATCGGTTACACAGGGTGTGGGAATCGGTTACACATGGTGTGGGAATCGGTTACACAGGGTGTGTGAATCGGTTACACAGGGTGTGGGAATCGGTTACACAGAGTGTGGGAATCAGTTACACAGGGTGTGGGAATCGGTTACACAGAGTGTGGGAATCGGTTACACAGGGTGTGGGAATCAGTTACACATGGTGTGGGAATCGGTTACACAGGGTGTGGGAATCAGTTACACAGAGTGTGGGAATCGGTTACACATGGTGTGGGAATCGGTTACACAGGGTGTGGGAATCAGTTACACAGAGTGTGGGAATCGGTTACACATGGTGTGGGAATCGGTTACACAGGGTGTGGGAATCGGTTACACAGAGTGTGGGAATCGGTAACACAGAGTGTGGGAATCGGTTACACATGGTGTGGGAATCGGTTACACAGAGTGTGGGAATCGGTTACACAGGGTGTGGGAATCGGTTACACAGGGTGTGGGAATCGGTTACACAGGGTGTGGGAATCGGTTACACAGGGTGTGGGAATCGGTTACACAGGGTGTGGGAATCGGTTACACAGGGTGTGGGAATCGGTTACACAGGGTGTGGGAATCGGTTACACAGGGTGTGGGAATCGGTTACACAGGGTGTGGGAATCGGTTACACAGGGTGTGGGAATCGGTTACACAGGGTGTGGGAATCGGTTACACAGGGTGTGGGAATCGGTTACACAGGGTGTGGGAATCGGTTACACATGGTGTGGGAATCGGTTACACGGAGTGTGGGAATCGGTTACACAGGGTGTGGGAATCGGTTACACAGAGTGTGGGAATCGGTTACACAGGGTGTGGGAATCGGTTACACAGAGTGTGGGAATCGGTTACACAGGGTGTGGGAATCGGTTACACAGGGTGTGGGAATCGGTTACACAGAGTGTGGGAATCGGTTACACAGGGTGTGGGAATCGGTTACACAGAGTGTGGGAATCGGTTACACAGGGTGTGGGAATCGGTTACACAGGGTGTGGGAATCGGTTACACAGAGTGTGGGAATCGGTTACACAGAGTGTGGGAATCGGTTACACAGGGTGTGGGAATCGGTTACACAGAGTGTGGGAATCGGTTGCACAGAGTGTGGGAATCGGTTACACAGAGTGTGGGAATCAGTTACACAGGGTGTGGGAATCGGTTACACAGAGTGTGGGAATCGGTTACACAGAGTGTGGGAATCGGTTACACATGGTGTGGGAATCGGTTACACAGGGTGTGGGAATCGGTTACACATGGTGTGGGAATCGGTTACACAGAGTGTGGGAATCGGTTACACAGGGTGTGGGAATCGGTTACACATGGGGCCCGATTTTAGCACCCGGTTCCGGGTGCATTCTCGGCGGGGGGGCCTCTAAAATCCCGGTTTCGAGGAGCGGGACCGGATCGCGCCTCGATCCCGCCCACTTCCTGGTTGCGCGATGACGTGCGGGGTGCGTGCGTTGGCCCCGCTGGTGGGAATCCCGCAGGCAATTAAAGCCACGGGGTTCCACTTGAGTGTATTTATCTTGGTATTTCAGGTCATTAAATGACCTGATTGAGCTGTTTATTTAACAGGTGTCGGATTTTACAGTGAAATGAGACTGTTTCCCATACTGGGGGAAACACTCACACTCTCAACGGACGTGTTGCAGCCAGCAGCCTGTGGCAGCTGCCAAGGTGCATTCCACAGGTGGGGTGGGGAGAGCCTTCACCAACGCAGGAGGACACTCCGTAACATTGGGCAACGCCTGCCCTCCACCACCCTCCTCAAAGCAAGAAGATTCACCGGCGTGGAAGTCCAACCCCTGTGCGAGGACACACTTTTCTAGCGTGCACAACCCCGCAAACCTAAACCTGCCAGATGGGGGCTGCGTTGACATCCTCGGAGGACGAACAGCATGATCAGCCTCAGCAGCCTCGCAGTCCACGCCGTCCGCCTCAGAGACATGCATCCCCACAACACGGTGCTGTGGCACATCCACCTGCACAGCAGGATGGAGGGCATCCGCAGGAGGCACTACCCTCCGCACAGGGTCTACAGACCGAGGCTCAGCTTCATGGACCTCTCTGAGCAGCAGTGCATACGGAGGCTCAGAGTCACTCGCCAGGTAGTCGCCGACATCTGCAGCCTCCTCAATGACGAGCTGCTCCCGGATGGACCAAGCAGCATCTTCTTACCCGTCGCCGTCAAAGTCACCACTGCCCTCAACTTCTTCGCCTCCGGATCCTTCCAGGGTGCCACGGGGGACATCACCGGGGTCTGTCAGTCGTCTGCACACAAGTGCATAAGGCAGGTCACCGATGGGTTGTTCCGCAGGGCCTCGACCTACATCAACTTCGCCATGGATGAGCGCAGCCAGACAGAGAGGGCGGTTGGATTCCATGCTGTGGCTGGCTTCCCACGGGTGCAGGGTGTAATCGATTGCACCCACATAGCAATACGGGCACCTCCACATGAGCCAGGGCTGTTTATCAACAGGAAAGGGTATCACTCCATGAACGCCCAGCTCATTTGTGACCACCGCCAGAGATTCCTACACGTGTGCGCCAGATACCCCGGCAGCTGCCACGATGCCTTCGTCCTCAGGGAGTCCACCGTCCCGCCCCTCTTCCACGCACCCAACGCCGGCAACGGCTGGCTCCTCGGCGACAAGGGATATCCCCTGCACACGTGGCTTATGACACCTCTGAGGAACCCCATTACCGAGCCACAGCGTCGGTACAATGACAGCCACATCGCTACCAGGTCTACAATTGAGCAGGCTATAGGGCTGCTCAAGATGCGCTTCAGGTGCCTTGATCGTTCCGGGGGAGCGTTCCAATACACACCATTCAGAGTGGGACGAATTATAGTTGTCTGCTGTGCCCTGCATAACATGGCACTACAGAGAGGGGTGCCGCTGGAGGAGGCCCCATGCACACCCGCCACCCACATTGAGGACGACAATGAGGAGGAGGTGGAGGAGGAAGAGGAGGAGGAGGAAGAGGGAGAGGAGGAGGAACGACCCATGCGCCGAACACCGGCTCACCTGCGTGCTCGTCAGGCCAGGGAGGCACTCATATGCCAACGGTTCTCCTAACATCACACTGTGTGAGGCGTTCACATGTCATAACGTGCACAGACGAGGGTCCATACAGGCTCCCTCCACAGAACAGTGGTGCCTGTACACCTGCACCCACTGGATTATGCTCAATGGGTGGGACGGGGTGGTCGTCGTCATGATGAGGCGCAGGGAAGGGACATATTGCACAAGCCGCAGAATTATGGACAAGAGGTGGCAGCATTGGTGAGAAAAAGTGAGTGTATTTTGTGGTGACATTCAAAGAGTAGAAAATTAAAAAAAAACGACAAACACCCTGGTGCAATCCCTGTGTGCTCACGGAACTTTAGGCGTTCGTTTTCGGGACCCCCTACGTGGTGCTACCCCTGTGGCTCCAGCAGAGGTGGTGGCAGGTTGCTCCTGTTCGTGCCCTGACCGGGTAGATGCTTTGGGCCGACGCCCCCTGGGTTTCGGTGCCCGTGAGGGCACCTCCACAGACTGCTCCTCCTGCACCTGTGCAGGGGCAGACTCGGCCACCTGGAGAGGATGGACTATTGCGGGCACTGGTTGAGAGGGGGGCAACGGGTGAGACTTGGGGGCGCCTTGAGTAGCGTCCACACTTCCATTTCCCCGTTCACCATCTTCCCTCTCATGGCCAAGGCCCACATCACCCCTTCCACCCTGCTGGACGGCAGTTTGGGTGACGTGGGTGAGACCTTGCAAGGCCACCTCCAATGTATCTGTCAACCTGTTGATGGCGGCAGAATGTTGTTCACCCTGAATCCGAACAGCCGTTGTGAGGGCCTGGATGGACTCATTGGTGAGCTGTGCGTGACGCTCGAGGGAGGCTAGCCTGTCCTCCACCGCAGACGTTCCCACACCTACCCGCGACACTATCTCAGAGATGCCTTCACGTCCCTGCGACACTATCTCGGCGATACCCTCCTGCACCTGTGCCACCATTCCCCTCATGCAGGAGTTGGACTCCTCCATCCTCCGTGCGATTGTGGAGAGTGCGCGTGGCACCTCTCCCAGTACCTCAGCAATGTGCTGGTGCCCCTCGACGACTCTCCTTTTGACAGGTGGCCCCCTGGGTTCAGCATCTGGGTCCGGCTGAGCAAAGCCTGGAGAAGAGTGCTCCCACCGACGCGGACCCTCCGCGGCTGACCCTGCCACCAGGGTCTGCTCATGCTCACGTGTGCGCGGTGACTCACCATGTGCAATCCCAACTAGCTGAGGGGGGGGACCCACCGAGGTGTGTGTATCTGCGCTGGTGGATGCAAGGCTCATGTGTGACGATGCACCCTCAGAGACGGGCATGTCCTCTGAGGAATCGCCCTCAACCGAGACGTCGATCGCAGACGGTCCTGGAAGAGAACAGAGGGAAATATCAGGCATGTGACCAAATGTGGCGGTGCGGCATATGCCATGTGATGCTACGATCATTCACGATCATGAGTGATGAGTGCCAGCTTTCCCTTACCGGCCGTTTCGCCAGAACCAGACTCGCCATCCGCCATCGACAGGCAATGCAGCGTGCGGCTGATCTCCAGTGCCTCGACCTCGGCGTCTGTCAGGGCCATCTCGTGTGGCGGGCCCCCTCCGGTGCATGCCCTATCGCGTGCGTTCCTGGCCCTCTTCTCCTGTGAGGGCAAAACACAAAAACGTTATTGAGTGATGATTACAATGTGAGACGCTTCAAGCATTGGTGTGATTGGGTTGAACGTGTGCCAGATGGATGGGAGGATGCGTGTGCCACATGGCCATCCCATTGTATGGGCATTGGGGTGTGTGGTAGTGGTCGAGTGGGGACAGGGACGGTGGGTACGTGCAGGCACTGTGAGGATGATAGTTGGGTGGCTGTGAGGATTGGTGCGGGAGCGCAGTACTGTCAGTGGAGATGGGGTTGTGAGGTGTTTGAGGTGATGTGGAAGACGGAGTGATGCAGAGTGCGTTAGTGTACTCACTTTTCCGGACCTGGTGAGGTCATTGAATCTCTTGCGGCACTGAATCCAAGTGCGGGTGGTGTTTCCCCTGCTTGTGACCTCCGCGGCCACCTCCTCCCATGCCCTCTTGGTGGCGCTGGCAGGGCACCTCCTTCCATCCGTGGGGAACAGCGTCTCCCTCCTCATGCGGACCCCGTCCAGCAGCACCTGGAGGGCGTGGTCCGTGAAACGGGGAGCAGCCTTACCCCTGTGCTCCTCCATCCTTGATGGAGTGTAGTTTGTGGCTGGAGGGGCTTTGGTGGACTGCCCCTTTAAATAGAGCGCAACCATCGCTCAGACGTCAATGCGCATGCGCAGGCCGCCGGCACGCAGCTGAGAAGCGCGGAACCCGTAACTGCCGGCTAATCACATCAATCATCCCGCGATCGCGTGCGCAACGCACTCAATTTGGCCGGCGCGTTTTCCTCGAGCCCGCCCGACCACCCGCTGCCAACCCGCACCCCTGGTAAAATCGGGCCCATGGTGTGGGAATCGGTTACACAGGGTGTGGGAATCGGTTACAAATGGTGTGGGAATCGGTTACACAGGGTGTGGGAATCGGTTACACATGGTGTGGGAATCGGTTACACAGGTTGTGGGAATCGGTTACACAGGGTGTGGGAATCGGTTACACAGGGTGTGGGAATCGGTTACACAGGGTGTGGGAATCGGTTACACATAGTGTGGGAATCGGTTACACAGGGTGTGGGAATCGGTTACACAGGGTGTGGGAATCAGTTACACAGGGTGTGGGAATCGGTTACACAGGGTGTGGGAATCGGTTACACAGGGTGTGGGAATCGGTTACACAGGGTGTGGGAATCGGTTACACAGGGTGTGGGAATCGGTTACACAGGGTGTGGGAATCGGTTACACAGGGTGTGGGAATCGGTTACACATAGTGTGGGAATCGGTTACACAGGGTGTGGGAATCGGTTACACAGGGTGTGGGAATCGGTTACACAGGGTGTGGGAATCGGTTACACAGGGTGTGGGAATCGGTTACACAGGGTGTGGGAATCGGTTACACATGGTGTGGGAATCAGTTACACAAGGTGTGGGAATCGGTTACACATGGTGTGGGAATCGGTTACAAATGGTGTGGGAATCGGTTACAAATGGTGTGGGAATCGGTTACACAGGGTGTGGGAATCGGTTACACATGGTGTGGGAATCGGTTACAAATGGTGTGGGAATCGGTTACACAGGGTGTGGGAATCGGTTACACAGGGTGTGGGAATCGGTTACAAATGGTGTGGGAATCAGTTACACATGGTGTGGGAATCGGTTACAAATGGTGTGGGAATCGGTTACACAGGGTGTGGGAATCGGTTACAAATGGTGTGGGAATCAGTTACACATGGTGTGGGAATCGGTTACAAATGGTGTGGGAATCGGTTACACTTCGAAACATAGAAAATAGGAGCAAGTTTCGGCCATTCGGTCCTTCGGGCCTGCTCCGCCATTCAAAATGATCATAGCTGATCGTCTAACTCAGTATCCTGTTCCCGCTTTTTCCCCATATCCCTTGATCCCTTTAGCATTAAAAATATATCTATCTCCTTCCTGAATACATCTAATGACTTGGCCTCCACTGCCTTCCGTGGTAGAGAATTCCACAGGTTCACCACCCTCTGAGTGAACAAATTTCTCCTCATCTCGGTTCTAAATGGCATACCCCGTATCCTGAGACTGTGACCCCTGGTTCTGGATTCCCCAGTCATCGGGAACATCCTCCCTGCATCTAGTCTGTCTAGTCCTGTTAGAATTTTATATGTTTCGATGAGATCACCTCTCATTCTTCTAAACTCTAGTGAATATAGGCCTAGTCGACCCAATCTCTCCTCATACGTCAGTTCTGCCATCCCAGGAATCAGTCTGGTAAACCTTTGTTGCACTCCCTCCATGGCAAGGACATCCTTCCTCAGATAAGGAGACCAAAACTGCACACAATACTCCAGATGTGGTCTCACCAAGGCCCTGTATAACTGCAGTAAGACATCCCTGCTCCTGTACTCAAATCCTCTTGCAATGAAGGCCAACATACCATTCGCCTTCCTAACTGCTTGCTGCACCTGAATGCTCGCTTTCAGTGACTGGTGTACAAGGACACCCAGGTCTCGTTGCACCTCCCCTTTTCCCAATCTATCACCATTCAGATAATAATCTGTCTTTCTGTTTTTACAACCAAAGTGGATAACCTCACATTTATCCATGTTATACTGCATCTGCCATGTTCTTGCCCACTCACCCAACTTGTCTAAATCACATTGGAGCCTCTTTGCATCCTTCTCACAGCTCACATTCCACCCCAGCTTTGTGTTGTCTGCAAACTTGGAAATGTTACATTTAGTTCCCTCATCCAAATCATTGATATATATTGTGACTAGCTGGGGCCCAAGCCATGATCCCTGCGGTACCCCACTAGTCACTGCCTGCCACCCCGAAAAAGACCCGTTTATTCCTACTCTCTGTTTCCTGTCTGTCAACAATTCTCAATCCATGCCAGTATATTCCCCACAATCCCATGTGCTTTAATTTTGCACACTAACCTCTTGTGTGGGACCTTATCAAAAGCCTTCTGAAAATCCAAATACACCACATCCACTGGTTCTCCCCGATCTATTCTACTAGTTACATCCTCAAAAAACTCTAGTAGATTTGTTAAGCATGATTTCCCTTTCATAAACCCATGCTGACTTTGTCCAATCCCGTTAATGCCTTCCAAGTGTTCTGTTATCACATCTTTTATAATAGACTCTAGCATTTTCCCCACTACTGATGTTCGGCTAACTGGTCTGTAATTCCCTGTTTTTTCTCTCCCTCCTTTTTTAAATAGTGGGGTTACATTTGCCACCCTCCAATCTGTAGGAACTGTTCCAGAGTCTATAGAATTTTGGAAGATGATCACCAATGCATCCACTATTTCCAGGGCCACTTCCTTTAGTACTCTGGGATGTAGATTATCAGGCCCTGGGGATTTGTCAGCCTTTAGCCCCATTAATTTCCCTAGCACTATTTTTTTACGAATACTGATTTCCTTCAGTTCCTCCCTCTCACTAGACCCTTGGTTCCCTAACATTTCCGGGAGGTTATTTGTGTCCTCCTTTGTGAAGACAGAACCAAAGTATGTGTTTAATTGTTCTGCCATTTCTTTGTTCCCCATTATAATTTCCCCCATTTCTGACTGTAAGAGACCTACATTTGTCTTCACTAATCTTTTTCTCTTGACATGTTTATAGAAGCTTTTACAGTCACTTTTTATGTTCCCTGCTAGTTGACTCTCATACTCTATTTTTCTCCTCTTAATCAATCTCTTTGTCCTCCTTTGCTGAATTTTGAACTGTTCCCAATCCTCAGGCTTGCCGCTTTTTCTGGCAATTTTATATGTCTCCTCTTTGGATCTAATACTATCCCTAATTTCTTTTGTAAGCCACGGTTGAGCCACCTTTCCTGTTTTATTTTTGCGCCAGACAGGAATGAATAATTGTTGTAATTCCTGCACACGTTCTTTAAATATTAGCCATTGCCTATCCACCGTCATCCCTTTTAGTAAAGTTCCCTAATCTATCATAGCCAACTCGCACCTCATACTTTCGTAATTTCCTTTATTTGGATTCAGGACCCTAGTTTCGGATTCAACTACTTCACTCTCCATCTTAATGAGGAATTCTTTCATGTTATGGTCGCTCTTCCCTAAGGGACCCCGCACAACACGATTGTTAATTAATCCTTTCTCATTGCACAATACCCAGTCTAGGATCGCCTGTTCTCTAGTTGGTTCCTCAACGTATTGGTCTAGAAAACCATCATGTACACACTCCAGGAATTCCTCTCCCACAGTATTATTGCTCATTTGGTTTGACCAATCTATATGTAGATTAAAGTCACCCATGATTATAGTTGTACCCTTCTTGCATGCGTCTCTAATTTCCTGTTTAATGCCCTCCCCTACATCTCCACTACTGTTAGAGGGCCTATAGACAACCCCCACCAACGTTTTCTGCCCCTTGGTGTTTCTTAGCTCCACCCATACAGATTCCACATTGTGATTTTCCGAGCCAATATCCTTCCTCACTTGCATTGATTTCCTCCTTTACTAACAACGCTACCCCACCTCCTTTCTCTTTTTGCCTGTCCTTCCTAAATATTGAATACCCCTGGATGTTCAGTTCCCATCCTCGGTCACCCTGCAGCCATGTCTCCGTAATCACAACTATATCATAACCGTTAATATCTATCTGCGCTGTTAATTCATCTACCTTATTGCGAATGCTCTGCGCATTAAGACACAATGCCTTTAGACTTGTCTTTTTAAGATTACTAGTCATCTTAGTTTTATTTTGCGCTATGGCCCTATTTGTTTTTCGCCCTTGTTTTCTCTGCCTTCCACTATTGCTTCTTCCCTTTCTGTCTTTTGTTTCTATCCTTGTTTCCCCCTCCTCTGTCTCCCTGCTCAGGTTCCCATCCCCCTGCCATTCTAGTTTAAACCTTCCCCAACAGCACGAGCAAACACCCCCGTGAGGACATTGGTCCCGGTCCTGCTCGGGTGTAACCCGTCCCACTTGTACAGGTCCCACCTTCCCCAGAACCAGTCCCAATGTCCCAGGAATCTAAATCCCTCCCTCCTACACCATCCCTGCAGCCACACATTCATCTGGTCTATTCTCCTGTTCCTATACGCACTAGCACGTGGCACTGGTAGTAATCCTGAGATCACTGCCTTTGAGGTCCTGCTTTTTAATTTATCTCCTAACTCCTTAAATTCACTTTGTAGGACCTTATCCCTTTTTTTACCTATGTCGTTGGTACAGATATGGACCACGACTATTGGCTGTTCACCCTCCTCCTCCAGAATGTCCTGCAGTCGCTCCGTGACATCCTTGGCCCTAGCACCAGGGAGGCAACATACCATCCTGGAGTCACATTTGCGGCCACAGAAACGCCTGTCTGTTCCCCTTATATTTAAATCCCCTATCACTATAGCCCTGCCACTCTTCCTCCCCTCCTGTGCCACGAACTTGGTTCTTGCTGCTTTCCCCTGATAAGCTATCTCCCCCAACAATGTACAATGTACAGAGCAATATATCTGTTTGAGAGGGAGATGGCCCCAGGGGACTCCTGCTCTACCTGCCTAGTCCTTTTACTCTGCCTGGCGGTCACCCATTTCCTTTCTGCCTGCGTAATCTTTACCTGCGGTGTGACCCCCTCACTGAACGTGCTATCCACGATAGTCTCAGCATCGCGGATGCTCCACAGTGAATCCACCCGCAGCTCCAGCTCCGAAATGCGGTTAGCCAGTAGCTGCAGCTGGACACACTTCCTGTACACATGGTCGCCAGGGACACTGACTTCCATGACTTCCCTCATAGTGCAGGAGGAGCATATCACGGGGCCGAGCTCTGCTGCCATGACTTGCCTTAGATTTACACTGTGTTCACCTCTCGGACTCTCCTTTTACACTGCGCTCACCTCTCGGACTCTCCTTTTACACTGCGCTCACCTCTCGGACTCTCCTTTTACACTGCGCTCACCTCTCGGACTCTCCTTTTACACTGCGCTCACCTCTCGGACTCTCCTTTTACACTGCGCTCACCTCTCGGACTCTCCTTTTACACTGTGCTCACCTCTCGGACTCTCCTTTTACACTGCGCTCACCTCTCGGACTCTCCTTTTACACTGCGCTCACCTCTCGGAACTCTGCTTTTACACTGCATTCACCTCTCGGACTCTCCTTTTACACTGCACTCACCTCTCGGACTCTCCTTTTACACTGCGCTCACCTCTCGGACTCTCCTTTTACACTGCGCTCACCTCTCGGACTCTCCTTTTACACCGCACTCACCTCTCGGACTCTCCTTTTACACTGCGCTCACCTCTCGGACTCTCCTCTTGCTCTCGGACTCTCCTTTTACACCGCGCTCACCTCTCGGATTCACTTAGCTTGTGAATCGGTTTCACGTAGCGTGTGAATTGGTTACACTTCGCATGTGAATCGATTACACTTAACGTGTGAATCAGTAACACGTAGCATGTGAATCAGTAACACTTAGCATGTGAATTGTTAGCGCTTAGTGTGTGAAATGGGAAGGGTTAGCATGTACAAAACATTCATACCGTGAGTTGCTGACAGCAATCGCTACTCTGGTGTGTTTAACAGTTAATACAATAAACATTTTATATGATTTTTTAATTTTCCTACTCTCCACAACTCCTTTTTTCCCTGAAAATTCTTGATTTTTGTTTAACAAAAATCATTTGTTCTTACCTTAGTTTTGTTCAAAAATGCCAGACATGCTGAATTCCTCAACCCTTATCACTGTCGGCTAATGACCATCAGAGTCAGTCCCACTGGAGCCAGTCTCTTGGTTATATCCCTGTCCCTACCATTCCCAACTTATTGTCATTTCAGGGTCAGAAACAAATGGTCATCAAAGAGTCTCCACTTTGGAAAACTTTTGAATCTCTTTAAAAGTCCCATGGATCATAAAAGTGTGACCTTAAAAAGGAACAATCATGGTTGTACAGAATGGGATCGCCCTGTGCACACTGTTGTCTGGCTGCTATTTACAAATTATTTTAGGCCTAAATCTGCTTCAGTTGTTCAGATGCATTTTCAGCTGCATTGAAGCACAAGTGGGATATCATCAATTGAACCAATAATTAAAGGGCACAAGAAATTACATTAAACTCACTGATGGTCTTGTCTCACTTATTGATGCTAAGATTAAGAGCAATTAAGGTCCATTTGAAATAAAGACCTGTCTAGTTGCATCTTTACACATAACTTCTTCTTATCCAGAACAGTAGAACCAGAGGACACGGCCTGCGCCTAAAGGGGGTAAATTCAAAACTAATCTGTGGGAACAATATTTCACTGAGCAAGTGGTCAATCTATGGAACAAATTCCCTCGGGAGATGGTGGACGCAGACAGTGTTGATTCATTCAAATGCAAATTAGGCCGATGTCTTTCAGAAAATATTATTTTGGGATACAGTATATGAGAAATTTGAGAGATGACGTTAGGATTATAAATTGGTCTTAGGCAGCAGCTCCAACCAGCGACAACCAATCAAGGACCTGTTCAACACTCCACCCGATTTCTGTTTCCATCGATTTCATTAGAAATGCCCTGTAAATGGCAGCCTAGATATGGACTCAAGTCCTAGAGTGGGATTTCAACCCACAGCCTTCTGACCAGAGACAAGCTTGCTACCAACAGAGACAAGCTCCCTACCAGCAGAGACAAGCTTCCTACCAGCAGAGACAAGCTTCCTACCAGCAGAGACAAGCTCCCTACCAACAGAGAGAAGCTTCCTACCAACAGAGAGAAGCTTCCTACCAGCAGAGACAAGCTTCCTACCAACAGAGAGAAGCTTCCTACCAACAGAGAGAAGCTTCCTACCAACAGAGAGAAGCTTCCTACCAGCAGAGACAAGCTCCCTACCAACAGAGACAAGCTTCCTACCAGCAGAGAGAAGCTTCCTACCAACAGAGAGAAGCTTCCTACCAACAGAGAGAAGCTTCCTACCAACAGAGAGAAGCTTCCTACCAGCAGAGAGAAGCTTCCTACCAACAGAGAGAAGCTTCCTACCAACAGAGAGAAGCTTCCTACCAACAGAGAGAAGCTCCCTACCAGCAGAGACAAGCTCCCTACCAGCAGAGAGAAGCTTCCTACCAACAGAGACAAGCTTCCTACCAACAGAGACAAGCTTCCTACCAGCAGAGAGAAGCTTCCTACCAACAGAGAGAAGCTCCCTACCAGCAGAGAGAAGCTTCCTACCAACAGAGAGAAGCTCCCTACCAGCAGAGACAAGCTTCCTACCAACAGAGACAAGCTTCCTACCAGCAGAGAGAAGCTTCCTACCAACAGAGACAAGCTTCCTACCAGCAGAGAGAAGCTCCCTACCAACAGAGAGAAGCTCCCTACCAGCAGAGACAAGCTTCCTACCAGCAGAGACAAGCTTCCTACCAGCAGAGACAAGCTCCCTACCAGCAGAGACAAGCTCCCTACCAACAGAGACAAGCTTCCTACCATGGGCATCTGATGGGATGTGTATGCCCAACACCTTGGATTCAGTGCTTTTCTTGTTAAAAGGCACGACGTACATTATCAGCATTTTAACTTAATTCACATTTTATTCATTTAATTACACATGGTTAAAGATAGTTTAAGAGTCAGACAGAGACAGCAAGCCATCGTTTGTCCTGTGAGTGAGAAAACATTCAGAGAACAGAAGCACCTGACAACTTTCGGCTGTTACCGTGGTTACTGATGTTTGTTGCTGGAACGTTATCCAGGTTTAAGAGGCCCAATTCCCAATCCTGCTCACTTATAAATTATACATTCCTCTAACAAAGCAACAACAGCCAGAGGGTGACGGAAGATGAAACAGCAAAGACTGAATGAATGAATATGTAGGGCTGGATTGTAAATATCCTTTTATGCCTCAACAATAATGGGCAGATTCCGTAGTTAATCAGTGGCCTTTCATTCACTTCCCTTCACAATTATGTCATCCGTTCACAGTTTATGCCTTTTACAAAAGTAATTTCTTGATGCGTATCAAGCATCGCCTCCTGATTCCCCAAAGCCTTTCCACCATCTACAAGGCACAAGTCAGGAGTGTGATGGAATACTCTCCACTTGCCTGGATGAGTGCAGCTCCAACAACACTCAAGAAGCTCGACAACATCCAGGACAAAGCAGCCCGCTTGATTGGCACCCCATCCACCACCCTAAACATTCACTCCCTTCACCACCGGTGCACTGTGGCTGCAGTGTGTACCATCCACAGGATGCACTGCAGCAACTCGCCAAGGCTTCTTCGACAGCACCTCCCAAACCTGCGACCTCTACCACCTAGAAGGATAAGGGCAGCAGGCACATGGGAACAACACCACCTGCACGTTCCCCTCCAAGTCACACACCATCCCGACTTGGAAATATATCGCCGTTCCTTCATCGTCGCTGGGTCAAAATCCTGGAATTTCCTACCTAACAGCACTGTGGGAGAACCTTCACCACACGGACTGCAGCGGTTCAAGAAGGCGGCTCACCACCACCTTCTCAAGGGCAATTAGTGATGGGCAATAAATCTGGCCTTGCCAGCGATGCCAACATCCCATGAACAAATTTTAAAAATGCTTATCAAGCAATATTATTGATAAATAGAAACTGTCCAATTGTCGCTTGTTACAAATTACATAAACCACAAGTGTCAGGTCCGCCAATGGGTTTCTGAAACAACTACATGTTCTCTAGGTTGTGAATTATTCTTCACTTTTATGTTCCACTGCTTTCTAACTGTATATTTTAAAGAAATTTGCAACAAAAAACAGTCTCAAGGTTGACTTCCAAATTAAGTCAGGAGCCTCAAAAATAAAAAGCAAAAACAATTTTGATGAAAGACCAATCCAACAGTCTCTCTATATAACATAATTCATTTTTAATATTCCATCTTCCTCAGATTCTGTTCTACATTAGCCCCATTTTACTGCAGCATAAGTGAGATGGGTGGTTCTTGGGTGGAAATAATGGAATTGAGGACTGCTGGTGTCCTCCTGGCTGAACACTGCACCTTGCTTGGGGAAGCCCAGCTCACACTCTCCCTCACTGCCGGGGGATTGAGACCATAACTTAAACGGCGTGCAAACCTGGTAGATCCAGTCTGTCCAAAATTCTGACCTTCCCAATAGATCCATCAGCTTTACACCCTATCAAAGTATTGACATTTTAGCACCATACAGTCTGCCCTTATCTTTATATTTCTATTATAACCCCGATGTTCACATTTATAATGGAAACTGTCTAAACTTGTCATGTTGTAATTAAACCCTCCCAATAGGGGCGGTGCTGCAGCAATTACAGTGTGACGAGTTTACAGAGGCAATCCTCATTCTAAATGTGGACACGGGAATTTATAATAGAGAGTTGACAGAAAATGTGTGAAAGTGTAAGATTTTGAATCTATAATCAGTCCATCTCCCATGGCTTTGTAAATGGTAAACAAAGGAATATGGGGGGGGAGAAATTGGCTCGGGCCTGTTTTTGGTGGGGGGAGGGCAGCACGATTGGCTATTACCCCACCCACAATGGTCCCGGCGCAGGCAGGACGAGATTTTCCTCAGGCCTGAGGACTCACCTACGATCCGCGTCGGAAATCAGCGTGAGCGCGGATTCCACGCAATTCACACTTTCCACCAGCAGGGGGAACTCCAATCTCTTAAAGGCAGGCTGTTAGAAATCTCTTAAAGGGAGCTGGTACCTGTTATTTGCTGAATGTAACAGCCTGCTGTCTGCACGGAGTCTGAATGGAGATCAGACATCGCACACGTAAAGCACAGATGTAGGTCCCATCCCTATGTTTACACACTGATGAGTTATGTTAAAACATTGAATAAAGGTTGTGCACCACTAAATCCCACATCCTCCAATCTGCACACCAAACCTCACCAATCTGCCGATCTGACAGTCCGTGCACCAAGGTTCTCTGCTGATACATCAGAGGCCTTGGTGCAAGAGATGGACAGAAGGAGGGGCATCCTATATCCATGGCGGGTGGGGGAGAGCAAGAGGCCCTCCAGGCATACACCCAAAAGGCAGTGGGAGGCAGTAGGGGATGAAATCATTGCCAGGCGCACAGCATCATGAACATGGATGCAGTACAGGAAGACGTTCAATGCTTTGACATGAGTGGTCAAGGTGAGTGAGGTCAACTGTCAAGTGGTGTCTCCTACCAATTGTACCATTGGCCGCACCCACTGCTGCACGCACTAAACCCCCCAACACCCACATACCAACAAACTCTTTCCATCAGTACTCAACTCTTCCAATCAGATGCTTCCTCTCACCCTCACACATTACTATTGTTGCAAGCCGCACACCCACAACTCACAGGCCACCCACACTGGCAGCTATTCAACCATGACAGGCACATCACCCAGACACACATCCCGCTTTCTTGCAGGAGAAGGTGGCGCATATCAGTCGACAGCAAGTGGCAGTGGCATTTAGTGATTGGCCTACTCCTGCTCCTATTTCTTATGTTCTTATGTTCTTATTAAGCCTGTTCCGCCATTCAATGAGATCATGGTGGACCTGTGACTTAATTCCATATATCCGCCTTAGCCCCATATCCCTTAATACCCTTGGTTCACAGAACTCTATCAATATCAGATTTATCATAGAATTTAGAATTCACAATTGAGCTAGCATCAACTGCCGTTTGCAGAAGAGCTTCCCAAACTTTGCGTGTAGAAGCATTTCCTGGCTTCACTCCTGAACGTCCTGGCTCTAAATGTTAGGCTATGTCCCCACGTCCTAGTTTTCAAGTATAGGAGACCTCCAAAAACACGTACAAATGTCTAGGTAGCCAGAAGCAATAATCCAGCCACTAACCTGTAAATCCTGCATGGTCCCTTTAAATAGCAGCGGTGGGGGGTCCTCCAGCCACTCTCAGACACGTTCAGATGGTCGGGGTTAAGACTGTGCGTTGAGTTGAGCGTTATGTCCCAAAATGGTGTCTATCACTTTAAATCAGCGTCGCACACTGATTGAATCCATTTTCTCCCTACTTTACAATTCCAGCGTTTGTTATCTACGTCTGCATTAACTCCTATACCAAGATGGCGTCCGGCGCACATCATGTTGTAAACGTGCGTGCGCATCTAAGACGCCATCTTGGATGATGGAGAGGCCGTGTAGCGCCGAAACAACGGGCACTACACGGCCCAATTTAGCGGCCAAGGTCTCTCTTTCTTGTCTCTGCTGTCTTTATGTGGCTACTTCTCTGTCTCTCCTCCTGTGGTTCTCTCCCTTTCTCTTCTCTTCTGCTTCATTAAAATAAATACATGAAGAAATAGGCAGGTGGAATATTTACAAACTGCATTAATAATAACGCAAATCATATCACAACATAAGGCGCTTAAATGAAACTGACCCAGCAATTGTACAGAGTTTTCCTACATTATAGTGAGTTTAACCCATATTTACCCAGGGTCCCGTAGGCCCAAGCATTAATCCACCCTGTTTAAATGTACCAATATGGCACCAATCAACAATGCTGACCTCTTTGTTCCTAAACACACTCCCAAGGAAGTAATGATGTCCAGCAAACCATCTACTGTAATGGGCAAGGAATATAAAGAAATCCTGTCACAGCCTTCAAACAGCCTGAAGTTGGACAAAGGTGTGATGTGATTTTGTGTGGGCGTCTTTCATCATTGATTCCTGTGCTGAAAATAATTCAAACCTTTCCTGTAAACATCTTCTCTCTTCACTTTATGAATCCGAGTATCATAGAATCATAGAAAATTTACGACATCCTGTCCGCACCGGCCGAAAATGAGCCACCCAGCCTAATCCCACTTTCCAGCACTTGGTCCGTAGCCCTGTGGGTTACAGCACTTCAGGTGCACATCAGATACTTTTTAAATGAGTTGAGGGTTTCTGCCTCTACCACCCTTTCAGGCAGTGAGTTCCAGACCCCCAGCACATTCTGGGTGAAAAATTTTTTCCTCAGCTCCCCTCTAATCCTTCTACCCATTACTTTAAATCTATGCCCCCTGGTTATTGACCTCTCTGCTCAGGGAAATAGGTCCTTCCTATCCACTCTATCTAGGCCCCTCATAATTTTGTATAGCCCAATTAAATCACCTCTCAGCCTCCTCTGTTCCAAAGAGAACAACCCCAGCCTATCCAATCTTTCCTCATAGCTAAAATTCTCCAGTTCTGGTAACATCCTTGTAAATCTCCTCTGTACCCTCTCCAGTGCAATTACATCCTTTCTGTAATGTGGTGACCAGAACTGTACGTAGTACTCAAGCCTAACTAGTGTTTTATACAGTTTTAGCATAACCTCCCTGCCTCTACCTACCTAACTTCTATGCCTCGGCTAATAAAGAAAAGTATCCCATATGCCTTCTTAACCACCTAATCTACCTGTCCTGCTACCTTCAGGGATCTGTGGACATGCACTCCAAGGTCCCTCTCTTCCTCCACACCTCTCAGTATCCTCCCATTTATTGTGTATTCCCTTGCCTTGTTTGCCCTCCCCAAATGCATTACCTCACACTTCTCTGGATTGAATTCCATTTGCCACTTTTCTGCCCACCTGACCAGTCCATTGATATCTTCCTGCAGTCCACAGCTTTCCTCCTCACTATCAACCACACGGACAATTTTTGTATCATCTGCAAACTTCTGAATCATGCCCCTTACATTTAAGTCCAAATCATTAATATATATTACAAAAAGCAAGGGACCTGGTACTGAGCCCTATGGAACCCCACTGGAAACATCCTTCCAGTTACAAAAACACCCGTCGACCATTACCCTTTGCTTCCTGCCACTGAGTCAATTTTGGATCCAACTTGCCACTTTCCCTTGGATCTCATGAAGTAGAGAAGTGTTACAGGAACAGCTACTACAGAGCAGCAAGATCCAGCTTTGGTTGGGAGAATTCATAGTATCGTAGTCATAGAATGATACAGCACAGGAGGCCATTCGGCCCATCGTGCCTGTGCCGACTCTTTGAAAGAGCTATCCAATTCGTCCCATTCCCCTGCTCTTTCCCCATAGCCCTGTAAATTTTTTCCCTTCAAGTATTTATCCAATTCCATTTTGAAAGTTATTATTGAATCTGCTTCCACCGCCCTTTCAGGCAGCGCATTCCAGATCATAACAACTCGCTGCGTAAATAAAATGTTTCCTCATGTCACCTCTGGTTCTTTAGCCAATCACCTTAAATCTGTGTCCTCTGGTTACCGACCCTTCTGCCACTGGAAACAGTTTCTCCTTATTTACTCTATCAAAACCCTTCATGAGTTTGAACACCTCGATCAAATCTCCCCTTAACTTTCTCTACTCTAAAGAGAACAAGCCCAGCTTCTCCAGTCTCTCTGCATAACTGAAGTCCCTCATCCCTGGAACCGTTCTAGTAAATCTCTTCTGCACCCTCTCTAAGTTCTTCACATTTGGTACTTTTAGGTAACTTTTAAAAAGAAAGACGAGGTAACTAGTGGAAACAGCACGTGTGAAAGGATAATGCATGATAATGAGTTTTGATGAATGTCATTAATATTTATTTATAGGCCAGTAAATCACTAGTTGTCATCATTTTAATTAAACTGCTGACAAATGTAAAGTTAAGGGCACATGAAACTGACAGAATAAAACTGACAGAATTAGCAGGGAGCAAATGATCTGTTCAAGCTCCATGACCTCAAGGAAATTGCACACTTCCTGTCTCAGATGAACTGTAAAGGGGCAGTGATGTGGGATAATTATAATTACACTCATGGGAGTAGACAGAAGAAACTCATTATTTCTATGTGTGTTAATTAGGTTGATGGTCGATCTGCTCCAGGGAAACATTCCCTTTCTTGCCTTTCACAGAATCCACAGCACTGAAACAGGCCATTGGGCCCAACTGGTCTATGTTGGTGTTTATACTCCACACGGGCCTCCACCTACTCTAAATACCTTTTCCCATCCTGCCCCCACATCCCTTCCTCACATATACATTTAGCCTCCCCTTAATGCATCAAGATGTGGAGATGCCGGTGATGGACTGGGGTTGACAATTGTAAACAATTTTACAACACCAAGTTATAGTCCAGCAATTTTATTTTAAATTCACAAGCTTTCGGAGGCTTCCCCCTTCGTCAGGTGAACGATGTGAAATGAAATCCTCGAAATGAAATCGCATTTATAATTCACAGAACAATGCTTGGTGAGTACAGACAGTTTTTTCAACTGCCCGTTGCCAAGGCAATCAGTGTGCAGACAGACAGGTGTTACCTGCCAGGTCTCAGAATATACAAATCACCAAAAAAAAACAACAAACAAAAAAAAAACAGAGATAGAGAGGTAGAAACATAGAAAAGACAGCAACTGACCCATTATATTAAAAACAGATAACATTTGTTCGCTGGTGGGGTAACGTGTAGCGTGACATGAACCCAAGATCCCGGTTGAGGCCGTCCTCATGGGTGCGGAACTTGGCTATCAATTTCTGCTCGACGATTTTGCGTTGTCGTGTGTCTCGAAGGCCGCCTTGGAGAACGCTTACCCGAAGGTCGGTGGATGAATGTCCATGACTGCTGAAGTGTTCCCCGACTGGGAGGGAACCCTCCTGTTTGGCGATTGTTGCGCGGTGTCCGTTCATCCGTTGTCGCAGCGTCTGCATGGTCTCGCCAATGTACCATGCTCTGGGGCATCCTTTCCTGCAACGTATGAGGTAGACAACGTTGGCCGAGTCACAGGAGTATGAACCATGCACCTGGTGGGTGGTGTCCTCTCGTGTGATGGTGGTATCTGTGTCGATGATCTGGCATGTCTTGCAGAGGTTACCGTGGCAGGGTTGTGTGGTGTCGTGGACGCTGATCTCTTGAAAGCTAGGTAATTTGCTGCGAACGATGGTCTGTTTGAGGTTGGGTGGCTGTTTGGACACCTACAGACGCTGAAAGACGCCCTAGTAAGAACGGGATATGACGCTCGACTCATCGATCGACAGTTCCGACGGGCCACAGCAAAAAATCGCATAGACCTCCTCAGGAGACTAACACGGGACGCAACCAACAGAGTACCCTTTGTCGTCCAGTACTTCCCCGGAGCGGAGAAACTACGCCATGTTCTCCGCAGCCTTCAACATGTCATCAATGAGGACAAACACCTCGCTATGGCCATCCCCACACCTCCACTACTCGCCTTTAAACAGCCACCCAACCTCAAACAGACCATCATTCGCAGCAAATTACCCAGCTTTCAAGAGATCAGCGTCCACGACACCACACAACCCTGCCACGGTAACCTCTGCAAGACATGCCAGATCATCGACACAGATACCACCATCACACGAGAGGACACCACCCACCAGGTGCATGGTTCATACTCCTGTGACTCGGCCAACGTTGTCTACCTCATACGTTGCAGGAAAGGATGCCCCAGAGCATGGTACATTGGCGAGACCATGCAGACGCTGCGACAACGGATGAACGGACACCGCGCAACAATTGCCAAACAGGAGGGTTCCCTCCCAGTCGGGGAACACTTCAGCAGTCATGGACATTCATCCACCGATCTTCGGGTAAGCGTTCTCCAAGGCGGCCTTCGAGACACACGACAACGCAAAATCGTCGAGCAGAAATTGATAGCCAAGTTTCGCACCCATGAGGACGGCCTCAACCGGGATCTTGGGTTCATGTCACGCTACACGTTACCCCACCAGCGAACAAATGTTATCTGTTTTTAATATAACGGGTCAGTTGCTGTTTTTTCTATGTTTCTACCTCTCTATCTCTGTTTTTTTTTTGTTTGTTGTTTTTTTTTGGTGATTTGTATATTCTGTGAGACCTGGCAGGTAACACCTGTCTGTCTGCACACTGATTGCCTTGGCAACGGGCAGTTGAAAAAACTGTCTGTACTCACCAAGCATTGTTCTGTGAATTATAAATGCGATTTCATTTCGAGGATTTCATTTCACATCGTTCACCTGATGAAGGGGGAAGCCTCCGAAAGCTTGTGAATTTAAAATAAAATTGCTGGACTCTAACTTGGTGTTGTAAAATTGTTTACAATTAATGCATCTATGCTCTGTTTCAACCACTCCATATGGCAGTTAGTTCCACATTCTCACCACTCTGTAAAGAAGTCACTCCTAAATTCTTTATTTCATCTGCTAGTGACTATCTGATATTTATGCCTCCTGCATCATGAACTGTCCCCGGGACAGTGTGAGAAATTTTCAACTGTTCTCAATGTCAGAATAAATCCAGATTTGTATAATCTGCATTGACCTAATGTTATACCTGCTCAGAATTAGAAATGGATGCAATTTTTAGTATTGTGAGTTCCACTGGGATTAAATGCAGAATTAAATTGTACGAGAAAAATGTCATGGGTCAAGAGATCAAATCACACCAAAAACAGGTGAAGGGAGAAAGGATGAATTCTCCTCCTCATGTTCAAATCCCTCCCTATCTCTGTAACCTCCTCCAGCCCTACAACCCTCCGAGATCTCTGTGCTCCTCAATTTTAATCGCTCCACCATTGGCGGCCGTGTCTTCAGCTGCCTGGGCCCTAAGTTCTGGAATTCCCTCTCTAAACCTCTCCACCTCTCTCTCCTCCTTTAAGACGCTTCTTAAAACCCACCTCTTTGACCAAGCTTTTGGTCACCTGTCCTAATATCTCCTTTGGCTTGGTGTCAATTTGTTTTGTCTGATTACTGTGAAGCATCTTGGGACATTTTACTATGTTAAAGGCGCTATAGAAATGTAAATGGTTGTTGTCAGTACCAATGCAGGCAGCCACACTACCCGCACTGCTCAATGGTTCCACTCCTCTCGGGGAGAGGTATCGATATCAGGAGGAAAGGACGCTACTTAAAGGCACCAAGCACCTCTTAAAGGGAAATAAAAACAGAAAATGCTGGAAATACTCAGCAAATCGAGCAGCATCTGTGAAGAGAGAAACAAAGTTAACGTTTCAGGTCGACGACCTCTAGATAGCAGTGATCACAATATGATTGAATTTCACATTCAGTTTGAGAGAGAGAAGAGTAAGTCTAAGACTAGTGTTTTAAACTTAAATAAGGGCAATGATGAGGGCATGAAGACAGAGCTGGCTAAAGAGAACTCTGAAATTAGGTTAAGGGATTTGTCAGTAGAGATGCAGTGGCAGACATTTAATGAGATATTTCATAACACTCAGCAAAGATGCATTCCAGTGAGAGAGAAAGACTCTCGGGGAAGGACGTACCATCCGTGGCCAACTAAGGAAGTTAAAGATAGTATCAAATTGAAAGAAAAAGCATACAATTCCACAAAGATTAGTGGCAGGTCAGAAGATTGGACAGAATATAAAAAACAGCAAAGAATGACTAAAAGAATAATAATGAGGGAGAAATTAGAGTATGAGAGAAAGCTAGCAAGAAATATAAAAACAGATAGTAAGAGTTTCCACAGGTATTTAAAAAGGAAAAGAGTAAGTAAAGTGAGCGTTGGTCCTCTCGAGAGAGAGTCTGGGGAATTAATAATGGAGAATAAGGAAATGGCGGATGAATTGAACAGATATTTTGCGTCCGTCTTCGCTGTAGAGGAGACAAATAACATGCCGGAAATAATCGTGAATCAAGAGGTGAAAGGGAGGGAGGAATTTAAAACATTTACAATCACCAGGGAAAGGGTTCTGAAAAAAATATTAGAACTAAAAGCTGACAAGTCCCCAGTCCTGACGGACTTCATCCTAGGGTCTTAAAAGAAGTGGCTGCAGAGATAGTAGATGCATTGGTATTAATTTTCCAAAATTCCCTAGATTCTGGAAGGGTCCCATCAGATTGGAAAATAGCGAATGTAACTCCTCTATTCAAGAAAGGATGGAGACAGAAAGCAGGAAACGACAGGCCAGTTAGCTTAACATCTGTCATAGGAAAAATGCTAGAATCTATTATTGAGGAGGTTATAGCAGGGCACTTAGAAAATCTCAATGCAATCAGGCAGAGTCAACACGGCTTTGTGAAAGGGAAATCGTGTTTGACTAATTTATTAGAGTTCTTTGAGGAAGTAACAAGCAACGTGGATAAAGGGGATCCTGTGGATGTGGTGTACTTGGATTTCCAGAAGGCTTTTGACAAGGTGCCACATCAAAGGCTACTACACAAAATAAGGGCTCACGGTGTAGGGGGTAACATATTAGCATGGATAAAGGATTGGTTTGCTAACAGGAAACAGAGAGTAGGCATAGATTGGTCATTTTCAGGTTGGCAAGATGTAACCAGTGGAGCGCCACAGAGATCAGTGCTGGGGCCTCAACTATTTACAATCTATATCAATGACTTGGATGAAGGGACCGAATGTATGAACATAAGAACATAAGAAATTGGAGCAGGAGTAGGCCAATCGGCCCCTCGAACCTGCTCCGCCATTCAATAAGATCATGGCTGATCTGATCCCAACCACAAATCTAAAGAACACAAGAAGTCGGAGCAGGACCCGGCCACATAGCCCCTGGGCCCTCTCCGCCACCCACAGGGCATTGACCGATCCGAACTCAGCTTCATGTCCAATTTCCTGCCCGCTCCCCATAACCCCTAATTCCCTTTACTTCTAGGAAACTGTCTATTTCTGTTTTAAATTTATCTAATGATGTAGCTTCCACAGCTTCCTGGGGCAGCAAATTCCACAGACCTACCACCCTCTGAGTGAAGAAGTTTCTCCTCATCTCAGTTTTGAAAGAGCAGCCCCTTATTGGTTGCTAAATTTGCTGATGACACAAAGGCAGGTAGGAAAGTAAGTTGTGAAGAGGACATAAGGAGTCCGCAAAGGGATGTAGATAGGTTCAGTGAGTGGGCAAAAATTTGGCAGATGGAATATAATGTGTGAAAATGTGAACTTGTTTACTTTGGCAGGAGGAATAGAAAAGCAGTATATTATTTAAATGGAGAGAGATTGCAGAACTCTGAGGTACAGAGGGATCTGGGTGTCCGAGTACATGAATCACAAAAAGTTAGTCTGCAGGTACAGCAAGTGATTAGGAAGGCAAATGGAATGTTGTCATTTATTGCAAGGGGAATGGAATATAAAAGTAGAGATGTTTTGCTACAGTTGTACAGGACATTGGTGAGACCACATCCAGAATACTGTGTGCAGTTTTGGTCTCCTTATTTAAGAAAGGACATAATTGCTTTGGAGGCGGTTCAGAGAAGGTTCACTGACTGATTCCTGGGATGAGGGGGTTATCTTATGAGGAAAGGTTGGACAAGTTGGGCCTGTATACACTGGAGTTTAGAAGAATGAGAGGTGATCTTATTGAAACATATGGAGGGAAAAATTGTACAGGGGCCGTTTTTGGGCGCGGGTAGTGTGATGCGCTATTACCCCATGCCCATTGGCCCCTGGGCAGGCAGGACGCAAGTTTGGACCCAACGGAGCACTTCCTGCGATCAGTGTTCCAGTCCAGGCCGTGCACATGGAATGAATGCAATACGCACTTTCCACCACCAGAGGGAGCTCAATCTCTTAAAGGGAGGATGGTTCTCAGAAATCTCTTAAAGGGAGCTGGTACCTGTTATTTGCTGAAAATAACAGTCTATTGTCTGCACGGAGTCTGAACAGAGATCAGACATCGCACACGTAAAACACAGATGCAGGCTCCATCCCTATGTTTACACACTGATGAGTTATATTAAAACATTGAATAAAGGTTGCGCACTATTAAATCCCGCATCCTCCAATCTGCACGCCAGACCTCACCGATCTGCCGATCTGAGTTGGTACCAGGTCTGCGAGAGTGCGAGCACCAAGATTCTCTGCTGATGCACTAGAGACCTTGGGTGCAAGAGGTGGACAGAAGGCAGGACATCCTATGTCCGCAGGGGGGGTTGGGAAGGGGCAAGAGGCCCTCCAGACTTATACTCAAAAGGCAGTGGGAGGCAGCGGGGGACGAAGTCATTGCCAGGCGCACAGCATCATGAACATGGATGCAGCGCAGGAAGAAGTTCAATGCTTTGACATGAGTGGTCAAGGTGAGTGAGGTCAACTCTCAATGGCATCTCCTACCAACTGTACCATTGGCCGCACCCACTGCTCCACGCACTAAACCCCCCAACACCCACATACCAATAAACTCTTTCCATCAGTGCTCAACTCTTCCAATCAGATGCTTCCTCTCATCCTTACACATTACCACTGTTTCAAGCCGCCCACCCACAACTCACAGGCCACACACACTGGCAGCTATTCAACCATGACAAGCATGTCACCCAGACACACGTCCCGCTTTCTTGCAGGAGAAGGTGGCGCATATCAGGAGGCAGCAAGTGGCAGTGGCATTTAGCCCACTAGCCTGTTCCACCATTCAATGAGATCATACTGGACCTGTGACCTAACTCCATATACCCACCTTAGCCCCATATCCCTTAATACTCTTGGTTCACAGAAATCTATCAAGCTCAGGTTTAACATTCACAACTGAGCTAGCATCAACTGCCGTCTGCAGAAGAGCGTTCCAAACATCTCCCACCCTTTGCATGTAGAAGCATTTCCTAACTTCACTCCTGCACGTCCTGACTCTAAATGTTAGGCTATGTCCCCACGTCTTAGTATTGAAGTCTAGGAGACCTCCAAAAACAGGTACAAATGTCTCGGCAGCCAGAAGCAATAATCTAGCCACTAATCTGTAAATCCTGCATGGTCCTTTTAAATAGCG
Organism: Heptranchias perlo; assembly: GCF_035084215.1. Lineage (NCBI taxonomy): Eukaryota > Metazoa > Chordata > Chondrichthyes > Hexanchiformes > Hexanchidae > Heptranchias > Heptranchias perlo. The sequence goes on from NC_090349.1 coordinate 47,871,127, forward strand.
CCAATGAGGGGGGGTCCTCCAGACACTCTGAGACACGTTCAGATGGTCGGGGTTAAGACTGTGCGTTGAGTTGAGTGTTAAGTCCCAAAATGGTGTCTATCACTTTAAATCAGCGTTGCACACTGATTGAAGTCAGGTTCTCCTTACCTTACATGATTTCAGCGTTTGTTATCTGCGCCTGTACTTACTCCTATATCAAGATGGCGACTGGCGCACGTCACGCAGGAAATGTGCGTGCGCATCCAATACGCCATCTTGGATGTCGGAGAGGCCGTGCAGCGCTGAAACAACGGGCGCTACACGGCCCAATTTAGTGCCCATAAGATCCTGAGGGGACTAGAAGGGGTGGATGCTGAGAGGATGTTTCCCCTTGTGGGAGAGACTAGAACTAGGGGCCAAAGTTTAAAAATAAGGGGTCTCCCATTTAAGACGGAGATGAGGAGAAATTTTTTCTCTCAGAGGGTCGTGAGTCTGTGGAACTCCCTTCCCCAGAGAGCGGTGGGGGCAGGGTCATTGAATATTTTTAAGGCTGAGTTAGACAGATTCCTGATTAACGAGGGAGTCAAAGGTTACAGTAGGTAGACGGGAAAGTAGGGTTGAGGTCACAATCAGATCAGCCATGATCTTATCAAATGGCAGAGCAGGCTCGAGGGGCCGAATGGCCTACTCCTGCTCTTAGTTCGTATGTTCGTATGCTCGTATGACCTTTCGTCTTAAAGGGGAGGTGCCTTCTGGTTACAAAACGGTACAACAAATTCTGGAAGAAATGGCTGAACCAGGAAGAGAGCGGCTCCCAGGTTCTCCAGTGCTGCGCATGAGTCCTTGGTGCAGGCAATGGGCAGGAGGAGGGACATCCTCTCTCCTGGGGGCATGGCGTCTGATGAGGAGGCAGTGGGAGGAGATTGCTGAGGACGCCAATGCCAGGAGCACAATGCTGCAGAGCATGTAGACCATTCTGTCCAACATGGAACGAGTGGTCAGCTCCGTCAACACTACAGTGGAACCCACCATGATGGAGCCTCCCCTGACCAATCTGACAGGTTCCATCACAGCTCAAACTTCTACCATGGAAGCTCAGACTGCTGCCATCTTGGCTTTGGGGGCCATTGTTGACTGGAGCTTGCAGGGCATCACATTACTCCTGCACTCTGTTCGCCTGCCCTAGCTCCTGCTCACTTGTGTCCAATGAGTCACCTTGTGTAGACACTTCCTCTAACCTCTTACCTCGCCTCTAAAGTCCGTGCGGTGCCAACATCTGAGCTGGTGCTTGTGAGAGTCAGATCGAGTGACAGTGAAAGTCTGGTCTCCTCTTCCTCCATTGGCTGAGGGACATCGACATCCTTGACAGCTGAAATGAAAAAGGGAGAAGGGTTAGGTTGTGGTGTGAGGGAGTGTTGAGGCCTCGTCCCAGGAGAGTGGCTCCAATGTGCGAGGAACTTTCTGTTGTCTCTCAGGATGACAGCATGGCTGCTCCCTGCCAGTGCCACTCAGCCAGCAGGGAATGAGAGGACTGACTGAGGTGAAGCACTCGTCGATGAGCTGCTCTCTGAGGGATCTGGCAGCTTGGGTCACTGGTGCCCAATGCATCTCCTGCTCTTCCTTTTCATTATGCTTCTCCTCCAGCTGCTGCAGGTAATCGTGAAGGCTGGTCTCTCAGGATGGCAAAGTTGTGGGACATGCAGCAGACAACCACAAATCTGGATACCCATTTAGGGGTGTACTGCAGCTTCTCTGTTACGGTCCAGGCAGAGGAAGTGTTGCTTTAGCAGCCAATTGTTTGTTCGATAACGTTTCTTGTGGTGGCATGGCTCTCGTTGTAGGCCTGCTCTACAGCTTTGCACGGGTTTCTGACAGGAGACATGACCAAAGTCTGAAACTTGACGGCCTGACTGGAATAACGGTGGCACAAAGGACTGGTGCTGGATGAAAGAGTCATGACTGCTGCCAGGATACCAGGCACAGATGTGCATGATGCACTGGTTGTGGATGCAAACCAGCTGGATGTTGAGGGAGTGGAATCCCTTTCGATTGATAAAGGTGCTAGGCTGGATATGGGAGCACACAAGGCAGTGTGGGTGCAGTTTGTGGCACCTTGCACCCTGGGGGGACTCCAACGTGGGCGAAGCCTAGAGTTCTCTTGTCCTGCTTCGCTCTGTCCATGGGGAATGAACTGTAGCTGTTCCTCCGGGTGTGGAGAGCCTCAGGATCTCCCTGATACAGCCATAGACTGCACACTGTAATATGTCGCTGATGTCACCTGTTGCAGCCTGAGAGAAGCCCGTGGTACAAAAGTTAAGGGCCACGGTGACCTTAACAGCCACAGGCAGGCTGCTGATGCCTTGGTGCAAGGCTCGTGTTGCTGCTCGTAGGTGATGTAGCTCAGTGACAGTCTCCTTGGTGAAGCGTAGGCACCTCGTACATTGCTCCTGAGTGAAGATCATGCAGGAGGAGAGCTCCCTGTGAGTGTGGCCTCCTGCGCGGTGCCCTCCTCCCCCTCCCTCTTCTCCCAGCTGCTCCTGCTCTCTGAGGCCTTCCTTGCTACTCCCCCCCCTCCTCCAGCCCCAAAGGCAGCCCGACCAGACCACCCAGATCCAGACTATTTGAGCGCCAAAGAGAAACAATAACAGTGCAAAAGCAGCGAAGCCTCTCTCTGTGCAACAACGTGAAGTTTCCAGTATCATGAAATACAGCAAAGAACGTGTAGAAGTCAAACAGTAACCAGGAATAGTAAACCAATAACTAACCTCTAAATCCTGCCTGATCCCTGTAACTAGTGCTGGTGAAGAGGCTGTGCTGCTGGTTAGTTTCACCTTGTGGTGAGTGAGGTCAGTGTGGGGTCAGTGAGGTCAGCGTAGGGTCAGTGAGGTCAGCGTAGGGTCAATGAGGTCAGCATGGGGTCAGTGAGGATTTGGGGGGAGTGAGGATTGGGGGGAGTGAGGATTTGGGGGGGAGTGAGGATTTGGGGGAGAGTGAGGATTTGGGGGAGAGTGAGGATTTGGGGGGGAGTGAGGATTTGGGGGGGAGTGAGGATTTGGGGGGAGTGAGGATTTGGGGGAGAGTGAGGATTTGACAGAAGTGAATTGTGGGATGATCCAAAATGGAGAAAAGGTCCTCCAGGAAGCACAGGACTCCAATCTGTGAATATTAATTCCCATTGAGAATGCTGCCATCATCTCTCCTGACATGATCGCCACCTCCTGACACACTCGCCAACTCCTGGAACAATATGGCGGGTAACCGGCTGGAAGTGTATGCGCTATTCCTGCCCGCCATTTTGGGGACTCGGCCAGCAGTTTCACACCCGATAAACGGGCAACACACGACCGAAATACTCGCCCCTGTATCTGTTTATCACTTGTCTGTCATTATTTTGGTAATAATTTTCCAAAATTCTCTGGACTCGGCAAAGGTCCCGGCAGATTGGAAAACTGCTAATGTAACACCCTTATTTAAAAAGGGTAGTAGGCAGAAGGCTGGAAATTATAGACCAGTTAGCCTAACATCTGTGGTGGGTAAAATTTTGGAGTCTATTATGAAGGAGACAGTAGCGGAACATTTGGATAAACATAATTTAATAGGACAAAGTCAGCATGGCTTTATGAAGGGGAAGTCATGTCTGACAAATTTACTTGAGTTCTTTGAGGACATAACGTACAGGGTGGATAAAGGGGAACCAGTGGACGTAGTGTATTGAGACTTCCAGAAGGCATTCGACAAGGTGCCACATGCAAGATTATTGCTCAAGATAAAGAATCACTGGATTGGGGGTAATATTCTGGCATGGGTGGAGGATTGGTTATCTAACAGGAAGCAGAGAGTTGGGATAAATGGTACATTCTCGGACTGGCAACCAGTAGCCAGTGGTGTTCTGCAGGGATCGGTGCTGGGTCCTCAACTCTTTACAATCTATATTAACGATTTGGAGGAGGGGACCGAGTGTAACATATCAAAGTTTGCAGATGATACAAAGATGGGGGGGAAAGTGGAGAGTGAGGAGGACATAAAAAACCTACAGGGGGATATAGACAGGCTGGGTGAGTGGGCGGAGATTTGGCAGATGCAATACAATATTGGAAAATGTGAGGTTATGCACTTTGGCAGGAAAAATCAGACAGTAAGTTATTATCTTAATGGCGAGAAACTGGAAAGTACTGCAGTACAAAGGGATCTGGGGGTCCTAGTGCAAGAAAATCAAAAAGTTAGTATGCAGGTGCAGCAGGTGATCAAGAAGGCCAACGGAATGTTGGTTTTTATTGCTAGGGGGATAGAATATAAAAACAGGGAGGTATTGCTGCAGTTATATAAGGTATTGGTGAGACCGCACCTGGAATACTGCATACAGTTTTGGTCTCCATACTTACGAAAAGACATACTTGCTCTCGAGACAGGACAAAGAAGGTTCACTCGGTTAATCCCAGGGATGAGGGGGCGGACATATGAGGAGAGGTTGAGTAGATTGGGACTCTACTCATTTGAGTTCAGAAGAATGAGAGGTGATCTTATTGAAACATATAAGATTGTGAAGGGGCTTGATCGGGTGGATGTGGTAAGGATGTTCCCAAAGATGTGTGAAACTAGAACTAGGGGGCATAATCTTAGAATAAGGGGCTGCTCTTTCAAAACTGAGATGAGGAGAAACTTCTTCACTCAGAGGGTAGTAGGTCTGTGGAATTTGCTGCCCCAGGAAGCTGTGGAAGTTACATCATTAAATAAATTTAAAACAGAAATAGACAGTTTCCTAGAAGTAAAGGGAATTAGGGGTTACGGGGAGCGGGCAGGAAATTGGACATGAATTTAGATTTGAGGTTAGGATCAGATCAGCCATGATCTTATTGAATGGCGGAGCAGGCTTGAGGGGCCGATTGGCCTACTCCTGCTCCTATTTCTTATGTTCTTATGTTCTTCTTATGTTCTTATTATGACAATTTGCTTTACACAATAGTATAAAGATTCTTCGTCTAATTGTCTGTTTTCTCGGGTTATATATTAGTTACAGTAGCTGTGTTGGAAAATGTTATGTTTATCATAAGCAAGCCTTTAGAAAAGGCTGTTAATTTCCCCAGGATGACATTCCACTGAAACACATGGTGCTGAGGCAGGCTCCCGACATCAGTGAAATGATTACATCCATCCCTCAGACACTGAACATTTGAATCTGCTTCTCAAACGTTCAATGTCAGTTCACTTCAGAAGGAGTTATTTATTAAACTGTAAGGTCAGGAATATTTGTATCAAATGTCAGAGATGTGAATTGTAGAAAAATTCATGGAATATTTACAATATTGACTAGTTCTCGAGCCAGTGTAGAATGGTTTTATGGTAAATTGACAGTGACACTGGGCGAGAGCTTGTGGAGACGGCAGACACTGACTGTGGAATAAGGGATCTTCTCAACAGGAGAATTAAGTTAGTTAAAATGGACACATCCTTATAACAAAACTAAAAGTAAAATCCTTTCTGTCACACACATGTGCAATTAAAAGGCTAATCAGATCTGCTTGACTTGTGAACTACACTATTAATGTAACAATCTGGCCACAGTATGGAATCAGTTAAATTATAAATAATTGATCACCATCATTGCTTAAACAATTTACCATCACTTACTCCTCACGTGTGAGCGCAGGAAAATCCCATCACTTTCGGCAAACGTCATTTAAAAGCCCCTCCCCCTCCCACACAGCAAGTTAAAGGCCTCACTGTACTGGAACCTCTCTTCCCCGAGGGACAAACCTCTGATGGATTAGCAAGGGTTTAGACTTTGCTCTAGTCTCCAGGAAGGTGTTTTTGGGCAACTAATTTCTACACTCAGTTACAAATTGTCTTTAAAACCAATTTATCAAGATCCCGTTGCAATCCTAGATAACCTTCTTCACTGTCCACAATGCCACCAATCTTGGTGTCATCTGCAAACTTACTAACCATGCCTCCTAAATTCTCATCCAAATCATTAATATAAATAACAAATAACAGCGGACCCAGCATCGATCCCTGAGGCACACCGCTGGTCACAGGCCTCCAGTTTGAAAAACAACCCTCTACAACCACCCTCTGTCTTCTGTCGTCAATCCAATTTTGTATCCAATTGGCTACCTCACCTTGGATCCCGTGAGATTTAACCTTATGTAACAACCTACCATGCGGTACCTTGTCAAAGGCTTTGCTAAAGTCCATGTAGACCACGTCTACTGCACAGCCCTCATCTATCTTCTTGGTTACCCCTTCGAAAAACTCAATCAAATTCGTGAGACATGATTTTCCTCTCACAAAACCATGCTGACTGTTCCTAATCAGTCCCTGCCTCTCCAAATGCCCGTAGATCCTGTCTCTCAGAATACCCTCTAACAACTTACCCACTACAGATGTCAGGCTCACCGGTCTGTAGTTCCCAGGCTTTTCCCTGCCGCCCTTCTTAAACAAAGGCACAACATTTGCTACCCTCCAATCTTCAGGCACCTCACCTGTAGCGGTGGATGATTCAAATATCTCTGCTAGGGGACCCGCAATTTCCTCCCTAACCTCCCATAACGTCCTGGGATACATTTCATCAGGTCCCGGAGATTTATCTACCTTGATGAGCATTAAGACTTCCAGCACCTCCCTCTCTGACAGGGTACGGTAGCATAGTGGTTATGTTACTGGGCTAGTAATCCCGAGTCATGAGTTCAAATCCCGCCACGGCAGCTGGCGAATTTAAATTCAATTAATTAATTAAATTCAATTAATTAAATAAAAATCTGGAATTAAAATACTGGTATCAGTAATGATGGCCATGAAACTACCGGATTGTCGTAAAAACCCATCTGGTTCACTAATGTCCTTTAGGGAAGGAAACCAGCAATGTGGTTGATTCTTAATTGCCCTCTGAAATGTCCGAGCAAGACACTCAGTTGTAAAATCTCGCTACGAAAAGTCATAATAAGAATAAAACCGGACGGACCACTAGGCATCGGACATGACAAAGGCAAACCAAGCCCAGTCGACCCTGCAAGGTCCTCCTTACTAACATCTGGGGACTTGTGCCAAAGTTGGGAGAGCTGTCCCACAGACTAGTCAAGCAACAGCCTGACATAGCCATACTCACAGAATCATATCTTTCAGCCAACGTCCCAGACTCTTCCATCACCATCTCTGGGTATGTCCTGTCCCACTGGCAGGACAGACCCACCAGAGGTGGCGGTACAGTGATATTCAGTCAGGAGGGAGTGGCCCTGGGAGTCCTCAACATCGACTCCGGACCCCATGAAATCTCATGGCATCAGGTCAAACATGGGCAAAGGAAACCTCCTGCTGATCACCACCGACCGCCCTCCCTCAGCTGATGAATCAGTCCTCTTCCATGTTGAGAAGCACTGAGGGTAGCAAGGGCACAAAATGTACTCTGGGTGGGGGACTTCAATGTCCATCACCAAGAGTGGCTCGGTAGCACCACTACTGACCGAGCTGGCCGAGTCCTGAAGGACATAGCTGCCAGACTGGGCCTGCGGCAGGTGGTTAGCAAACCAACACGAGGGAAAAACTTACTTGACCTCGTCCTCACCAATCCACCTGTTGCAAATACTGTCCATGACAGTATTGGTAGGAGTGACCACCGCACAGTCCTCGTGGAGATGAAGTCCCGTCTTCGCACTGAGGACACCATCCAATGTGTTGTGTGGCACTACCACTGTGCTAAATGGGATAGATTCAGAATGGATCCAGCAGCTCAAAACTGGGCATCCATGAGGCGCTGTGGGCCATCAGCAGCAGCAGAATTGTATTCCAGCACAATCTGTAACCTCATGGCCCGGCATATTCCTCACTCTACCATTACCAGCAAGCCAGGGGATCAACCCTGGTTCAATGAGGAGTGCAGAAGAGCATGCCAGGAGCAGCACCAGGCATACCTAAAAATGAGGTGCCAACCTGGTGAAGCTACAACTCAGGACTACATGCATGCTAAACAGCAGAAGCAACATGCTATCGACAGAGCTAAGCGATTCCACAACCAACGGATCAGATCAAAGCTCTGCAGTCCTGCCACATCCAATCGTGAATGGTGGTGGACAATTAAACAACTAACGGGAGGAGGAAGCTCTGCAAACATCCCCATTCTCAATGATGGCGGAGTCCAGCACGTGAGTGCAAAAGACAAGGCTGAAGCGTTTGCAACCATCTTCAGCCAGAAGTGCCGAGTGGATGATCCATCTCGGCCTCCTCCAGATGTCCCCACCATCACAGAAGCCAGTCTTCAGCGAATTCGATTCACTCCACGTGATATCAATAAATGGCTGAGTGCACTGGATACAGCGAAGGCCATGGGCCCCGACAACATCCCAGCTGTAGTGCTGAAGACTTGTGCTCCAGAACTAGCTGCGCCTCTAGCCAAGCTGTTCCAGTACAGCTACAACACTGGCATCCACCCGACAATGTGGAAAATTGCCCAGGTATGTCCTGTCCACAAAAAGCAGGACAAATCCAATCCGGCCAATTACCGCCCCATCAGTCTACTCTCAATCATCAGCAAAGTGATGGAAGGTGTCGTCGACAGTGCTATCAAGCGGCACTTACTCACCAATAATCTGCTCACCGATGCTCAGTTTGGGTTCCGCCAGGACCACTCGGCTCCAGACCTCATTACAGCCTTGGTCCAAACATGGACAAAAGAGCTGAATTCCAGAGGTGAGGTGAGAGTGACTGCCCTTGACATCAAGGCAGCATTTGACCGAGTGTGGCACCAAGGAGCCCTAGTAAAATTGAAGTCAATGGGAATCAGGGGGAAAACTCTCCAGTGGCTGGAGTCATACCTAGCACAAAGGAAGATGGTAGTGGTTGTTGGAGGCCAATCATCTCAGCCCCAGGGCATTGCTGCAGGAGTTCCTCAGGGCAGTGTCCTAGGCCCAACCATCTTCAGCTGCTTCATCAATGACCTTCCCTCCATCATAAGGTCAGAAATGGGGATGTTCGCTGATGACTGCACAGTGTTCAGTTCCATTCGCAACCCCTCAGATAATGAAGCAGTCCGAGCCCGCATGCAGCAAGACCTGGACAACATCCAGGCTTGGGCTGATAAGTGGCAAGTAACATTCACGCCAGACAAGTGCCAGGCAATGACCATCTCCAACAAGAGAGAGTCTAACCACCTCCCCTTGACATTCAACGGCATTACCATCGCCGAATCCCCCACCATCAACATCCTGGGGGGTCACCATTGACCAGAAACTTAACTGGACCAGCCATATAAATACTGTGGCTACGAGAGCAGGTCAGAGGCTGGGTATTCTGCGGCGAGTGACTCACCTCCTGACTCCCCAAAGCCTTTCCACCATCTACAAGGCACAAGTCAGGAGTGTGATGGAATACTCTCCACTTGCCTGGATGAGTGCAGCTCCAACAACACTCAAGAAGCTCGACACCATCCAAGATAAAGCAGCCCGCTTGATTGGCACCCCATCCACCACCCTAAACATTCACTCCCTTCACCACCGGCGCACTGTGGCTGCAGTGTGTACCATCCACAGGATGCACTGCAGCAACTCGCCAAGGCTTCTTCGACAGCACCTCCCAAACCCGCGACCTCTACCACCTAGAAGGACAAGAGCAGCAGGCGCATGGGAACAACACCACCTGCACGTTCCCCTCCAAGTCACACACCATCCCGACTTGGAAATATATTGCCGTTCCTTCATCGTCGCTGGGTCAAAATCCTGGAACTCCCTTCTTAACAGCACTGTGGGAGAACCGTCACCACACGGACTGCAGCGGTTCAAGAAGGCAGCTCACCACCACCTTCTCGAGGGCAATTAGGGATGGGCAATAAATGCTGCCCTCGCCAGCGACGCCCACATCCCGTGAACGAATAAAAAAAAAAAATTACACTCCTCAAGACATCACTATTTATTTACCCAAGTTCCCTAACATCCATGCCTTTCTCAACCGTAAATACCGATATGAAATATTCATTTAGGATCTCACCCATCTCTTGTGGTTCCGCACATAGATGACCTTGTTGATCCTTAAGAGGCCCTACTCTCTCCCTAGTTACTCTTTTGCCCTTTATGTATTTGTAGAAGCTCTTTGGATTCTCCTTTGCCTTATCTGCCAAAGCAATCTCATGTCCCCTTTTTGCCCTCCTGATTTCTCTCTTAACTCTACTCCGGCAATCTCTATACTCTTCGAGGGATCCACTTGATCCCAGCTGTCTATGCATGTCATATGCCTCCTTCTTCTTTTTGACTAGGGCCACAATCTCCCGAGTCATCCAAGGTTCCCTACTTCTACCAGCCTTGCCCTTCACTTTATAAGGAATGTGCTTACCCTGAACCCTGGTTAACACACTTTTGAAAGCCTCCCACTTACCAGACGTCCCTTTGCCTGCCAACAGACTCTCCCAATCAACTTCTGAAAGTTCCTGTCTAATACCATCAAAATTGGCCTTTCCCCAATTTAGAATTTTAACTTTTGGGCCAGACCTATCATTCTCCATAGCTATCTTAAAACTAATGGAATTATGATCACTTGTCCCAAAGTGATCCCTCACTAACACTTCTGTCACCTGCCCTTCCTTATTTCCCAAGAGGAGGTCAAGTTTTGCCCCCTCTCTAGTCGGGCATCCACATACTGAATGAGAAATTCCTCCTGAATACACTCAACAAATTTCTCTCCATCCAAGCCCTTCTTGGAAACTGACCAGATTCCTGCCTCCTGATTTGAGAGCAGTGAATGTAATAGGAGGGTGTAAAAAAGCAAAACAAAATATTAAGAAGTGTGTATTTGGGTAAAGTTGATGGCAGAGGGATTGATGAAAAATTCTTGTGGGTGCGATATAAATGCAAGTTGTTCTTTGTGCCAACCCTGTGTTTATCTTCCTTTTGTAAAAACTGTCTGCAGTGCAAATGGGACAGTTTCACCAAAAAGGAAAGACAGACACCAAATGTTCAGAACCACTTTCCAATTAAGCTTTGACAAGTACGTAACTTTAACAGACAAGAAACTGCTGCAATAAACGATAAAGGTAGAAACATAGAAACATAGAAAATAGGAGCAAGAGTAGGCCATTCGGCCCTTCGGGCCTGCTCCGCCATTCAAAATGATCATGGCTGATCGTCTAACTCAGTACCCTGTTCCTGCTTTTTCCCCGTATCCCGTGAAGGTAAGTTGTGTTCTCACTGAGCGCCTGTTTCCCATTTGCCGCATGTATCAGCAGTTAATGGGCACCAATCGGAACAGAGAATTAGAGTATCACAAACAGAACATAAAATATTGAAATATTACTCCTCAAAGATAACAATGGGGAGTTTTATTTGAGACGATGTATTTGAAGAACTGTGAAATAAAACGACTTTTTTCCATGTCTGGAGGTTTGCAGCAAGATGTTTGATGATTCATCACAAAGTGTCAGAACTCTCCCAGAGTTAATACAAATCATCAACATTTAAATCTACAGAACTGAAACATTGTGTAATTAGATACTAATGCTATTTATAAATCAGATCGTGACCAAAGAGCAGTGATGATGGACTGTGGATACTACACGTCAATAATCTGCAATTAATGACATCAGAACTTGCAAAGATTTTATCAATCTGTGCCAATTATTAAGCTTTTCAAAAGCTGATGACACTCTAAAGCAAAATTAGAAATATATTCTAATTAAAAATTCAACATTATATAGAGAAATTTAAGCTAGAGTTCCAAAGATTTAGATCTTCAAGCAGTACTTTGAAATCAAAACATTTAAAAGGGCTGGGCACAGTTAGGTTAAGACACAATGAATCATTAATGAAATGTTTTGTTTAGAAATGGAGTTAGTGTAAAACTCTAGGTGTTGCACATAGACACACTGTTAAAAGGTCATCTCTTTATATCAAATCCTTTTACTCCCAATGTGCTTCGAACTCACTGATAGGCTCCAGTCAACAGCCACACATTTAGGTCAGGGATATCACAGTGATTGAATTGAAGGCTTTCCCCACTCTTGTGGGGAGTCAGTTGGTTCACTGGATTCTGTCACATCTTTAGCACAATCATGTGGAAGGGAGGATGATTGGGAGCCCAGCTGATTTTCCCCCTCAATATCCCAGGTGTAATCGGCAGGGGTACAATGGGTGACAGCCTCCTTTCTCTGGTGTTGCTTAGATTTCAAAATAAAATGCATTTGGACACAAGAAATTCTCAATCAAGTTCTCAAAAGGATAAGAAGGATCCAAGTACATGCTGCCCTGAGAGTGCAATCGAGCAGAGTGTGGGAGGGGGAGCAGAGCATGAGGCAGGATCTGGCCATCTTGGCCCAGCCTCTTTCCACCATCAACATTTCGGGCCAATTTGGGAATGGGCACATTGTACATTTACCCACAAATGGACAGACACCTGTGGATATGGGAATTACAGCACAGCATCATTATGGCCATTTAAGCCCCAGCAATGATAGTGCTAGACTTCAAGAGGATATAGACAGGCTGGTGGCATGGGCGGACACGTAGCAGATGAAATTTAATGCAGAAAAATGCGAGGTGATACATTTCGGTAGGAAGAATGAGGAGAGGCAAAATAAACTAAAGGGCACAATTCTAAAAGGGGTTCAGGAACAGAGATCTGGGGATACACAAATTGTTGAAGGTGGCAGGGCAGGTTGAGAAAGCGGTTAAAAAAGCATATGGGATCCTGGGCTTTATAAATAGAGGCATAGAATACAAAAGCAAGGAAGTCATGATGAACCTTTATAAAACACTGGTTCAGCCACAACTGGAGTATTGTGTCCAGTTCTGGGCACCGCATTTAGGAAAGATGTGAAGGCCTTAGCAAGGGTTCAGAAAAGATTTACTAGAATGATTCCAGGGATGAGGGACTTTAGTTTCGTGGATAGACTGGAGAAGCTGGGGTTGTTCTCCTTGGAATAAAGTCGGTTGGGAGGAGATTTAATAGAGGTATTTAAAATCATGAAGGGTCTAGACAGAGTAGATAGAGAGAAACTGTTCCCATTGGTGGAAGGGGCAAGAACCAGAGGACATAGATTTAAGGTGATTGGCAAAAGAACCAAAGGTGACATGAGGAAAAACTCTTTTACACAGCGAGTGGTTAGGATCTGGAATGCACTGCCCGAGGGGGTGGTGGAGGCAGATTCAATCATGGCCTTCAAAAGGGAACTGGATAAATACTTGAAAGGAAAAAAATTGCAGGGCTACGGGGAAAGGGCGGGGGAGTGGGACTAGCTGGATTGCTCTTGCACAGAGCCGGTATGGATTCGATGGACCGAATGGCCTCCTTCCGTGCTGTAACCTTTTTATGATTCTGTGATTCTAATGCTGAGGGATTCAAAGGTTCACATTTAAAAGGCTGATTTCCTTGTGGGCCAATTGCAGCTAGGAAACCAGTTCATTTAGAAAGAGGTCGCTTTTTTAAACATAGAATCATAGAATCATAGAATGGTTAGAGCACAGATGGAGGCCATTCGGCCCATCGAGCCCGTGTCGGCTCTTTGTAAGAGCAATCCAGTTAATCCCATTCCCCCGCTCTTTCCCCTTAGCCCTGCAAATTTTTTCTCTTCAAGTATTTATTCAATTCCTTTTTGAAGGCCATGATTGAATCTGCCTCCACCACCCCCTCGGGCAGTGCATTCCAGATCCTAACCACTCACTGCGTAAAAAAGTTTTTCCTCATGTCGCCTTTGGTTCTTTTGCCAATCACCTTAAATCTGTGCCCTCTGGTTCGTGACCCTTCTGTCAATGGGAACAGTCTCTTAGAAACATAGAAACATAGAAAATAGGAGCAGGAGTAGGCCATTCAGCCCTTCTAGCCTGCTCCGCCATTCAATATGATCACGGCTGAGCCTCTATCTCAATACCATATTCCCGCTCTCTCTCCATACCCTTTAATGCCTTTTGTGTCTAGAAATCTATCCAGCTCCTTCTTAAATATATTCAGTGACTTGGTCTCCACAGCTTTCTGTGGTAGAGAATTCCACAGGATACCACCGTCTTTATCTAGGTGCCGGAAATTTTCTATGATTCTATGAACCTTTCATGATTTTGAACACTTCTATCAAATCTCCTCTCAACCTTCTCTGCTCTAAGGAGAACAACCCCAGCTTCTCCAGTCTCTCCACGTTACTGAAGTCCCTCATCAATCGAACCATTCTAGTAAATCTCTTCTGCACCCTCTCTAAGGCCTTCACATCCTTCTTAAAGTGCGGTGCCCAGAACTGGACACAATACTCCAGTTGTGGCCAAACCAGTGTTTTATAAAGGTTCAACATAACTTCCTTGCTTTTTAACTCTATGCCTCTATTTATAAAGCCCAGGATCCCGTCTGCTTTTTTAATGCTTTCCCAAGCTGTCCTGCCACCTTCTAAGGTTTGTGCACAAAAATCTCCAGATCTCTCTGTTCCTGCACACCCTTTAGAAATGTACCATTTAGTTTATATTGCCTCTCCTCGTTCTTCCTGCCAAAATATAACACTTCCCACTTCTCCACATTAAATTTCATCTGCCATGTGTCTGCCTATTCCACCAGCCTGTCTATATCCTCTTGAAGTCTATCACTATCCTCCTCACTGTTTACTACACTTCCAAGTTTTGTATCATCTGCAAATTTTGAAATTGTGCCCTGTACACCTAAGTCCATGTCATTAAAATACATCAAAAAAAGCAGTGGTCCCAGTACCGACCCCTGGGGAACACCACTGTACACCTCCCTCCAGTTCGAAAAACAACCATTCACCACTACTCTCTGTTTCCTGTCACTTAGCCAATTTTGTATCCATGCTGCCACTGCCCCTTTTATTCCATGGGCTTCAATCTTGATGATAAGCCTATTATGCGGCACTTTATCAAACACCTTTTTGAAAGTCCATATACACCGCATCAACCGCATTGCCCTCATCAATACCCTCTGTTACCTCATCAAAAAACTCTATCAAGTTAGTTAAACACAATTTGCCTTTAACAAATCCATGCTGGCTTTCCTTTATTAATCCATACTTGTCCAAGTGACTATTAATATTGTCCTGGATTGTTGGTTCTAAAAGTTTCCCCACCACCGAGGTTAAACTGACTGGCCTGTAGTTGCTGGGTTTATCCTTACACCCTTTTTTGAACAAGGGTGTGACATTTGCAATTCTCCAATCCTTTGGCACCACCCCCGTATCTAAGGAGGATTGGAAGATTATGGATTATAGAACCATAGAACCATAGAAAAGATACAGCACAGAAGGAGGCCGTTCGGCCCATCATGTCCGTGTCGGCTCGAAGAACAACCAGGTGCCCATTCTAATCCCACCTTCCAGCACCCGGTCCGTAGCCCTGCAGCTTACAGCACTTTAGGTGTAGGTCCAGGTACTTTTTAAAAGAGTTGAGGGTCCCTGCCTCTACCACCAATTCGGGCAGCGAATTCCATACACCCAATACCCTCTGGGTAAAAAAGATTTTCCTCATGTCGCCTCTAATCCTTCTGCCAATCAGCTTAAATCTCTGTCCTCTCGTTCTTGAACTCTCCACTAGGGGAAACAGGTACTTCCTGTCTACTCTATCTGGGCCCCTCATAATTTTGTACACCTCAATCAAGACTCCCCTCAGCCTCCTCTGCTCCAAGGAAAACAACCCCAGCCTATCCAATCTCTCCTCGTAGCTGCAATTTTCAAGCCCTGGCAACATTCTTGTAAATCTTCTCTGCATTCTCTCCAAAGCAATTACGTCCTTCCTGTAATGTGGTGACCAGAACTGCGCACAATACTCCAGCTGTGGCCTTACCAGTGTTTTATACAGTTCCGTCATTACATCCCTGCTTTTGTAATCTATGCCTCGGCTAATAACGGAGAGCATTCCGTATGCCTTCTTCACAACCTTATCTACCTGTACTGCCACCTTCAGGGACCTGTGCACATGCACTCCAAGGTCTCTCACTTCCTCTACCCCTCTCAATATATTCCCGTTTACTGCGTATTCCCTTTTACTGTTTGCCCTCCCTAAGTGCATTACCTCACACTTCTCCGGGATGAACTCCATTTGCCACTTTTCCGCCCACTCCACCAACCCATTGATATCTTCTTGGAATCTACAGCTATCCTCTTCACTATCAACTACACGGCCAATTTTTGTGTTGTCTGCAAATTTGCCAATCATGCCCCCTACATTCAAGTCCAAATGATTAATATATACCACAAACAGCAAGGGACCCAACACTGAGCCCTGTGGCACACCACTGGAAATGGATTTCCATTTGCAAAGACATCCATCGACCTTTACCCTTTGTTCCCTGTTACTGAGCCAATTTTGGATCCAATTCGCCACATTTCCCTGTATCCCACGGGCTTTTACCTTTCTGACCAGTCTGCCATGTGGGACCTTGTCAAATGCCTTTCTAAAATTCATGCAGACAACATCCACTGCACTACCCTCATCAATCCTCCTTGTCACTTCCTCAAAGAATTCAATCAGCCTTTCTAGTACCTCCTCTTTATCAATTTTTAGCCCATCCAATATCTCAACTACCTCCTCTTTTACTGTGACTTTGACAGCATCTTCTTCCTTGGTAAAGACAGATGCAAAGTATTCATTTAGTACCTCGGCCATGCCCTCTGCCTCCATGAGTAGATCTCCTTTTTTGGTCCCTAATCGGCCCCACCCCTCCTCTTACTACCCGTTTACTATTTATATGCTTATAGAAGTCTTTTGGATTCCCTTTTATGTCTCTGGCTAACTCCACTGGCCCACTCATGCCCTGGCAAATCACCACCTGAGGCCTGCCTCAGTCCACCCAATATAAGTAAATACCCCGACACAGGCAGGTGGGTGAGGGCCAGGGGCACAACGAATGGGTGTGCAGGTGTCCTGACCCAGCAAGTTATAATGGCAGAGTGAGACTAGAGGAAATCATGATCAGAGTCTCCTCAATACCATTGGCTCAAAAATCTGAGGATTCCAACTGTGGAAATGATTTATGGAAACTAGTAAAATTGGCAATAAATTAGGGACAAAATCACGAAAGTGAAGTATTTTGGGATGAATCAATTGAACCAACTGCTATAAGTTACAGAGCTAAACATCTATTTAAATATCGGTACTTGCAAGGCCAGGAAAGAGATTGTGTCGGAACTGCATTAGGGTTAGGGTAAACTCACCGTAAAGTGGGCCACACAGTTTAATATTCAGCATGCAATGCTCCCATCTCGTTTAACATAATAATCACATAACCTGGATTGTGAGAAACATCTGTGCTCTGAGCCAAGTTTCCACGGACACCAGCCCAGCCCATAGTTCATTCTACAACCATAAGTCACAAGACAAACCTTCACTATTACAGAGCGAATGAACATTGAGGAGATAATGTTCCAACAATCAGACTTCAGACACACTGAGCTCATTAACTGTTGATTCTTGGTGAAATTGTAATCAGGATTTGGATCAGGGTAATATTGTGACTGAATAAGAAATTCTATCCACTGTTGTGGGAAGTGAGTCGGTTCCCTGGAATTCTGTGCATTTAGAGACTTGCTGTTTCGGATTCCTCTTCGTTCCAACTTCAAACACCTTTGAAATATCTGTTGGCAAAGAAAGATGACCGACAGTAAAGGAAGAAACAGCTGGTGTGGGAAGGAGAGGCTAATTAGAAATAGGCCCTGACTGAATTCTCCTCCCAATGGCAGGTTGGTGGTGAGGCATCTGAGGGAAGAGTTTCATCAAAGCTGAACTCCCAGTCTGCAGGAAACAGACCTCAGACATCACAGACAGACTAACCATAGACAGGAAACAGACCTCAGACATCACAGACAGACTAACCATAGACAGGAAACAGACCTCAGACATCACAGACAGACTAACCATAGACAGGAAACAGACCTCAGACATCACAGACAGACTAACGAGAGGCTGGGAGAGATGGTAAAGTCGGTAAAAGCTGGGCTCCAATTCATGAGCTTTATGGAAGTATTGCAATGCCCACACACTCAGCCACTATTTTCCGAGAGGAAATGTCACCGTGTTCACAGCTGTGTTTCAAGTCATGGGGCCTTGCGGGAAGAGGACCACCTAGATCCTCAATTCCTGCCATTACACCAACTCCACAGTTCCATCGTACCAGCCAGAGATACCCACTCAACAGTAAGTAGTTAATGAGTCGGAGAGGGTGTCCCTGATTGCTAGTGAACATGAGGACCTAGTGGAAGAGAGTCTTGTTAGGAACATGGTCACCTGTCCTAAGATCTCCTTATGTGGCTCGGTGTCAAATTCTGTTTGATAATCGTGCCTGTGAAGCGTCTTGGGAGGTTTAAGACGCTATATAAATGCAAGTTGTTGTTGTCATGACTAATCATTGCTTCAGGTAGGGGAGGGACACAACTGCGCTGGGCTGAGGACCCACATCTCAGGGTGCAGTCTTCAAAAAACCAATGATTCCAAAGCATCACCTGGAGGTGGTTTCCACACATCTGGTTTCGATGATGGGCAATTGGGAGGAGTCCACTACCCACATCTGCAACACATTATAAGGCATTTCCCAGTATCTAGAGACTGACAGCCCGGAAATTTGTGCAGCATCAAAACACCCGCAAGAGCTTCTAAGGATGTTGCTGGCTTCTGAAGTGGCAGCTAACAGTGTTCCAATAGTTGCCTGAAGAGTCAGCCTAAACATCACACTTACACAGGCCCTCAAGGATTGGGCACAGATGGCACTGTCTCTCCACAGAGTGGCATTAAACCTGCTGCTTTAAGGTCTCCATCAACGTCTACACAAGAGGCAGCTCCAGACATGGGCCAGGCACCCTGTTAGAAGGACGTCCTTCTAATGCAGCAGCTTCCCCGACAAGAGATTCACTTCAGGCCTCTGAGGTAACAGCCTCTCGCCCCTCAGCCTCATCTCACGCAAGGAGCACTTTGTAGGAACTGTAGATGAGGATCAAAAACGATCAAATTAGTCGGAAAAAAGAATGGACTCAGTGCTAAGAAGCTGCAGAAAGTGTAATGTGATCAGAATTGGGGCAGGTTTTGGTAAATGGTGTTCAGCCCAACAATCCCCCTTCCTCCCTGGTGGTCAGGGGGAGGCAGGTACAGTGTCTGTGTGAAAGGGTGTGGAGTTGGATGGGGTACAGTTTCTGTGAAAGGGGGGGAGTTGGATGGGGTACAGTGTCTGTGAAAGGGGGGGGGGAGTTGGATGGGGTGCACTGTCTGTGAAAGGGGGGGAGTTGGATGGGGTACAGTGTCTGTGAAAGGGGGGGAGTTGGATGGGGTACAGTGTCTGTGAAAGGGGGGGAGTTGGATGGGGTACAGTGTCTGTGAAAGGGGGGGGGGAGTTGGATGGGGTACAGTGTCTGTGAAAGGGGGGGAGTTGGATGGGGTACAGTGTCTATGAAATGGGGGAGTTGGATGGGGTACACAGTCTGTCTGTGAAAGAGTGGGGAGTTGGATGGGTTATACACTGTCTATAAAAGGGGGGTGTTGGATGGGGTGCACTGTCTGTGA
The DNA here is from genome assembly GCF_035084215.1 of Heptranchias perlo. NCBI lineage: Eukaryota > Metazoa > Chordata > Chondrichthyes > Hexanchiformes > Hexanchidae > Heptranchias > Heptranchias perlo. Next base: position 47,890,557 of record NC_090349.1, read on the forward strand.
AAGGGGGGGAGTTGGATGGGGTACAGTGTCTATGAAAGGGGGGAGTTGGATGGGGTCCAATGCCTGTGAAAGGGGGGAGTTGGATGGGGTGCACTGTCTGTGAAAGGGGGGGGGGAGTTGGATGGGGTGCACTGTCTGTGAAAGGGGGGGAGTTGGATGGGGTACAGTGTCTATGAAATGGGGGAGTTGGATGGGGTACACAGTCTGTCTGTGAAAGAGTGGGGAGTTGGATGGGTTATACACTGTCTATAAAAGGGGGGTGTTGGATGGGGTGCACTGTCTGTGAAAGGGGGGGAGTTGGATGGGGTCCAATGCCTGTGAAAGGGGGGAGTTGGATGGGGTACAGTGTCTGTGTGAAAGGGGGGAGTTGTATGCGGTACAATGTCTATGAAATGGAGGAGTTGTACCGGGTACAGTGTCTTTTTTTAAATTTGTTCATGGGATGTGGGCGTCGCTGGCGAGGCCGGCATTTATTGCCCATCCCTAATTGCCCTTGAGAAGGTGGTGGTGAGCCGCCTTCTTGAACCGCTGCAGTCCGTGTGGTGAAGGTTCTCCCACAGTGCTGTTAGGAAGGGAGTTCCAGGATTTTGACCCAGCGACAATGAAGGAACGGCGATATATTTCCAAGTCGGGATGGTGTGTGACTTGGAGGGGAACGTGCAGGTGGTGTTGTTCCCATGTGCCTGCTGCCCTTGTCCTTCTCGGTGGTAGAGGTCGCGGGTTTGGGAGGTGCTGTCGAAGAAGCCTTGGCGAGTTGCTGCAGTGCATCCTGTGGATGGTACACACTGCAGCCACAGTGCGCCGGTGGTGAAGGGAGTGAATGTTTAGGGTGGTGGATGGGGTGCCAATCAAGTGGGCTGCTTTGTCCTGGATGGTGTCGAGCTTCTTGAGTGTTGTTGGAGCTGCACTCATCCAGGCAAGTGGAGAGTATTCCATCACACTCCTGACTTGTGCCTTGTAGATGGTTGAAAGGCTTTGGGAGTCAGGAGGTGAGTCACTCGCCGCAGTATACCCAGCCTCTGTGAAAGGGGGGGGTGTTGGATGGGGTACAGTGTCTGTATGAAAGGGTGGAGTTGTATGGGGTACAGTATTTGTGGAAGGGGGAGTTGGAAGGGGTTCAGTGTCTGTGTGTGAAAGAGTGGGGAGTTGGATGGGTACACTGTCTGTGAAAGGGGGGAGTTGGATGGGGTACAGTGTCTATGAAAGGGGGGGAGTTGGATGGGGTACAGTGTCTGTGTGAAAGGGGGGGAGTTGGATGGGGTACAGTGTCTGTGAAAGGGGGGAGTTGGATGGGGTACAATGTCTATGAAAGGGGGGGAGTTGGATGGGGTACAGTGTCTGTGTGAAAGGGGGGGGAGTTGGATGGGGTACAGTGTCTGTGAAAGGGGGGGAGTTGGATGGGGTACAGTGTCTATGAAAGGGGGGAGTTGGAAGGGGTTCAGTGTCTGTGTGTGAAAGGGGGGGAGTTGGATGGGGTACAGTGTCTATGAAAGGGGGGGAGTTGGATGGGGTACAGTGTCTGTGAAAGGGGGGGAGTTGGATGGGGTGCACTGTCTATGAAAGGGGGGAGTTGGATGGGGTACAGTGTCTGTGAAAGGGGGGAGTTGGATGGGGTGCACTGTCTATGAAAGGGGGGGAGTTGGATGGGGTACAGTGTCTGTGAAAGGTGGGGGAGTTGGATGGGGTACACTGTCTGTGAAAGGGGCGAGTTGGATGGGGTACAGTGTCTATGAAAGGGGGGGAGTTGGATGGGGTACAGTGTCTGTTTGTGAAAGGGGGGGAGTTGGATGGGGTACAGTGTCTATGAAAGGGGGGGAGTTGGATGGGGTACAGTGTCTGTGAAAGGGGGGGAGTTGGATGGGGTACACTGTCTGTGAAAGGGGGGAGTTGGATGGGGTACAGTGTCTATGAAAGGGGGGGAGTTGGATGGGGTACAGTGTCTGTTTGTGAAAGGGGGGGAGTTGGATGGGGTACAGTGTCTATGAAAGGGGGGGAGTTGGATGGGGTACAGTGTCTGTCTGTGAAAGGGGGGGAGTTGGATGGGGTACAGTGTCTGTGAAAGGGGGGGAGTTGGATGGGGTACAGTGTCTATGAAAGGGGGGGAGTTGGATGGGGTACAGTGTCTATGAAAGGGGGGGAGTTGGATGGGGTACAGTGTCTCTCTGAACGGTTGCAGGGATTTGGTTCAGGTAAGTGATTCTTGAGGTAACGTTTGGTCTGATCAAAACCAAATATAACTTTGTTTTCCTTTTTTAGCTAAAAAAACTATTAATTGTAAAATATAATAGTGCTTAAAATGAACAGAATGCCTGAATGTTGATGTAAAAATTCACACTGTTCCGGGGATAATGTTACACAATCCTATAGAAATCGAACACCAATTCTGTGATTTCTCCTCAGGCTTTATATACTTTCAAGTGAGGGAATATTGTGATCAATGAAATTTGATCCTCTCTAACCCTGTGCTCCCAGCTCAGTTTTGGAGCCCCTGGTTACAGTTTTCTAGGAGATGGGGATGTCCTCCCTGTTTACTATCTTTGCTGGAGAGCTTGATAGTGAGAAGTTTCATATTTAGTTAAGGCCGACTGCAACGAGATGGGACAGAGACTGTCCACAGTAAACTGGACCAATCTGTTAATGGGTAAAACGACAGATGATCAGTGGGAGGTGTTCAAAAAAGAATTTAACGTAATGCAGAACCAGTTTATACCCTAAGGGGCAAGAGCTCTACTTGCCAAAAAAACAGCCATAGATGACAAAGGAGATAAGGGACAACATAAAACTAAAAGGAAAAGCCCACAAAAATGGAAAAAATAGCACAGATCCAGGCGACATGGAGAGATACAAAGAACAGCAAAGGGGGACAAAACAGATAGTAAGAGCTACAAAAAGGGAGTATGAAAAGTAACTTGCAAGGGAAATCAAAACCAACTCAAAAATGTTTACAATTATATTAGGAAATAGAGGGTGGTCAAGAGCAATGTGGGCCCTTAAAAACTGATAATGGTGATATTGTAAATGAAAATAAGGAAATAGCGGACATGTTAAATAATTACTTTGCGTCAGTATTTACAGTAGAGGAAAAGAATAGCTTGCCGGACACCCCAAGGAAACTAATATTGAATCGGGGACGGGGACTCACCATAATTAACGTAAGCAAATTAACAGTAATGAAGAAAATAATGGCACTAAAGAGTGACAAATCCCCAGGACCAGATGGTTTCCATCCCAGGGTTTTAAAGGAAGTAGGTGAGAACATTGCAAATGCCCTAACTATAATCTTCCAAAGTTCTCTCGATTCAGGAACTGTTCCTTTAGATTGGAAAATTGCACATATCACTCCGCTATTTAAGAAAGAAGAGAGAGGGAAACCAAGGGATTATAGACCAGTTAGCCTCATATCTGTTGTCAGGAATTTACGAGAGTCTATAATTAAGGATAGAGTGACTGAACACCACAAAAATTTTCAGCTGATCAGAGAGAGCCAGCATGGATTTGTAAAGGGTAGGTCATGCCTGACGAACCTGATTGAATTTTTTGAAGCGGTGACTAAAGTAGTGGACAGGGGAATGTCAATGGATGTTGTTTATATGGATTTCCAGAAGGTATTTGATAAAGTCCCACATAAGAGACTGTTAGCTAAAGTTGAAGCTCATGGGATTGAGGGCAAGTTATTGACCTGTTTAGGAAATTGGCTGAGCGGCAGGAGACAGAGAGTAGGGATAATGGGCAGGTACTCAAATTGGCAGGATGTGACTAGTGGTGTCCCACAGGGATCTGTGATGGGGCCTCAAATATTCACTGTACTTGTTAACGACTTAGATGAGGGGATAGAGAGCTACATATCCAAGTTTATCGATGACACAAAGATAGGCAGCATTGTAAGCAGTGTATATGGAAGCATAACATTATAGAGAGACTTTAATAGATTAAGTGAATGGGCAAAACTGTGGCAAATGGATTTCAATGTAGGCAAGTGTGAGGTCATCCACTTTACTTTCTAAATGGTGAAAAGCTCGAAACAGTGGATGTCCAAAGAGACTCGGGGTCCATGTACATAAATCATTAAAATGTCATGGACAGGTACAGAAAATAATCAAAAAGACTAATGGAATGCTGGCCTTTATATCTAGAGGACTAGAATACAAGGGGGCAGAAGTTATGCTGCAGCAATACAAAACCCTGGTTAGACCACACCTGGAGACTGTGAGCAGTTCTGGGCACCGCACCTTAGGAAGAATATATTGGCCTTGGAGGGAGTGCAGTGTAGATTTACTAAAATGATATCTGGACTCAAAGGGTTAAATTACGAGGAGAGATTACACAAACTAGGGTTGTATTCATTGGAATTTAGAAGATTAGGTGGTGATTTGATTGACGTTTTCAAGATATTAAGGGGAACTGATAGGGTAGATAGATGGAGAAAGCCTGACGAAGGAGAAAGCCTCCGAAAGCTTGTGATTTTCAAATAAAATTGTTGGACTATAACCTGGTGTTGTAAGATTCTTTATGGGGTAGATAGAGAGGAACTATTTCTGCTGGTTGGGGCGTCTAGGACTAGGGGACATAGCCTAAAAATTAGAGCCAGGATTTTCAGGAGTGAAGTTCGGAAACACTTCTACACACAGAGGGTGGGAGAAGTTTGGAATTCTCTTCCGCAAACGGCAGTTGATGCTAGCTCAATTGTTAATTTTAAATCTGAGATTGATAGATTTTTGTTAACCGAAGGTATTAAGGGATATGGGGCTAAGGCGGGTATATGGAGTTAGGTCACAGATCAGCCACTGAATGGCGGAACAGGCTCGAGGGGCTGAATGGCCTCCTCCCGTTCCTATGTTCCTAAGTGGGCACCGACAGGAAGTGACGGAACCTGTACAATATAGACCAGGATACAGCAGGGCACACAGAATCAGTTCCATGCGCAAAGTACAAGTGCTGCAGTTGGGATCCACATCACCATATGGACCCTGTCTACAAACCACCTTAATTCCTTAACAGGAAGGGATTCCATTCAGTCAATGTCTGGCTGGCTCCTGCATTCTGACTGCTCCATTCCTGACTCCTGATGCCTTTGCCCCCCAGGAGCTCCAAATCTTCCACCTTAATACAGATATTAAGGTGCAGGTTCGGGGGGTTATTAAGGCGCAGTTTGGGGGGGTTATTAAGGTGCTGGTTCGGGGGAATGTTAAGGTGCAGGTTCGGGGGGTTATTAAGGTGCAGTTTGGGGGGATGTTAAGGTGCAGTTTGGGGGGATGTTAAGGTGCAGGTTCGGGGGAATGTTAAGGTGCAGTTTGGGGGAATGTTAAGGTGCAGTTTGGGGGGATGTTAAGGTGCAGTTTGGGGGAATGTTAAGGTGCAGTTTGGGGGAATGTTAAGGTGCAGGTTCGGGGGGATGTTAAGGTGCAGTTTGGGGGAATGTTAAGGTGCAGTTTGGGGGAATGTTAAGGTGCAGTTTGGGGGGATGTTAAGGTGCAGTTTGGGGGGATGTTAAGGTGCAGTTTGGGGGGATGTTAAGGTGCAGTTTGGGGGGATGTTAAGGTGCAGTTTGGGGGGATGTTAAGGTGCAGGTTCGGGGGAATGTTAAGGTGCAGTTTGGGGGAATGTTAAGGTGCAGTTTGGGGGAATGTTAAGGTGCAGGTTCGGGGGGATGTTAAGGTGCAGTTTGGGGGAATGTTAAGGTGCAGGTTCGGGGGGATGTTAAGGTGCAGTTTGGGGGGATGTTAAGGTGCAGTTTGGGGGGATGTTAAGGTGCAGTTTGGGGGAATGTTAAGGTGCAGGTTCGGGGGGATGTTAAGGTGCAGTTTGGGGGAATGTTAAGGTGCAGGTTCGGGGGGATGTTAAGGTGCAGTTTGGGGGGATGTTAAGGTGCAGTTTGGGGGGATGTTAAGGTGCAGTTTGGGGGAATGTTAAGGTGCAGGTTCGGGGGAATGTTAAGGTGCAGGTTCGGGGGGTTATTAAGGTGCAGTTTGGGGGGATGTTAAGGTGCAGTTTGGGGGGATGTTAAGGTGCAGTTTGGGGGAATGTTAAGGTGCAGGTTCGGGGGAATGTTAAGGTGCAGTTTGGGGGAATGTTAAGGTGCAGTTTGGGGGGATGTTAAGGTGCAGTTTGGGGGAATGTTAAGGTGCAGGTTCGGGGGAATGTTAAGGTGCAGTTTGGGGGAATGTTAAGGTGCAGTTTGGGGGGATGTTAAGGTGCAGTTTGGGGGAATGTTAAGGTGCAGTTTGGGGGAATGTTAAGGTGCAGGTTCGGGGGGTTATTAAGGTGCAGTTTGGGGGGATGTTAAGGTGCAGGTTCGGGGGAATGTTAAGGTGCAGGTTCGGGGGGATGTTAAGGTGCAGTTTGGGGGAATGTTAAGGTGCAGGTTCGGGGGGATGTTAAGGTGCAGGTTCGGGGGGATGTTAAGGTGCAGTTTGGGGGAATGTTAAGGTGCAGGTTCGGGGGGATGTTAAGGTGCAGTTTGGGGGAATGTTAAGGTGCAGGTTCGGGGGGATGTTAAGGTGCAGTTTGGGGGAATGTTAAGGTGCAGTTTGGGGGGGATGTTAAGGTGCAGTTTGGGGGAATGTTAAGGTGCAGGTTCGGGGGAATGTTAAGGTGCAGTTTGGGGGAATGTTAAGGTGCAGTTTGGGGGGATGTTAAGGTGCAGTTTGGGGGAATGTTAAGGTGCAGGTTCGGGGGAATGTTAAGGTGCAGTTTGGGGGAATGTTAAGGTGCAGTTTGGGGGGATGTTAAGGTGCAGTTTGGGGGAATGTTAAGGTGCAGTTTGGGGGAATGTTAAGGTGCAGGTTCGGGGGGTTATTAAGGTGCAGTTTGGGGGGATGTTAAGGTGCAGGTTCGGGGGAATGTTAAGGTGCAGGTTCGGGGGGATGTTAAGGTGCAGTTTGGGGGAATGTTAAGGTGCAGGTTCGGGGGGATGTTAAGGTGCAGTTTGGGGGAATGTTAAGGTGCAGTTTGGGGGGGATGTTAAGGTGCAGGTTCGGGGGGGATGTTAAGGTGCAGGTTCGAGGGGTTATTAAGGTGCAGGTTCGGGGGGATGTTAAGGTGCAGGTTCGGGGGGTTATTAAGGTGCAGTTTGGGGGGGTTATTAAGGTGCTGGTTCGGGGGGGGATATTAAGGTGCAGGTTCGAGGGGTTATTAAGGTGCAGGTTCGGGGGGATGTTAAGGTGCAGGTTCGAGGGGTTATTAAGGTGCAGTTTGGGGGGGATGTTAAGGTGCAGTTTGGGGGAATGTTAAGGTGCAGGTTCGAGGGGTTATTAAGGTGCAGTTTGGGGGGGATGTTAAGGTGCAGTTTGGGGGAATGTTAAGGTGCAGGTTCGAGGGGTTATTAAGGTGCAGTTTGGGGGGGTTATTAAGGTGCTGGTTCGGGGGGGGATATTAAGGTGCAGGTTCGAGGGGTTATTAAGGTGCAGTTTGGGGGGGTTATTAAGGTGCTGGTTCGGGGGAATGTTAAGGTGCAGGTTCGGGGGGATGTTAAGGTGCAGTTTGGGGGAATGTTAAGGTGCAGGTTCGGGGGGATGTTAAGGTGCAGGTTCGGGGGAGTTATTACGGTGCAGGTTCGGGGGGGGATGTTAAGATGCATGTTCGGGGGATATCAGGTTCCCCAGCCATCGCCAATGTCTTACGGGGTAACTTGGCATGAGATGCAGTCATACCCAGGTATAGGTATGCAGACAATAACAGGCATGAACTAACCAGTTACAATACATGTGAGTCTTTCATTTGGGTGAAAGTGTGTTAGGATGTGATTGAAGGATTACTTGCCACCATTCCATCTCTTGGTGGAGGTGAGCTCTTGAATTGGGTGATGGGAGCTGGCTAAGTTGCAAACATGTTTAGTTCAGTGCGCTCTTGGAACGTGTTGCTCACTCCTCTTGCTGTGGCAGATCTAGCAATGTTTTTGCTGCTCTGTGTTGCTGGGCATGGGGTTGGCACGGACTCTGGCAGCTTAAAGGGACAGGCAGCATCAAGAAAACATTTGCAGCTTCTGATGGAATGGAAAATTGTACCAATGTAGACTGCCAGTTCATGGGGCCTGTCAGATTCTGCTGCTTGTTTAGCATTTAGGAGGTTGCTTGTTGTTGATTTTGCATTGCCAAGGTGATAATGACAGATAAAATGATATACATCATTGGGTCATTAGCATCTCATTTGCATACTCCGCCCATATTTCAGCGTGTGCTTCCATCATCTCTCATCAATTCCACAAGAAAGTATGTTGGGGGCAAAAATGTACAAAGATCCAACTCCCACCCAACTCCATGACTGCTTTTTATAGGAGGATAATCCTGCCAAGGAAATGCTCACAATTGTTTGCATTTACAATACACTGATTGTAATAAAGTGTCTGGATCCCTTTAGTACCTGTCTCGTATCCCAAGCTTATCTAGACAGTTTTCATTATAAATGTTGACATAGGAAATTATAATGGGAAAAGATGAGAGGAAGTGTATATAGACATAAGATTTTGAATATATTATATAAAGGGTGTGATTGATAAATCACGAGAAACTGAACATTTCTATATCTTTAATGTACACAGTGAACATTCCAAACTTAGTCTAATAATGTTCAGTCAGCAATTCAAGAACAGTAATGGAGGAGACGCAGTCTTCTAGAACCTTCTTCATTTCCGTCAAAGCATTTTGAAAGTACTAAAAAAAAGGAACAGATGAGAGTTAGTTGTGACTGGGCGAGACGCGGCGCTGGGCGAGACTTGTGACTGGGCGAGACGCGGCGCTGGGCGAGACACGGCGCTGGGCGAGACTTGTGACTGGGCGAGACGCGGCGCTGGGCGAGACGCGGCGCTGGGCGAGACTTGTGACTGGGCGAGACGCGGCGCTGGGCGAGACTTGTGACTGGGCGAGACGCGGCGCTGGGCGAGACGCGGCGCTGGGCGAGACGCGGCGCTGGGCGAGAGGCGGCGCTGGGCGAGAGGCGGCGCTGGGCGAGACTTGTGACTGGGCGAGACGCGGCGCTGGGCGAGAGGCGGCGCTGGGCGAGAGGCGGCGCTGGGCGAGACGCGGCGCTGGGCGAGAGGCGGCGCTGGGCGAGACGCCGCACTGGGTATCAGTTCAGAAGGACTTCAAAATCCAGGGCACAAGTTTTACATTAAGAAGATTCGATTCAGTACTGGGGAAAGAGGGAGCTGCTCCGTTGGGACGGGCTTCACTTAAACCGGGCTGGGACCAGCATCCTGGCAAATTGAATAACTAGGACAGTAGATAGGGCTTTACATTAAAAAGTGGGGGGAGGGGGGGGTCAGGTCAGGGGAAATTTATAAATCTAATCATGAAAGTCAAGGCAACAGAGCAGTGTAGTGATTTGGGTAAAGATAAGCAGAGTGTGGCAGAAAGGGACAGAGAGTTTACCAATAATAGAGCATCAGCAAATAATGTCAAAGCAGGAAAAAATCGTAAAAGGTCAAAATTAAAGGCTCTTTATCTGAACACACGGAACATTCATAACAAGATAGATGAATTTGTTGCACAAGTAGAGATAAATGGGTTTGATCTAATAGCTATTAAAGAGACATGGTTGCAAAGTGACCAAGGTTGGGAACTAAATATTCCAGGGTACATGACATTTAGAAAAGGCAGAATGGAAAAGGAGGGGGTGTAACCCTGAATATAAAGGATGAGATAAGGACAGTGGTGAGACAGGGTCTCGGCTCAGAAGATCAGGACGTAGAATCAGTCTGGGCGGAAATAAGAAATAACAAGGGACAGAAAACACTGGTGGGAGTATTTAATTGGCCCCCTAATAGTAGCAATACTGTTGGACAGAGTATTAATCATGAAATAATAGGAGCTTGTAACAAAGGTAATGCAGTAATCATGGGGGACTTTAATCTTCATATAGACCGGGCAAATCAAACTGGCAAAGGTAGTCTAGAGGATGAGTTCATGGAATGCATTCGAGACGGTTTCCTAGAGCAATACATCATGGAACCAACCAGGGAACAGGCTATTTTAGATTTTGTATTATGTAATGAGACAGGGTTAATTAGTAATCTCACAGTAAAGGATCCTCTGGGAAGAGTGATCATAATATGATAGAATTTCACATTGAGTTTGAGAATGACGTACTTAAGTCAGAAACTAGAGTCTTAAACTTAAATAAAGCCAATTACATAGGTATGAGGGGTGAGTTGGCTCAGGTCGATTGGGAAATTAAATTAAAGGATATGACGGTTGAAAAGCAACGGCAAACATTTAAAGAAATATTTCAATATTCTCAACAAATATACATTCCATTGAGAAATAAAAACTCCACGGGAAAAGTGATCCACCCGTGGCTAACTAAAGAAGTTAAGGAGAGTATTAGATTAAAAGAAGAGGCCTTTAATGTTGCCAAGAAGAGTAGTAAGCCTGAGGATTGGGAGAGTTTTAGAATCCAGCACAGGACAACCAAAAAATTGATAAAGAGAAAATAGGATATGAAAGCAAACTAGCAAGAAATATAAAAATGGATTGTAAGAGCTTCTACAAGTATATAAAAAGGAAGAGAGTAGAGAAAGTAAACGTTGGTCCCTTAGAGGCTGTGACAGGAGAAATTATAATGGGGAATCAGGAAATGGCAGATGCGTTAAACAAATATTTTGTATCTGTCTTCACAGTAGAAGACACAAAAAACATACCAGAAATAGTGGGGAACCAAGGGGCTAATGAGAGAGAGGAACTTAAAGTAATTAATATCAGTAGAGAAAAAGTACTGGAGAAACTAATGGGACTAAAAGCTGATAAATCCCCTGGACCTGATGGCCTACATCTGAGGGTTCTAAAAGAGGTGGCTGCAGAGATAGTGGATGCATTGGTTATTATCGTCCAAAGTTCCCTAGATTCTAGAACGGGCCCAGCGGATTGGAAGGTAGGAAATGTGACCCCGCTATTCAAGAAAGGCGGGAAAGAGAAAACAAGGAACGACAGGCCAGTTAGCCTGACATTAGTCGTCAAGAAAATGCTGGAATCCATTATTAAAGAAGTGGTAACAGGGCACTTAGAAAATCATAATATGATTAGGCAGAGTCAACATGGTTTTATGAAAGGGAAATCGTGTTTGACAAATTTATTAGAGTTTTTTGAGGATGTAACTAGCAGGGTAGATAAAGGGGAACCAGTGGATGTTGTATATTTGGATTTTCAAAAGGCATTCGATAAGGTGCCACATGAAAGGCTGTTACACAAGATAAGGGCTCATGGGGTTGGGGGTAATATATTAGAATGGATAGAGGATTGGTTAACGGACAGAAAACAGAGAGTAGGGATAAACGGGTCATTCTCAGGTTGGCAGGCTGTAACTAGTGGGATGCCGCAAGGATCAGTGCTTGGGCCTCAGCTATTTACAATCTATATTAATGACTTGGATGAAGGGACCGAGTGTAATGTATCCAAGTTTGCTGACGATACAAAGCTAGGTGGGAAAGTAAGCTATGAGGAGGACACAAAGGGACTGCAAAGGGATATAGACAGGTTAAGTGAGTGGGCAAGAAGTGTCCGATGGAGTATAATGTGGGGAAATGTGAGGTTATTCACTTTGGTAGGAAGAATAGAAAAACAGAATATTTTTTAAATGGTGAGAAACTATTAAATGTTGGTGTTCAGAGAGGCTTGGGTGTCCTCGTACAAGAAACACAAAAAGCTAGCATGCTGGTACAGCAAGCAATTAGGAAGGCAAATGGAATGTTGACCTTTATTGCAAGGGGCTGGAGTACAAGGGTAAGGAAGTCTTACTACGATTGTACAAGGTTTTGGTGAGGCCTCACCTGGAGTACTGTGTACAGTTTTGGTCTCCTTATCTAAGGAAGGATATACTTGCCTTAGAGGCAGTACAACGAAGGTTCACTCGATTAATTCCTGAGATGAGAGGGTTGTCCTATGAGGCGAGGTTGAGTAGAATGGGCCTATACTCTCTGGAGTTTAGAACAATGAGAGGTGGTCTCATTGAAACATATAAGATTATGAGGGGGCTTGACAGGGTAGATGCTGATAGGTTTTTTCGCATGGCTGGAGAGTCTAGAACTAGGGGGCAGCCATTTAAGACTGAGATGAGGAGGAATTTCTTCACTCACAGGGTTGTGAATCTTTGGAATTCTCTACCCCAGAGGGCTGTGGATGCTGAGTCGTTGAATATATTCAAGGCTGAGATCGATAGATTTCTGGACTCTAGAGGAATCAAGGGAAATGGGGATCGGGCAGGAAAGTGGAGTTGAGGTTGAAGATCAGCCATGATCTGATTGAATGACGGAGCATGCCCGAGGGGCCGTGTGACCTACTCCTGCTCCTATTCCTTATGTTCTTATGTTCTATGACCTGTGGGTCCGAAGTTTCAGTGTGGGCACCAGCATGAAGTCCGGGTTATATCAGTAAATGATCTATTTATTAATTTAGATTTGTTATTTATATTAATAAATTATTCAGTAGAATTTGGTGGGTAGGTGACTAGAAATTCCTCCTTGCTCCTCAGGGCAGTCCCCAAAACTCCAAGATCATTGTTACCCACTGTGCACCAGACGATGGAGAAAGCCCCTTTTCTAAAATGCTGAAACCTGCTTTGTACAGATCAAGGGACTGACGATGGGATAGAATGCCTTTGATCTTCCTATCGCAACATCAGTGGTAACACATTGATTTGAATTGGTTGTGATCAGTGTTTCTAGCAGAAAATCCAGGCTATATATCCCAGGAATCACTTGTGACATCGCATATACCAATAATTTAATAAGATCTTTAAATACCTTTTCCTAACTTTTTATTTTACTATTTGATCTGTTTCACAGGATTATTTTAAATCTATTGATATTATTAAACCTACAGCCTTTTCCATGTTAATAGCAGACAGGTTAGAGGGACCTTATCGAGTGGCACCATCTGGTTCTGTTCCTCAGGAACCCTGGTTTTCTCGTGGAGCTTCAGTCTGTGAATGAATCCTTCAATTGCTAATTGTTAAACTAACATGTTTTCATGAGTTCTGATTCAGTGATATAAAAAGCGTCCGTATGACCAGTGATAAAATCTGTAACCCACCTATAAATAGGATTCAGTTACCACCGTCCCATTAGCAACTTCCACCATTTTTGTTTTTTCTGAATAAACTGATTTGTCTCCAGTATTTTCAGTGCACAATTTTCTGTTTCTATCCTACAAAAGAAGCAATAATCAACATCCTGAAAAAGCAACATCTGGTACAAGCTGTCCTTGCTCCTCATTTCTTGGTTTACACGGAGCCCCAAAACCCAGAGTGAGACCTGTTCCTGGTGCAGCTGCTGAGAGGTGCCTGCTGGGAACATGCACCGCTGACACCAGCAGCCATTTCATGGTCAGGCAGACTGCACTACTGGGAAGTCCATCTGCAGGGGAAGGGGATCTGCCCTGAACCTCCAGATGGGCTCAACAACTATAAGCCCAGGGAGTCCAGATCTCTTCCTACACTTATGGCCATGTTTGGGGCCAGGAGCCACTCTCCAGAAACCCTGATGTAGAGTTGGGATCAGACATTCCAGAGTCTGAGCCTAGTTTGCAGCTGTTTCGTTGGATTCTCACTGAAATTACAGAAGTGCCCTGTAGGCTGCGGATTCTCAGGGCCAGGACGGTTCTGTTAAGATCCATCAGCTCCAATAATTTTGTTACTAAGATCAGTGTCAATTGGTTTAGCATTTGTGGGATGCTGGATTCATTTTCAACCAATCATAATTAGGATCACAAGCACTATATGTAATCTATAAGTGACAGCAGTTTGTAATATGTTCTGTCACATTCTATACTGCCCCAGGGGTGGGGGGACCTTTGCTGTAACACATGTTAAACATTTTACTATTGAGCTAAACTTAGCTCTCGAAAGGTTACTCAGGACAAATGGGATGGAGGCATAGATTAGCTTCAGACAGGCTGTCTGAACCAGCATGCTGTAGACAATGAAAGATAGCTTAACATTCTGGTGACAACTCTATTCATTGAACTCATGAGGGCTCATTATCAAGTTAGACTGGTGGATTCTGACCTTGGGTAGGAAGTCGGCAGTTTGACAAAAAACTGACCCTAAAGTAAAGCAGAGGAGAGAAAACAGGAGACCAGAGAGAGAGGATTTTCTGGCCAGGGCTATAGGACAAGAACAAAAATAATAACTTGCATTTATATAATATCTTTAGCAGAAAAAGTTCCCCAAGGTGCTTCACTGAGACTGAGCCAAAGCAAGGGAGTAATAAAAGCTTGGACAGAGATTGGTTTAAGAGTCTTAAAGGATGAGAGGGAAGTGGAGGGGTGAAGGAGTTTTGGGAGAGAATTCCAGAGCCTTCGTCCTACCATTGGCAGCTGTGCTTTCAGCCATCTGGGCCTCACACTCTGGAATTCCCTCCTAACTCTTCCACTTTTGGTTTCCCCTCTTATTAACTCCTTCTCTAACTTGGGGACCATTTTTGTTGATTACACCTCTATGAAACGCCTTGGGATGTTTTTCCACATAAACGGCGCTATATAAATGCAAGTTGTTGTTGTTCTTGAAGTGAGCATTATCTAAAGTCAGGTTTTGTTGAACAGACTAATATCAGATCTACTGTTTGTTTTATCTTCAGCAGCTTCATTAATGACCTTCCCTCCATTATAAGGTCAGAAGTGGGGATATTCGCTGATGATTGCAGTGTTCAGTTCCATTCACAACCCCTCAGATAGTGAAGCAGTCCGTGCCCGCATGCAGTAAGACCTGGACACCTTCCAGGCTTGGGCTGATAAGTGGAAAATATCATTTGTACCACATAAGTACCAGGCAATGACCATCACCAACAAGAGAGAGTCTAACCACCTCCCCTTGATAGTCAATGGCCTCAACATCCTGGGGGTCACCATTGACCAGAAACTTAACTGGACCAGCCATATAAATACTGTGGCTACAAGAGCAGGTCAGAGGCTGGGTATTCAGCGGCGAGTGACTCACCTCCTGACTCCCCAAAGCCTTTCCACCATCAGCCCAAGCCTGGAAGGTGTCCAGGTCTTACTGCATGCGGGCACGGACTGCTTCACTATCTGAGGGGTTGTGAATGGAACTGAACACTGCAATCATCAGCGAATATCCCCACTTCTGACCTTATAATGGAGGGAAGGTCATTAATGAAGCTGCTGAAGGTAAATCAAACAGTAGATCTGATATTAGTCTGTTCAACAAGGCACAAGTCAGGAGTGTGATGGAATACTCACCACTTGCCTGGATGAGTGCAGCTCCAACAACACTCAAGAAGCTCGACACCATCCAGGACAAAGCAGCCCGCTTGATTGGCACCCCATCTACCACCCTAAACATTCACTCCCTTCACCACCGGCGCACTGTGGCTGCAGTGTGTACCATCCACAGGATGCACTGCAGCAACTCGCCAAGGCTTCTTTGACAGCACCTCCCAAACCTGCGACCTCTACCACCTAGAAGGACAAGGGCAGTAGGTGCATGGGAACAACACCACCTGCACGTTCCCCTCCAAGTCACACACCATCCTGACTTGGAAATATATCGCCGTTCCTTCATCGTCACTGGGTCAAAATCCTGGAACTCCCTTCCTAACAGCACTGTGGGAGAACCTTCACCACACGGACTGCAGCGGTTCAAGAAGGCGGCTCACCACCACCTTCTCAAGGGCAACTAGGGATGGGCAATAAACGACGGCCTTGCCAGCGACACCCACATCCCAAGAATGAATAGTAATAAAAAATGTCCTTTCACAATATGGACTATATTGGACACATTCCCTTTCATAATAAGTTTGCACAGTTTCCAAGTATCAATTTATTGGTTCTTAGATAAACATTTAAAAATTTCACACACTGTTATTTTGGTATTTGATTTTGACTAAGGCCCTATAATTGTTATGCTTGTAGCTTTGAGAATTGTATTTTTTTTCAGTATTTAGCTTCTATTTTAGATAAACATAATTTTTCTTTTAATTCATTACCTTCTTGTGTTCTCTGAACTATTAATGTTTCTTACCTGCTGCAGAAGAATAATTCCAAGAATTCCAGCAATAACCACCAATAGGGAGCCAAGCACCAAGAGAATGTACTGGACACATTGCACAACCCTTGGTATTACCACCATGAAAGTGTAGAACGTATCTAGGATTGGGCCGTCAATGTTCCCACTCTGAAGGAAATGCAGTAAATTTGTTAAAAGTAGACAAAGGACACTCAGATTCTGCTTTTTATTAATAATTATTATAACAATTTGTGAATTTTTCAATATGTATTGATAGTGTTTTTAAAAATTTTGCAGCAGTTTTTATCTCTTCCTTTCTATAATGGCCACTGCTTTTAAAGTAAGCCCTGATACCACGCTGGGCTTCCTGGTGAGCAATGGCCTCACACACACCCGTATGGGATGGGGTTCATTTTAACTTTTGCCATTAACATAAAACAGGCAATATTGGATCGGCCACACATTTCACATTTCGCCCGATTTACCTTTCCATTGAGGTGTTTAATGTGCAGCCAATCAATATCCCTAGTTTTACACTGTCGCCAAGAGTTAAAATGACCCCAGGTACGTTTAAAGGTTTCAGACCCTGAGTGGGGCCTCTTCCTGTGCACTGAGAGGGTAAACAGTGAAAGTTATTTCCATTGGTTGGCGAATTGGTAACAAGTTGGCATAAAGTCAAAATAATCAACAGAAGAACAAAGGGAGAAGTTGGAAGGGATCTTTTACCACAGAGGGTCATTAGAATAGGGAATGATTTATCACAAGGGGCTACTGAGAGAGAGATTGGGACATCAGTGAAAAGGGAACTGGATAAATGTTTGCAAAGGAAAAATACAAAAAAGGAGAAAAAGCAGGAATTGAACTTACAAAAACAACTTGCATTTGTAGAGCAGCTTTAATGGAGATAAACATCCCAAGATGCTTCACAAAGGTATAAGGCAAATAAATGGATATCGAGACAAAGAAAGGAATATTATGAGGGGTGATTAAAAGCTTTCACAAAGATGTGGGTTTAAAGGAAGAGAGGGAGGTGGTGAGGCGGAGGGGGTAGGGAGGGAATTCCTGAGTGTGTGGCCTTGGAGGTTGTAGGCACGCCCATCAATGGTGGAACAAAGACTGGGGGGGGGGGGAGTGGGGGTGGTGCACAAGGGTCTGGAATCTGAGGAATGGAGTTTGGAGGGGGTTGGAGAAGGGATGGGAAAGGCCGTGGAGGGATTTAAACACAAGGATGAGAATTTTAAATTTGCAGGTCTGGGAGCCAATGTAGGTCAGTGAGGACAGGGCAATGGGCGAGCAGATAGGATATGGGCAGCAGATTTATAGATGAGCTGAAGTTTACAGAGGGTGGGGGATGGGATTCTGGTCGGGAGAGCATTGGAACAGTCGAGTCTAGAGATAAGAAAGGTTGATGGGCTGATGTATGAATGGAGACAGGCAATGGTACAGAGGTGGAGCTAGGTAGTTTTTGTGATGGAGAGGATGTGGGGCCAGAAGTTCAGCTTGAGGTCAAATAGGACACCAAAGTTGCAAACAGTCTGGTTCAATCTGAGACAATGGCAGGGAGTTGGGATGGAATTGGTGCTGAGGGTATGGAGTTTGTAGATTTTCCCAATGTTTAGCTGGAGGAAATTGCGACTCATCCGAGACTGAATGCTGGACAAAAACAGCCTGACAACATATAGAGAGAGTGGAGGGAGGTGGTGAACAGGGAGTGCTGGGTGTCAATAGTGTACAGGTGAAATCTGATCCTATGTCTGCGGATGATGTCGCCAAGGGGTTGCATGTAGATGAGAAAGAGGTGACCGTCGGGGTAGATCCTTGGGGAACTCTCAAGGTGTTGGTTTCTCTTCCTGCCCCTGCACCAACAGTAGAGACCCTCTGGTTACAATCAGATGGGCATGAGTAAAACCCAATGATATCAGTCCCACCCAGCTGGACAACGAAGGAGGCATTGGAGGAGGATGGTGTGGTCAACCATGTTAAAGGCTGCAGAGGAGTGAAAATGAACCATAGTCACAGTCACAGAGATATAATTTGTGACTTTGATAAGGGCCGTTTCAGTGCTGAGGCAGCGGTGGAAACCAGACTGGAGGGATTCAAACATGGAGTTGTGGGAAAGATGGGCACGGATTTGGGAGGCAACAACACATTCAGGAACTTTGGAGAGGAAAGGGAGGTTGGAGGTGGGGTGGTAGTTTGCAAGGACAGAGGGGTGAAGGGTGGGCTTTTTCAGGAAGGGGGTGATGATGGCTGTTTTGAAAGGAAGGGGACAGTACCTGAGGAGCAGGAACCATTTACAACGTCAGCTAGAATTGGGGCCAGGAAGTGGTTAGTGGGGAGAAATCCAGTTGAAGAGTTTGCACCACCACAGGAGCGATGGGCCGTTATAATTTTTATGATCCTTTTAGAAATTAAATGGATCCAAAAAGTAAGAATACGTAACAGTTGTGCTGATTTGGGATGAGCAATATCGGATCTAGTGCTCGTTTCCTGTCCTCCTCTATTTTAATAAGTATATTTCCTGTTGTTTAACTGCTTCACAGCCATTTATTATTCATTTCACTTACATTATAAATCACCTGAATCTCAGCAGGAGCCAGGTGAGGCTGGACCTCCCAGCAGGAGTCAGTAGAGGCTGGGTCTCCCAGCAGGAGTCAGGTGAGGCTGGGCCTCCCAGCAGGAGCCAGGTGAGGCTGGGCCTCCCAGCAGGAGTCAGGTGAGGCTGGGCCTCCCAGCAGGAGTCAGGTGAGGCTGGGCCTCCCAGCAGGAGTCAGGTGAGGCTGGGCCTCCCAGCAGGAGTCAGGTGAGGCTGGGCCTCCCAGCAGGAGCCAGGTGAGGCTGGGCCTCCCAGCAGGAGCCAGGTGAGGCTGGGCCTCCCAGCAGGAGTCAGGTGAGGCTGGGCCTCCCAGCAGGAGCCAGGTGAGGCTGGGCCTCCCAGCAAGAGCCAGGTGAGGCTGGGCCTCCCAGCAGGAGTCAGGTGAGGCTGGGCCTCCCATCAGGAGCCAGGTGAGGCTGAGTTAATAAAAGGGATGAGTCTGTCACTGCGTCTGTCAGTTTAAACTGTGACGTCCTTCATAAATCAAGCTCTCAGGTGTGGCCGTGTAATTAACTCCGTCTCTCTATTTATCCCCTTGAATGGATCTCTCTCGATTTCCTTTAACAAAAACATAACAAGCAACTTGTTTCGTGTGAGTTAACGTTCATTAACCTGTATCAGTCTGAACCACACTCCGCGTATAATATAAACTTTAGCAGCAATCTTGCTCACCAGTTTATTCATCCATGTTTCATTCGACATGGAGGGGAAATTTTACCTTGATGGGTTTTAGGAGAGTTTCCCTCGTACTGACTCACCTCATCAAACCAAATTAAAGGATACAGCAGTGTTTGCATCTTCCCAGTGATTCTAAGCAAGGAAAGGTGCAAGATTATTATGCTGCATGATGAATTGTGTAAATATTTCACAATCTGATCACCTGTCCTGGGAAATTTGCCAATTTTACTCTGACTTTGGTTTCAGAGTCTGTGGCTAAATATTTTCAAGATGAGGTAACGCATCGTCAACAATGAAAGTGATCGATTCGTCATCAGACAAGAATTAACCTTCTGTACAGTCTGACTTTATCCACAGTAATATGTGTCAGTCTGTCAGTGCACTCAGAGTTTTCCACATTGGAGAACAGATCTAGCAGAGGGTCAGCTGATTGAGGTCACATCACCTCTGACTTTAATCAGTCCTCAATTCCTTGTTCTAGAATAAAACCAAACAAAAATACAACCAGAAGAGAAAATTTAATTCACAACCCAAAATATTTTTCTGTTTTTAAACCAAGCTTCTTATTTTGTGGGAACAGTCACTCGGTGTAAAATTTGCCAAGTGTTGTAGATTTTATTCTACATCCTCCAGTCACTTACATGTCCATGGTTTAATTATTTCAGTGTAATCCTTTACCACAAGGGGCTACTGAGACAGAGATCACAACATCATGTAAATGGGAATTGGATAAGGAAGAATATGAAAGGGCAGGGAAATGGGATTCGAATAGACAGTTCCAGTTGGAGAGCTAGCAGCGGCCGTTATACTGGCACAATGGGCCAAATGGCCTCCTCTATTCCTGATCTTTGTCCCACGTTTCCAGCCCTTTATGTTGCCCCTGGATTTTTAGGGCTACCCTGGGGGGGCTGCACAAATGGGCCTGTGGATGGATTAGGCCCAGGCCCAGGTCCAGGTCCATCAGTAACATGGAGAGGGAGGTCCAAGCCTCTCACCTCTATTCTCTCAGGCTGGAGCTCGGCCTGGACCCACACAGACCACACTGGGTGTGCTGCTCCTGTCTGGCACTGGAGCAGAAGGGGGCCAGAAAAATTGGTCGTGTTAAGTGGAATAGAAAAAAATAATCCTGAGCTCGATTTCAAGTGAAATAATGACTGCACAAACTGGGAGAGGGAATTACAGGTTGCGGGGAGTGAGGCGCAGACTGCGGGGAGTGGGGTGCAGAATGCAGGGAGTGGGGTACACCTCCGGGGAGTTGGGTGTAGGCTGTGGGGAGTGGGGTACAGGCTCTGGGGAACGGGGCATAGGCTCCGGGGAACAGGGCATAGGCTCCGGGGAACGGGGTACAGAGGATGAGCACCAGTTCTTTATGATTGGCAGTTTATTTTATTTTGTACTTTTCTATGTTTTGAGATAATTTTGTGACTATGAGGCGGGAAGAATCAGGACAATATGCAGGAAAACACAGACAGACTTAGGGGTTCAGGCACACAAACAGTTAAAAGTGGGAGAACAAATTGATAAAGCTGCTTAAAAAAGTATCTGGAATCCTAGGTTTAATAAATAGGGGTTTAGAGTACAAGGGATGGGTTCGAAGAATCTTTTTTTACACTGAGGGTTAAGACATGCTGAGCCCCATCAGACACAGTGGGGAAATCAGAATCCATTCCAGGTTCAAAAGGGAAGTGGGTAAATATCTAAACATGAGAAATTGATGGGGTTGCTCTTTTTGATCTATATTAATGACCTGGACTTGGGTATAGAGGGTATAATTTTTAGGTTTCCAGATGATATGAAACTTGGAAATGTAGTAAACAATGTGGAGGATAGTAACAGACTTCAAGAGGACAGAGACAGACTGGTGAAACGGGCAGATACATGGCAAATGGAATTTAACGCACAGTAGTGTGAAGTGGTACATTTTGGTAGGAAGAACGAGGAGAGATGATATAAACTAAATGGTACAATTTTAAAGAGGGTGTAGGAACAGAGGGACCTGGGTGTTTAAGTACACTTCATTAATAGAGTTATAGAGTACAAAAGCAAGGAAGTTATACTAAACTTTTATAAAACACTGGTTAGGCCACAGCTGGAGTATTGTGTCCAGTTCTGGGCACTGCATTTTAGGAAGGAGAGGGTGCAGAACAGAGTTACTAGAATGGTACCAGGGATGAGGGACTTCAGTGATGTAGAGAGACTGGAGAAGCTGGGATTGTTCTCCTTAGAACAGAGAAGGTTAAGAATAGATTTGATAGAGGTGTTCAAAATCATGAACAGTTTTGATAGAGTAAATAAGGAGAAACTGTTTCCAGTGGCAGAACGGTCGGTAACCAGAGGACACAGATTTAAGGTAATTCGCAAAAGAGCCAGAGGCGACATGGGGAAACATTTTTTTATGCAGTGAGTTGTTCTGATCTGGAATGCGCTGCCTGAAAGGGCGGTGGGAAGCAGATTCAATAATAATTTTCAAAAGGGAATTGGATAAATACTTGAAGGAAAAACATTTACAGGGCTATGGGGAAAGAGCCAGCACAGGCATGATGGGCCAAATGGCCTCCTTCTGTGCTGTACCTACTATGATACTTTGATATGATAAAAGGATAGGGGAAAGGGCAGAGGACTAGGATTGAGGGGAGAGCCTTTTCAGGGAGAGGGCACAGGGGCGATGGGCCGAACCTGTCCTGTAAAATTCTACGAAGACAAAGTTTTGCTCTGACCCCTCGGGTGCGATTTTCAGACAGGTGCAACTGAAATATAACCACAGTTCTGCTGGTTATGATTTGAGCTGTGCGACTATTGGTTTATCATAATACAGGACAACCATCACTTAAATTAACAAGAGTCCTGCTTGCACAATATTCATTCCACATGCAAACCTGTTGCTCCTGACTACACTCC
This sequence comes from Heptranchias perlo, assembly GCF_035084215.1. Lineage (NCBI taxonomy): Eukaryota > Metazoa > Chordata > Chondrichthyes > Hexanchiformes > Hexanchidae > Heptranchias > Heptranchias perlo. The sequence goes on from NC_090349.1 coordinate 47,912,677, forward strand.
CTCGCTGAATTTCCCAAATTTAAAAAAATTAGCACATTTTATATTTTCTCAGCTTTAATCAGTTTTGCTTTTATGCAATCTCCCCATGCCGATAGGGTCAGGGTTACAATCTCCCCGTGCGATAGGGTCAGGGTTACAATCTCCCCGTGCCGATAGGGTCAGGGTTACAATCTCCCCATGCCGATAGGGTCAGGGTTACAATCTCCCCGTGCGATAGGGTCAGGGTTACAATCTCCCCGTGCGATAGGGTCAGGGTTACAATCTCCCCGTGCGATAGGGTCAGGGTTACAATCTCCCCGTGCGATAGGGTCAGGGTTACAATCTCCCCGTGCGGTAGGGTCAGGGTTACAATCTCCCCGTGCCGATAGGGTCAGGGTTACAATCTCCCCGTGCGGTAGGGTCAGGGTTACAATCTCCCCGTGCCGACAGGGTCAGGATTACAATCTCCCCGTGCCGACAGGGTCAGGGTTACAATCTCCCCGTGCGATAGGGTCAGGGTTACAATCTCCCCGTGCGGTAGGGTCAGGGTTACAATCTCCCCGTGCCGATAGGGTCAGGGTTACAATCTCCCCGTGCGGTAGGGTCAGGGTTACAATCTCCCCGTGCCGACAGGGTCAGGATTACAATCTCCCCGTGCCGACAGGGTCAGGGTTACAATCTCCCCGTGCGATAGGGTCAGGGTTACAATCTCCCCGTGCGATAGGGTCAGGGTTACAATCTCCCCGTGCGGTAGGGTCAGGGTTACAATCTCCCCGTGCCGATAGGGTCAGGGTTACAATCTCCCCGTGCGGTAGGGTCAGGGTTACAATCTCCCCGTGCCGACAGGGTCAGGATTACAATCTCCCCGTGCCGACAGGGTCAGGGTTACAATCTCCCCGTGCGATAGGGTCAGGGTTACAATCTCCCCGTGCGGTAGGGTCAGGGTTACAATCTCCCCATGCGGTAGGGTCAGGGTTACAATCTCCCCATGCCGACAGGGTCAGGGTTACAATCTCCCCGTGCGATAGGGTCAGGGTTACAATCTCCCCGTGCGGTAGGGTCAGGGTTACAATCTCCCCGTGCGGTAGGGTCAGGGTTACAATCTCCCCGTGCGGTAGGGTCAGGGTTACAATCTCCCCGTGCGGTAGGGTCAGGGTTACAATCTCCCCGTGCGGTAGGGTCAGGGTTACAATCTCCCCGTGCGGTAGGGTCAGGGTTACAATCTCCCCGTGCGGTAGGGTCAGGGTTACAATCTCCCCGTGCGGTAGGGTCAGGGTTACAATCTCCCCGTGCGGTAGGGTCAGGGTTACAATCTCCCCGTGCGGTAGGGTCAGGGTTACAATCTCCCCGTGCGGTAGGGTCAGGGTTACAATCTCCCCGTGCGGTAGGGTCAGGGTTACAATCTCCCCGTGCGGTAGGGTCAGGGTTACAATCTCCCCGTGCCAACAGGGTCAGGGTTACAATCTCCCCGTGCCAACAGGGTCAGGGTTGGGGTCAGGGTCGAGGTCGTACTGACGACCTTCAATTCTAATCTGTGATCCCAACAAATATCAATGGCCACTTTCGTCACCTCATTAAACAGTCAGATGGATTTATAAATGACCCAACAGACTCACTTACGTTATTCCTTTTGCGCTCTTTAGGAATAAATTCAACTGTAATTTAATGGAGACGTTCAAGGGGATGCCAGACAACTAAAAGAGAAAGAAATCAACAGACTTTACGAACATACGAACACAGAGTAGGCCATTCGGCCCCTCGAGCCTGCTCTGCCATTTGATAAGATCATGGCTGATCTGATTGTGACCTCAACCCTACTTTCCCGTCTACCTACTGTAACCTTTGACTCCCTTGTTAATCAGGAATCTATCTAACTCAGCCTTAAAAATATTCAATGACCCTGCCTCCCCCGCTCTCTGGGGAAGGGAGTTCCACAGACTCACGACCCTCTGAGAGAAAAAAATTCTCCTCATCTCTGTCTTAAATGGGAGACCCCTTATTTTTAAACTGTGGCCCCGAGTTCTAGTCTCTCCCACAAGGGGAAACATCCTCTCAGCATCTACCCCTTCAAGTCTCCTCAGGATCTTATATGTTTCAATAAGATCACCTCTCATTCTTCTAAACTCCAGTGTATACAGGCCCGACTTGTCCAACCTTTCCTCATAAGATAACCCCCACGTCCCAGGAATCAGTCGAGTGAACCTTCTCTGAACCACCTCCAAAGCAATTTTAAAACATATAATGGGTGCAGTGTCCAATGTTTTGCCTTGTTCAATAACTGGTTACGTTAATCAGTGCAGCAGAAACCTCTCATTATCTTTCATCAGTTCATCCAGCACTCAATCGGTTCATTTTCACATTTCCTTTGCCTTAGAAATCTGCATCCAGGCCGAGCCATTCAAAGAAACTCTGACTTATATCAGATGGAGAACCCCAAATTTACTGAGCATCTTTCAAAATTTAGAACTCCGTTAAAGAGCACAATTCGTACTCCTGACATGGCACTTACACACCAACAGAGCTCACACTCACAACTTGCACACGGACAGAGCTCATACACACAATTCACAGTCCGACAGAGCTCACACTCACAACTTGCAGTCCGACAGAGCTCACACTCACAACTCGCAATAAGACAGAGCTCACACTCACAACTTGCAGTCCGACAGAGCTCACACTCACAACTCGCAATAAGACGGAGCTCACGCTCACAACTTGCACTGACAGCATGCACACTCACAACTTGCGCAGTGACAGAGCTCACACTCACAACTTGCACTGTGACAGAACTCATGCTTACAACCCATATTACGACAAAGCTTATGCTCACAACTCGCACTCTGACAGAACTCACACTCACAAGCCATACTCTGACACAGCTTGCAATCACAACCCTTACTCTGGCAGGGCTCACGCTCACAACTTGCACTCCGGTGGAGCTCACACTCACAGCTCACACAGTCACAGAGCTCACACTCACAGCATACTCGCCGATAAAGCTCACTTGCAACTCGCATAAGACAGAGCTCACACTCACAACTCACAATCTGAGAGCTCACACTCGCAATCTGCACTCCGAGAGCTCACACTCACAACTTGCAATGCAACAAAGCTCACACTCACAACTCGCAATAAGACGGAGCTCACACTCACAACTTGCATTCTTGACAGAGTGCACACTCACAACTTACATTCTTGACAGAGTGCACACTCACAACTTGCACTCAAACAGAGCTCACACTCACAACTCACAGCAACAGACCTCATACTCACAATCTGCACTACGACAGAGCTCACACTCATAACTTGCACTGTGACAGAACTCACGCTCACAACCCATATTCCGACAAAGCTCACGCACACAACTCATACTCTGACAGAACTCACACTCACAAGCCGTACTCCAACACAGCTCGCAATCACAACCCTTACTCTGGCAGGGCTCACACTCACAACTCACACTCCGTGAAGCTCACACTCACAACTCACAGAGCTCACACTCACAGCTTGCTTTTCAATAAAGCTCACACTTGCAACTTGCAATAGAGAGCTCACACTCACAACTTGCACACCGACAGAACTCACACTCAAAATCTGCACTCTGACAAAGCTCACACTCACAACTTGCACTGTGACATAGCTCACACTCACACCATACTTCAACGGAGCGCACAGCTCACACTCCGAATCAGCTCACACTCACAACTCACGCTCCGATGGAGCTCACACTCACAACCCTAACTCCGGCAGAGATCATGCTCACAACTCGCAGTCCGACAGAGCTCACACTCACACTTGAGCAGAGCTCACACTCACAACTCACACTGTGACGTGCTCACATTCACAACTTACACTGTGATGTGGCTCACACTCACAACCCGTACTCCAACAGAGCTCACACTCACAACCCGTACTCCGAAAGATCTCACACTCACACTCTCACTCCGACAGGGCTCACACTCTCACTCCGACAGGGCTCACACTCTCACTCCGACAGGGCTCACACTCTCACTCCGACAGGGCTCACACTCTCACTCCGACAGGGCTCACACTCTCACTCCGACAGGGCTCACACTCTCACTCCGACAGGGCTCACACTCTCACTCCGACAGGGCTCACACTCTCACTCCGACAGGGCTCACACTCTCACTCCGACAGGGCTCACACTCTCACTCCGACAGGGCTCACACTCTCACTCCGACAGGGCTCACACTCTCACTCCGACAGGGCTCACACTCTCACTCCGACAGGGCTCACACTCTCACTCCGACAGGGCTCACACTCTCACTCCGACAGGGCTCACACTCTCACTCCGACAGGGCTCACACTCTCACTCCGACAGGGCTCACACTCTCACTCCGACAGGGCTCACACTCTCACTCCGACAGGGCTCACACTCTCACTCCGACAGGGCTCACACTCTCACTCCGACAGGGCTCACACTCTCACTCCGACAGGGCTCACACTCTCACTCCGACAGGGCTCACACTCTCACTCCGACAGGGCTCACACTCTCACTCCGACAGGGCTCACACTCTCACTCCGACAGGGCTCACACTCTCACTCCGACAGGGCTCACACTCTCACTCCGACAGGGCTCACACTCTCACTCCGACAGGGCTCACACTCTCACTCCGACAGGGCTCACACTCTCACTCCGACAGGGCTCACACTCTCACTCCGACAGGGCTCACACTCTCACTCCGACAGGGCTCACACTCTCACTCCGACAGGGCTCACACTCTCACTCAGACAGTGCTCACACTCATAATACGCACTCTGACAGAGCTCACACTTACAACCTGCACTATGGCAGAGCTCACACTCACAATTCACAATAGACATAGCTCACACTCACAACTTGCACTCTGACAGAGCTCACGCTCACAATCCAAACTCCGACAGAGCTCACACATATAATCCGCACTCCAGCAGAGCTCATACTCCCAACATGTACACAGACAGAGCTCACACTCGGACAGAGGTCACACGCGCAAATCGCACTCTGTCAGATCTCAGATTCAAACTTTGCACTGCGATGGAGCTCACACTCACAACTTGCACTCTAACAGAGCTCACTACCTTTACTCTGGCAGGGTTCACACTCACAACTTATTCTCTGATAGAGCTCACACTCACAACTTGCAATAATAGAGCTCACACTCACAACTCTTGCTCTGACAGAGCTCACACTCACAACCTGCAGTACGACAGAGCTCACACTCACAACTCGTACTCCGAGAGTTCACGCTCAGAACTTGCACTGCGACAGGGCTCACACCCTGATAGAGCTCACACTCACAATACGCACTCTGACAAAGCTCACACTTACAACCTGCACTATGGCAGAGCTCACACTCAACTACAATAAGACATAGCTCACACTCACAACTTGCACTCTGACATAGCTTACATTCACATCATACTCTGACAGAGTGCACACGCAAAACTCATACTCCAAATGAGCTCATACTCACAACCCACAATCTGATGGAGCTCACACTCACAACTCACACTCCGATGGAGTTCACACTCACAACCCATACTTGATGGAGCTCACGCTCACAACTCGCAGGCTGACAGAGCTCACACTCGCAACTTGCACTCCAACAGAGCTCACAATCACATTACACACTCCGACAAAGCTCACGCTCACAACTCGCACTCCAACAGAGCTCACAACCCTTACTCTGGCAGGGCTCATACTCACAACTTGCATTGTGACACGGCTCACACTCATAACCCATACTCCGACAGAACTCACACACACAACTAGCACTCTGACAGAACTCACACTCACAATAAGACAGAGTTCACACTCACAACCTGCACTATGACAGAGCTCACACTCAGAGCTCACCCTCAGACAGAGCTCACACTAAGAACCTGCACTACAACAGAGCTCACACTCACACCTTGCAGTGTGACCAAGCTCACACTCACACCTTGCACTTGGATAGAGCTCATGTTCACAAGTTGCACTTGAACAGAGCTCACACTCACAACTTGCACAGCGACAGAGCTCACACTCACAACTCGCACTGTGACAGAGCTCACATTCAACCTGCACTCCGACAGAACTCACACTCGCAACTTGCATTCCAACAGAGCTCACACTCACGACTCGCACTCCAATGGAGCTCACTCTCACAACCCTCCCTTCAGCAGAGGTCACGCTCACAACTTGCAGTCCAACAGAGCTCAGGCTCACAACTTGCATTTGAGCAGAACTCACACTCACACCTTGCTCTCCAATAAAGCTCACACTTACAACTTGTAACAAGACAGAGCACACACCCCAACTCTCAATCTGACACAGCTCACACTCTACTCGCAATAAGACAGAGCACACACTGACAACTTGCACTCGAACAGAGCTCACACTCACAACTCACACAGCGACAGTGCTCACACTCACCACTTGCTCTCTGATAGAGCTCACACTCACAACTTGCAATAAGACAGAGCTCCTCACAATTTGCTCTCTGGTAGAGTTCACACTCACATCCGCACTCCGACAGAGCTCACACACATCTTGCACTGTGACAGAGTCCATGCTCATAACCCATATTCTGACAAAGCTCACACTCACGAGCCAAACACCGATAGAGCTCACACACAGCTTGCTCTCCGATAAAGCTCACACTTGCAACTCGCAATAAGGCAGAGCTCACAATCACAACTTGCACTGTGACAGAGCTCACGCTCACAACCATACCCTGACAAAGCTCATGCTCACAACTTGCACTCTGACAGAGCTCACAACCCTTACTCTGGCAGGGCTCACACTCTGACAGAGCTCACACTCATAACACACACACACCATACCCCAACAGAGCACATACTCACAACTCACACTCCAAATGAGCTCACACTCACAACTCACACTCCGATGGAGCTCACACTCACAACTCACACTCCGATGGAGCTCACATACAACCCATACTCCAACAGAGCTCGCACTCATAACCCGTACACCGACAGAGATCACGCTCACAACTCGCAGTCCGACAGAGCTCACGCTAACAATTCACACTTGAGCAGAGCTCACACTCACAACTCAAACGGAGACAGAGCTCACACCCACAACTTACTCTCTGACAGAGCTCACGCTCACAACTCGCAATAAGACAGAGCTCGGACTCACAACTCTCACTCTGACGCAGCTCACATTCACGACTAGTAGTCCAACAGAGCTCACACTCACAACCTGCAGTATGTAAGGAACCTTACAACACCAGGTTATAGTCCAACAGTTTTATTTGAAAATCACAAGCTTTTGGAGGCTTTCTCCTTCGTCACTCACCTGACGAAGGAGGTAAGCTCCGAAAGCTTGTGATTTTCAAATAAAACTGTTGGACTATAACCTGGTGTTGTAAGGTTCCTTACATTTGTGCACCCCAGTCCATCACCGGCATCTCCACATCAAACCTGCAGTATGACAGAGCTCATATTCACAACCCGTACTCCGACAGAGCTCACACTCACAACTTGCACTTGCGCAGAGCTCACACTCACAACTTGCACTTGCGCAGAGCTCACACTCGCAACTTGCACTTGCGCAGAGCTCACACTCACAACTCATACCCTGATAGAGCTCACACTCACAATATGCAGTCCGACAGAGCTCACAACCCTTACTCTGGCAGGGCTCACACTCACAACCAGCACTACGACAGAGCTCACACTCACAACTCGCTCTCCGACAGATCTCACACTCACAACTCACGCTCCGACAGAGCTCACACTCACAACTCACGCTCCGATAGATCTCACATTCACAACCTGCACTACAACAGAGCTCACGCTCACAACTCATACTCCGACAGAGCTCACGCTCACAACTCATACTCCGACAGAGCTCACGCTCACAACTTGCACTGCGACAAAGCACACACTCACAACTCGCACTCCAACAGAACTTACACTCACAATAAGACACAGCTCACACTCACAACATGCACTAGGACAGAGCTCACACTCACATCTCGCACTCCAACAGAGTTCACAATTACACCTTGCACTGCAATAGAGTTCACACTCATGACTTGCACTCAGACAGAGCTCATGTTCACAATTTGCACTTGAACAGAGCTCATACTCACAACTTGCACAGTGACAGAGCTCACACTCAATTCGCACCGTGACAGAGCACACACTCAACAGACACTCCGATGGAGTTCACTCTCACAACCCACACTCCGATGGAGTTCACTCTCACAACTCATACTCCGACAGAGCTCACACTCACAATCCTTACTCTGACAGAGCTCACACACACAATTCGCACTCTGACAGAGCTCACACTCACAACTTGCACTATGACTAGTAAGGTCTGAAGATCACTCCAGGTTTGGAGGTCATAGTAAGTTTCAGGATGAATGCTGCACGTGGTGACGGGGGGGGGGGAATCGGAGCGGGGTCAGTGGGGGGGAGAATCGGAGCGGGGTCAGTGGGGGGGAGAATCGGAGCGGGGTCAGTGGGGGGGGGGGATTGGAGCGGGGTCAGTGGGGGGGAGAATCGGAGCGGGGTCAGTGGGGGAGAATCAAAGCGGGGTCAGTGGGGAGAATCAGAGCGGGGTCAGTGGGGGGGAGAATCAGAGCGGGGTCAGTGGGGGAGAATCGGAGCGGGGTGAGGGGGGGAGGAATCGGAGCGGGGTGAGGGGGGGAGGAATCGGAGCGGGGTGAGGGGGGAGGAGTATCGGAGCGGGGTCAGTGGGGGGGAATATCGGAGCAGGGTGATGGGGGGGGTGAATCGGAGCGGGGTCAGTGGGGGGGGAATCGGAGCGGGGTCAGTGGGGGGGGAATCGGAGCGAGGGGGGAGGAGTATCGGAGCGGGGTGAGGGGGGAGGAGTATCGGAGCGGGGTGAGGGGGGGAGGAATCGGAGCGGGGTGAGGGGGGAGGAGTATCGGAGCGGGGTGAGGGGGGAGGAGTATCGGAGCAGGGTGAGGGGGGGGAGGAATCGGAGCGGGGTGAGGGGGGAGGAATCGGAGCGGGGTGAGGGGGGGAGGAATCGGAGCGGGGTGAGGGGGGGGAATGCTAACTCGGGCACTGTGGAGCTGTTGGCAGTTCAAGGGAGTGGGAAGCAGCATCATAGAAAGGTTGTAATTAGAGGGGACTGGATAATTAGTGGGATAAAGGACATCCTCTGCAGCCACGCTCGAGAGTCCAGGACATGGACTGCCTACCCGGTGCCTGGATGAGGGATATCTTGAAACAGCTGGAAAGGAACTAGGAAATGGGGGGAAAGAATGAATTGTTATGATGTATGTCAGAGTAGGGAGATGTTCCTGCTGAGGGAGTGTCAGGAGCTTGGCACTAAATTAAAAAGCATGACCTAATAATGGGAAATAAACCGGAGCAGATAAGAGAAGTGAATGTGGGAGGACCTCAAGGGAGTAGTGATCACAATATAATAAGGTTTAAGATAATGGATAAGAGAGATCGATAACACAAAGACCATAGCAATAGACTGGAAAAAAATGAGTACTCCATTAATGAGTCAAACCTCTTATCTTGCTGAACTTTGCCTGATATGGGCCAGTGCGTGATCTTTGACTCTTTGTTATCCATTTCTGTTCTAATATTGAATTTAACTATGTTATCGTCACTATTTCCCAATTGTTTGACTCTCATGTCAGCTAGTTACTCCATTCCAGCTCCATGGAAGCACAGATTGCAGTTCTAGTGGCAAAAGAGAAAATAATAGACGGCACCCAGAGCACTAATTTCCAGATCATGGTGGCCGTCTTGCAGGCTCCTGTCTCTCAGGGTTTTTAGGATCTGATAGTTACCAATAGACTAGCCATCCTGCTGATCAGGTGGGGCCACAGATCCAGGGCCAAGTCAAATGGTAACAACTGGAGTCAACCTGCCAGAGACTGTCTCAGGATAGCAGCAAATGCCACATCTCTGGCCATCCAGCTCACAGCATCACCCCATTGGAATGTAGGATGTGTCAGGCTGCCCACGCATTAGCTCCAGAGATGCAGCCAGCTGTGGCTCCCTCCCATAGTTTTGATCTGGAAATGGGTGGACTAAAAGTGGGCAGATAGGTGTCAGATGAAATTTAATGCAGAGAAATGTAAGGTGATAATTTTGAGATGAATAATGAGAGGAAATATATACTAAGTGGTAAAACTTTAAGGAATACAGGACCAGAGATATTTAGGGGTTCAGATTAGTAAATCTTAAAAGCTATAAAAGAAGCAAATGTGTTCCTAGGTTTTATAAATAGGGGCATCAAGAGCAAAAGCAGAACGGTAAGATTAAACCAGTTCAAATCATTAGTTAGGCTGCAGTTAGAATATTGAATCAGTTTTGTGCACCTTGCTTTAGGAAGAAAGTCAAGGTCATGGAAAGGGTTCTGAAGATTGACTAAGATGATCCCAGGGATGAGAGACTTTAGTTATGAGGAGAAACGAGGGAAACGGAGGAGATTTTTGCATTTGAACAGACAAGGATAAGAGAAGATCCAGTAGAGGGGTTCAAAATTAACTGCTCCGTGCTGGGGCCACATTAACTGCTCCGTGCTGGGGCCACATTAACTGCTCCGTGCTGGGGCCACATTAACTGCTCCGTGCTGGGGCCACATTAACTGCTCCGTGCTGGGGCCACATTAACTGCTCCGTGCTGGGGCCACATTAACTGCTCCGTGCTGGGGCCACATTAACTGCTCCGTGCTGGGGCCACATTAACTGCTCCGTGCTGGGGCTACATTAACTGCTCCGTGCTGGGGCCACATCAACTGCTCTGTGCTGGGGCCACAGTAATTTATCATAAGAGTCATTCTTGAGATGTCTGCCATATTGAAGCTTTTGCTAGTTTTCTTGGTTGGTCTGTTTGTGAAGATTTTACTTACAGGATGGATGTCAATGAAAAGTGCATGATCTTTCTCATTGGGATGTAATCCACCGACAGCCTCCCACAGCACTGGATCAGCATTGTAGAAATGTGGGTGGGAGATGAAGATTTGAGCATCTGAAGATGAAGAATTCACAATAAGCCCAAAATAAACTGCTGTACTTCACAGCTGATTCAAAACTATACATGTGAGACAAAGTATTCACAGTGATAAACTGAAACAGAAACCCATTCCTGTAAAATGATGAAGAAAAGATATTTGGTGAGCATTTGGGCTTACATTGAGGAATGTTGGAACTGACACTCACCAACACCATCATTACCACCATCAAAAGTAAATGCAAAATACCGCGGATGCTGGAAATCTGAAATAAAAACAGAAAATGCTGGAAAAACTCAGCAAGTCAGGCAGCATCTGTGGAGAAAGAAACAGAGTTAATGTTTCAGGTCGATGACCTTTCGTCAGAACTGGAAAATGTTGAAGATAAACAACTTTTAAGCAATTGCAGAACCAGGGAAAGGGGGAAGTGGGGGGGAGAGGAAAGAACAAAAGGGAAGGTCTGTGATAGGGTGGAGGGCAGGAGTGATTAAATGGCAAAAGGGATGATCGTGCAAGGCGGGCGGTAAAGAAACAAAAGATGGGTCTAGAGGAGCTGTAAATGGCAACAGCAGAACAGTTACCAGCACTTGCTGTCCGAAAAGAAGGGAGCAGTGGTAATGTTCTGAAGTTATTGAAATCAATGTTGAGTCCAGAGAGTTGTAAAGTGACTAATCAAAAGATAAGGTGCTGTTCCTCGAGCTTCTGTTGAGTTTCATTAGAACAGTGTAAGAAGCCGAGGACAGAGACCCGTCTCTTACCATCATCAACCACATAAAACCAGATCTCAATGAAAATAGAGGAAAAGTTGAAATATTATTTTCGGTTTTTTATTAATAATGTGCGTTATGTAGGTTCAGATACTCACGTTGTCTGCACGTGCTGACGTTTAGAACCCCAGACTCTCTGCACGGACAGAAGCCTTCATTGGGAGGATACACAGTTCCATTCGCTAACATGGTCTTGGGAGCAATGTACCGGAAAGAAGGTAACCCAAACGTCCAGCCTGATCTCTGGTAAACTAATTCCAAAGATCTGTTTAAATTTGAAAGTAAAATTGCATAAGCATCAATTTTACAAATGCTAAATGAAAGAATTAGGAGCTGTGTTTCCCTATTGGTGCCTGTTAATTGAACAGCACATTTATTGCCACTTATATCATATTAACACAAAGTTATCCAACACCCATGGAAGTGACCATTGCTCAGCAAAATCCACAAAACATTAAACACAGTCAGGTGGGATACCCCACCTTCAATAAACTATTCAAAATCTGCTGGCAGAAAATTGTGTGAACATTTAGCAACACCTTGAAGAAGCCTCCCATTTACCAACATCTGGAAGAAGCCCCCCCCTACTTATGAACATCTGGAAGATGCCCCCATTACCAACATCTGGAAGAAGCCACCCCACTATAAGAAGATAAAGAGGAGGTACTTAAAAAATTGGCAGTGCTCAAAGTAGATAAGTCACCCGGTCCAGATGGGATGCATCCTAGGTTACTGAGGGAAGCAAGGGTGGAAATTGCAGAGGCTCTGGCCACAATCTTCCAATCCTCCTTAGATATGGGGACGGTGCTGGAGGACTGAAGGATTGCAAATGTTAGACCCCTGTTCAAAAAAAGGGGAAATGATAAACCAGGCAATTACAGGCCAGTCAGCCTAACATTGGTCGTGGGGAAACTTTCAGAGACAATAATCTGGGACAAAATTAATTGACATTTGAAAAAGTCTGGGCTAATAAATGAAAGTCAGCATGGATTTGTTAAAGGAAAACTGTGTTTGACTAACTTGATTTGAGTTCTTTGATGAAGTAACAGAGAGGGTTGATGAGGGTAGTGTGTACTTGGACTTTCAAAAGGCATTTGATAAAGTACCACATAATAGACTTGTTAGCAAAATTAAAACCTATGGGATTAAAGGAACAGTGACAGCATAGATACAAAATTGGCTAAGAGAGAAAGCAGACAATAGTGGTGAACGGTTGTTTTTCAGACTGGAGGGAAGTATAGAGTGGTGTTCCCCAGGGGTCAGTATTAGGACCACTGCTCTTTTTGATATATATTAATGACCTGGACTTGGGTATAGAGGGTATAATTTCTAAGTCTGCAGATGACACGAAACTCGGAAATGTAGTAAACAATGTGGAGAATAATAACAGACTTCAGGAGGACGTAGACAGACTGGTGAAATGGGCAGACACATGGCAGATGAAATTTAATGCAGAGGAATGTGAAATGATGCATTTTGGTAGGAAGAATGAAGAGAGGCAATATAAACTAAATGGTACAATTTTAAAGGAGGTGCAGGAACAGAGAGACCTGGGGGCGCACATACACAATATTTGATGGTGACAGGACAAGTTGAGAAGGCTGTTAAAAAGTAGATGGGATCCTGGGCTTAATGAATAGAGGCATAGAGTACAAAATAATACACTGGTTAGGCCCCAGCTGGAGTATTGTGTCCAGTTCTGGGCACCACACTTTAGGAAGGATGTCAAGGCATCAGAGAGGGTGCAGATGAGATTTACTAGAATGGTACCAGGGATGAGGGACTTCAGTTATGTGGAGAGACTGGAGAAGCTGGGCTTGTTCTCCTTACAGCAGGCAAGGTTAAGGGGAGATTTGATAAGAGGTGTTCAAGATCACAATTGGTTTTGCTAGAGTAAATAAGGAGAAACTGTTTCCAGTGGCAGAAGGGTCGGTAATCAGAGGACACAGATTAAAGGTGATTGGCAAAAGAGCCAGAAGCGACATAAGGAAATATTTTTTTATGCAGTGAGTTGTAATGATCTGGAATGCGCTGCCTGAAAGGGTGGTGGAAGCAAATTCAATAGTAACTTTCAAAAGGGAATTGGATAAATATTTTGAAGGGAAAAAATTTACAGGGTTATGGGGAAAGAGCAGGGGAGTGAGACTAATTGAATAGCTCTTTCAAAGAGCCGGCACAGGCATGATGGGCTGAATGGCCTCCTCCTGTGCTGTACCTGCTATGGAAGAAGCCCCCAATTTACCAACATCTGAAAGAAGCCCCCCACTCCTGAAGATCTGGGAGAAGCCCCCCATTTATTGTGAGATGTATGACTATCTTTTTTTTATTTTGCTCAGTGCCTCTGGTTGAGATCAGGAACTGAAGATAGAATCACAACATTTTCCAGTCCCATCTTGTGCCACGTTAGAAACTCTTGCCTCCAAGAAGGAAACTATTTGGAGGGGTTATTTAAGATTCTGCATGTGTGATTAATGTCTGAAGACAGACAAGAAACAGTTCCCATCCCATGATTGGCATCACTAAAGCTCTCCCTTTGGTAAATAGTTAAAACAAGTACTTTTTGACTCCCTCAATTGCATTTCTCTGCTGCCCCCACCTGAACCCCTTTACAATATGAACTAATACCGTTTACCAAGCACTCACTGCATTTACAACCATTACGTGTGTCTCACAAATCTTTGCTGATTACATTTCGATTCGTACCTACAGGCGTCTGGACTAAAAAACTTTAATGTGTCTGATGGATCCATGAATGGAGGCCACATTTCTCCTGCTGTTCCATTTAGCATGTTGCACTGCGCAGAGTGCCAGTAGTTTACCTGGAATGTGAGAAGCGCATTTATAATGAGTCACATTTCATGACATACAAAATAAAGGTTTCAAATATGATGCTTGATCGATATTATCACACAGAAAGATGGAAATACAGAAACCCTGAAGGAGTCGGGGTTCAGCACCCCTCACTGCCATTAGTCTATAAACTGCTCACTCCCCATCCTCAGGAGGTACTGTTACCTTGTTAGCGCCATTCCATGTGTTCACTCTATGGACTTTATTAATGTCATCAACTCCTGTATTAATTGTGAATAATCCAGTGTCTGTGTTGTTCAACTGTAACAGAATCAAAGAGGCCGTTAGATCCTTTACTCCTCACATTAAGGGGCATTTACAGTCAACTTACCATCAGGAAATTAGGATGTATTACTGATCTCTTCACCGCATCTCCCACCTTCAGACACCTTTAGCTGCAGAGTCTCAGGAGGGTGAGCTTACCAAGCCCATCTCCTGGCTCCTGCGTTTACTTTATAATGAGCAATCAGCTGCAGTAAAATGCCCTGCTGAATTCCTGCAACGTACTGCATGTTGCAGGGGTGAATGTCACATGGTGGGCAGCATAGTAGTGTGCATGACCCATGACCTTGCGTCCAGTTGTCACTACGAAGATCATGGTCAGAGTTTGTGGAGGGGGGGCTATGTCAAGCTGGCCTCCTGCAGGAACGGGCTTGCAGGGCTCAGTGACACAAGGGTCATCCTCACCCCGACGAAGAAACGTTCAGTAGCTTTACCTTGATGGGGGAGAGCCATCTTATCGGAGCCAGTAGCCAAAGAACAATATACAAGTAGCTTCTAATTATTCTCACCATCACTAATACTCCTTTTACCGTGATTGGATTGCTGCCTTCTGACCTACACTAGGAGATACATAACCTGACCTCCAACAGCCAGCAATGAGAACCCAAAGTTTTTGTGGGTCTTATTTTTTCCAATTCATTCTTGAGATGTGGGCGTCGCTGGCGAGGCCGGCATTTATTGCCCATCCCTAGTTGCTCCTTGAGAAGGTGGTGGTGAGCCGCCTTCTTCTTGAATCACTGCAGTCCGTGTGGTGAAGGTTCTCCCACAGTACTGTTAGGTAGGGAGTTCCAGGACTTTGACCCAGCGACGATGAAGGAACGGCCGATATATTTCCAAGTCAGGATGGTGTGTGACTTGGATGGGAATGTGCAGGTGGTGGTGTTCCCATGCATATGCTGGCTTTGTCCTTCTACGTAGTAGAGGTCGCAGGTTTGGCGAGTTGCTGCAGTGCATCCTGTGGATGGTGCACACTGCAGCCTCGGTGCGTCAATGGTGAAGAGAGTGAATGTTTAGGCTGGTGGATGGGGTGCCAATCAAGTGGGCTGCTTTGTTCTGGATGGTGTCGAGCTTCTTGAGTGTTGTTGGAACTGCACTCATCCAGGCAAGTGGAGAGTATTCCATCACACTCCTGACTTGTGCCTTGTAGATGGTGGAAAGGCTTTGGGGAGTCAGGAGGTGAGTCACTCGCCGCAGAATACCCAGCCTCTAACCTGCTCTCGTAGCCACAGTATTTATATGGCTGGTCCAGTTAAGTTTCTGGTCAATGGTGACCCTCAGGATGTTGATGATGGGGTATTCGGCGATGGTAATGCCATTGACTGTCAAGGGGAGGTAGTTAGACCCTCTCTTGTTGGAGATGGTCATTGCCTGGCACTTGTGTGGCATGAATGTTACTTGCCACTTATCAGCCCAAGCCTGGATGTTGTCCAGGTCTTGCTGCATGTGGGCACGGACTGCTTCATTATTTGAGGGGTTGTGAATGGAACTGAACACTGTGCAATCATCAGCAAACATCCCCATTTCTGACCTTATGATGGAGGGAAGGTCATTGATGAAGCAGCTGAAGATGGTTGGGCCTAGGACACTGCCCTGAGGAACTCCTGCAGCAATGTCCTGGGGCTGAGATGATTGGCCTCCAACAACCATCTTCCTTTGTGCCAGGTATGACTCCAGCCACTGGAGAGTTTTCCCCCTGATTCCCATTGACTTCAATTTTACTAGGGCTCCTTGGTGCCACACTCGGTCAAATGCTGCCTTGATGTCATGGGCAGTCACTCTCACCTCACCTCTGGAATTCAGCTCTTTTGTCCATATTTGGACCAAGGCTGTAATGAGGTCTGGAGCCGAATGGTCCTGGCAGAACCCAAACTGAGCATCGGTGAGCAGGTTATTGGTGAGTAAGTGCTGCTTGATAGCTCTGTGGACAACACCTTCTATCACTTTGCTGATGATTGAGAGTGGACTGATGGGGCGGTAATTGGCCGGATTGGATTTGTCCTGCTTTTTGTGGCCAGGACACACCTGGGCAATTTTCCACATTGGCGGGTAGATGCCAGTGTTGTAGCTGCACTGGAACAGCTTGGCTAGAGGCGCAGCTAGTTCTGGAGCACAAGTCTTGAGCACTACTGCTGGGATCTTGTCGGGGCCCATAGCCTTTGCTGTATCCAGTGCATTCAGCTGTTTCTTGATATCACGTGGAGTGAATCGAATTGGCTAAAAACTGGCTTCTGTGATGGTGGGGATCTCGGGAGGAGGCCGAGATGGATTATCCACTCGGCACTTCTGGCTGAAGATGGTTGCAAACGCTTCAGCCTTGTCTTTTGCACTCACGTGCTGGACTCTGCCATCATTGAGGATGGGGATGGTCACGGAGCCTCCCCCTCCCATTGGTTGTTTAATTGTCCACCACCGGTGGATGTGGCAGGACTGCAGAGCTTTGACCTAATCCGTTGGTTGTGGAATCGCTTCGCTCTGTCTGTAGCATGTTGCTTCCGCTGCTTAGCTTTGCGTGTAGTCCTGTGTTGTCGTTTCACTAGGTTGGCACCTCATGTTCGGGTATGCCTGGTGTTGCTCCCAGCATGCTCTTCTACACTCCTCATTGAACCAGGGTTGGTCGTCTTGCTTGGTGGTGATGGATGAGTGAGGAATATGCCGGGCCATGTCATTACAGATTGTGGTGAAATACAATTCTGCTGCTGCTGATGGCCCACAGCGCCTCATGGAGCGGCCTGAAGGCAGAGCATAAAAGGAGAGTCTGGAGGTGGAGGAGTGGGACTAGCTGGACTGCTCTTGCAGAGAGCCGGCATGGACTCGATTGGCCTAATGACCTCCTTCCGTGCTGTAACCATTCTATGTTTCTATGGTTCAAGGTAAGGGAGCAAGAGGAGAGGCCTGGGAGCGCAGCATAACAGAAGCGGAGGCCCGCGATTGAGAGGAGAGGCCTGGGAGCGAAAGGAGAGGCCTGGGAGCGCAGCATAACAGAAGCGGAGGCCTGAGATTGAGAGGAGAGGCCTGGGAGCGAAAGGAGAGGCCTGGGAGCGCAGCATAACAGAAGCGGAGGCCTGAGATTGAGAGGAGAGGGAACAGCCCATTAAAGAGGCAGGAGTCGGAGGCGTAGAGAGCGGCAGCAGAGGAGCCCATGCGTCAAGTAAAAAAACATCTAAGGTGATGTCAGCACAAGGGAAGGAACTGATTGGTGAGTAGCTGGTGAGTGTTTTGGGTTTTTTTTGTCCAGATCAGGAACAAGTCTTAAGTTTATTTCTGGTACATTTAGTTAGTAGTCTAATAAATCGAGGCATAGCAGGGCACCTCAGTCCCGTCAAATGCACATCCTGAGCCATGTGGGAACTCCAGGACGCTTCCCGTGTCCTGGACGGCCACAGGTGCAGGAAGTGTCGTCAGCTGGAGGAGCTCGAGCTCCAGATTTCGGACCTTAAGCAGTGGCTGGCATCACTGCAGTGCATCCGCGAGGCTGAGAGCTACGTGGATAGCACGTTTCAGAAGGTGGTCACCCCACAGCTAAGAGAGTGCAGGCAGAGAGGGACAGGGTGACCGCGAGATGGACAATGAGAATCAGGCAGGTAGTGCAGGAATCCCCTGAGTGTATCTCGCTCTCTAACCGGTATTCAGTTCATACTGGTGAAGGTGATGGTTCCTCTGGGGAGTGCAGCCAGAGTCAAGTCCACGGCACCACGGGTGGCTCAGATGTAAGCAATAGTGATGGGGATTCTATAGTTAGGGGAGCAGACAGGTGTTTCTGCAGCGGCAGATGCGATTCCAGGATGGTATATTGCCTCCCTGGTGCTAGGGTCAAGGATGTCACTGAGCGGCTGCAGAAGGTTCTGGAAGGGGGGGAGGGGTGAACAGCCGGAGGTCATGGTCCATATTGGTACCAACAACATAGGTAGAAAGAGGGATGAGGTCTAGCAGGTAGATTTTAAGGAGCTAGGAAAGAGATTAATAAGCAGGACCTCAAAGGTAGTAATCTCCGGATTACTCCCGGTGCCATGCGCTAGTGAGTATAGAAATAGGAGAGTAGTGCAGATAAATGCGTGGCTGGAGAGATGGTGCAGGAGGGAGGGCTTTAGATTCCTGAGGCATTGGCATAGTTCTGGGGGAGGTGGGACCTGTACAGGCCGGACAGGTTGCACCTCAACAGGGCCGGGACCAATATCTTCGCAGGAAGGTTTGCTAGTGCTTTTGGGGAGGGTTTAAACTAACTTGGGGATGGGAACCGGAGCGTAGATTCAGAAGGGAGAGAAGCAGAGCTGGAAATGGAAGGCAGAAAATTAGTGAGTTTGGAAGGCAGAGGAAACAAAGGCTAGAAAAGTGGTAGTGATTAATGGTATTTACTTCAATGCAAGGAATCTAGTGAATAAGGCAGATGAGTTGAGGGCACAAATGGACACGTGGCAGTATGATATCTTAGCTATTACAGAAACATGGTTTAAAGGGCAGGAATGGCAGCTCAACATTCCTGGTTACAGTGTTTTCAGACGAGACAGAGAGGGGGATAAAAAAAAGGAGGGGTTGTGGCAATAAAGAAACAATTACAGCTGTGAGGAGGGATGATATGTTAGAAGGATCATCACATAAGGTCATATGGGCTGAACTGAAGAACAAAAAAGGGGCAGTCACACTGCTGGGAGTGACTATTGACCCCCAAATAGTCAGAGGGAGATAGAAGAGCAAATATGTAGGCAAATTTCTGAGAAGTGGAAAAACAATAGGGCAGCAATAGTGGGGGATTTCAACAACCCGAATATTAACTGGGATAGAATCAGTGTAAAAGGTACAGAGAGTGCAGAATTCTTAAAATACATTCAGGAGAACTTTTTTAGCCTGTACGTAGCAAGCCCAACAAGAGATGGGGCAGTTCTGGACTTAGTTTTAGGGAATGAAGCTGGGCAGGTGGAAGGAGTATCAGTGGGAGAGCATTTTGGTGGTAGTGATAATAATTCAGTTGGGTTTATGAAAAAGGACAAAGATAGACCAGGGGTAAAAGTTCCCAATTGAGGAAAGGACAATTTTACTAAGCTGAGATGTGATTTAGCAAAAGTGGACTGGAAACAGCTACTTGAAGGTAAATCAGTGTCAGAGCAATGGGAGCCATTCAAGGAGGAGATAGTGAGGGATCAGAGCAAATATGTTCCCACAAAGAATAATGGTGGGACTCCCAAATCTAGAGCCCCCTAGATGATAAGGAGCATACAGGGTAGGATAAGGCAGAAAAGGGAACCTTGTGTTAGACACAGAGAGCTCGATACTGCAGAAAACCTAGAGGAGTATAGAAACTGCAGGGGTGAAATTAAAAAGAAAATTAGGAAAGCAAAGAGGGGGCATGAAGAAAGATTGGCAAGTAAAATCAAGGAAAACTGAAAGATATTTTATAAATAGATAAAGAGCAAGAGGATAACTAAGGGAAGTGTAGGGCCTATTAGAGACCAAAAAGGGGTGATCTGATTGAAGTTTATAAGATATTAAGGGGAACAGATAGGGTGGATAGAGAGAAACTATTTCCGCTGGTTGGGGATTTTAGGAGTAGGGGGCACAGTCTAAAAATTAGAGCCAAACCTTTCAGGAGCGAGATTAGAAAACATTTCTACACAGAAAGAGTGGTAGAAGTTTGGAACTCTCTTCTGCAAACGGCAATTGATACTAGCTCAATTGCTAAATTTAAATCTGAGATCGATAGCTTTTTGGCAACCAAAGGTATTAAGGGATATGGGCCAAAGGCAGGTATATGGAGTTAGATCACAGATCAGCCATGATCTTATCAAATGGCGGAGCAGGCACGAGGGGCTGAATGGCCTACTCCTGTTCCTATGTTCCTATAAAAAGGTAACCTATGAGTGGAGACGGAAGATGTGGGTCTTAATGAATACTTTGCGTCCGTCTTCACAAAAGAGGGGGACGATGCAGAGATTGTTGTTAAGGAGGAGGAATGCGAAATATTGGATGTGATAAACATAGTGAGAGAGAAAATATTAAGGGGATTAGCATATTTGAAAGTAGATAAATTGCCACGCCTGGATGAAATGTATCCCAGGCTGTTAAGAGAAGCAAAGGAGGAAATAGCAGAGGCTCTGACCATCATTTTCCAATCCTCTCTGGCTACAGGCGTGGTGCTGGAGGATTGGAGGACTGCTAATGTTGTACTGTTGTTTAAAACAGGAAAAAGGGACAGACCAAGTAATTATAGGCCAGTCAGCCTAACCTCGGTGGTCGGCAAATTATTGGAAAAAATTCTGAGGGGCAGTATTAATCGTCATTTAAAAAGGCACGCATTAATCAAGGGCAGTCAGCATGGATTTGTTAAGGGAAGGTCGTGTCTGACTAACCTGATTGAATTTTTTGAGGTGGTAACAAGGAGGGTCGATAGGGTAGTGCGTTTGATGTAGTGTACATGGATTTTAGCAAGGCTTTTGACAAGATCCCACATGGCAGACTGGTTAGAAAAGTAAAAACCCATGGGAAAGTGGCAAGTTGGATCCAGAATTCGCTCAGTGGCAGGAAGCAAAGGGTAATGGTCGACGGGTGTTTTTGCGACTGGAAGGCTGTTTCCAGTGGGGTTCCACAGGGCTCAGTACTAGGTCCCTTGCTTTTTATGGTATATATCAGTGATTTAGACTTAAATGTAGGGGCCATGATTAAGAAGTTTGCAGATGATACAAAGGTTGGCAGTGTGGTTGATAGTGAGGAAGAAAGCTGTAGACTGCAGGAAGATATCGATGGACTGGTCAGGTGGGCAGAAAAGTGGTGAATGGAATTCAATCCGGAGAAGTGTGAGGTAATGCATTTGGGGAGAGCAAACAAGGCAAGGGAATACACAATAAATGGGAGGATACTGAGAGGTGTAGAGGAAGTGAGGGACCTTGGAGTGCATGTCCACAGATCCCTGAAGGTAGCAGAACAGGTAGATGAGGTGGTTAAGAAGGCATACGGGATACTTTCCTTTATTAGCCGAGGCATAGAATATAACAGCAGGGAGGTTATGCTGGAACTGTATAAAACACTAGTTAGGCCACAGCTAGAGTCCTGCGAACAGTTCTGGTCACCACATTACAGGAAAGATGTGATTGCACTAGAGAGGGTACAGAGGAGATTAACGAGGATGTTGCTAGGACTGGAGAATTTTAGCTATGAGGAAAGATTGGATAGACTGGGGTTGTTTTCTTTGGAGCAGAGGAGGCTGAGGGGAGATTTAATTGAGGTGTATGAAATTATGATGGGCCTAGATAGAGTGGATAGGGAGGACCTATTTACTTTAGCAGAGGGATCAATAAGGGATTTCAACTACCCCAATATTAACTGGAATACAATCAGTGTAAAAGGTGTAGAGGGCACAAAATTCTTAAATTGCATTCAGGAGAATTTTTTAGTCAGTACGTAGCAAGCCCAACAAGAGAGGGGGCAGTTCTGGATTTAGTTTTAGAGAACGAAGCTGGGCAGGTGGAAGGAGTATCAGTGGGAGAGCATTTTGGTGGTAGTGATCAAAGTTCAGTTAGATTTAGCGTAGTTATGGAAAAGGATAAAGATAGAACAGGAGTTAAAGTTCTCAATTGGGGAAAGGCCAATTTTACTAAGCTGAGAAGTGATTTAGCAAAAATGGACTGGAAACAGCTACTTGAAGGTAAATCAGTGTCAGAGCAGTGGGAGACATTCAAGGGGGAGATTCAAGGGGTGCAGAGTAAACATGTTCCCACAAAGAAAAAGGGTGGGACTGCCAAATCTAGAGCCCCCTGGACATCAAGGAGCATACAGGGTAAGATAAGGCAGAAAAGGGAAGCTTACGTCAGACACTGAGAGCTCAATACTGCAGAAAGCCTAGAGGAGTATAGAAAGTGCAGGGGTGAAATTAAAAAGGAAATTAGGAAAGCAAAGAGAGGGCATGAAAAAACATTGGCAAGTAAAATCAAAGAAAACCCAAAGATGTTTTATAAATATATTAAGAGCATGAGGATAACTAAAGAAAGAGTAGGGCGTATTCGAGGCCAAAAGTGTGGAGGCGGAAGATGTGGGTATGGTTCTTAATGAATTCTTTGCGTCTGTTTTCACAAAAGAGAGGGACGATGCAGAGATTGTAGTTAAGGAGGAGGAGTGTGAACTATTCAATGGGATAAACATAGTGAGAGAGGAAGTATTAAGGGGATTAGCATCTTTGAAAGTAGATAAATCACCAGGCCCGGATGAAATGTATCCCAGGCTGTTAAAAGAAGCAAGGGAGGAAATAGCGGAGGCTCTGACCATCATTTTCCAATCTTCCCTGGCTACAGGCATGGTGCCGGAGGATTGGAGGACTGCTAATGTTGTACAGTTGTTTGAAAAGGGAGAAAGGGATAGATCAAGTAATTACAGATCAGTCACTCTAACCTCGATGGTGGGCAAATTATTTGAATCAATTCTGAGGGACAGGATAAACCCTCATTTAGAAAGGCACAGATTAATCAAGGACAGTCAGCATGGAATTGTTAAGGGAAGGTCGTGTCTGACTAACATGATTGAATTTTTTAAGGAGATAGCAAGGAGGGTCGATGAGGGTTTGATGTGGTCTACATGGATTTTCACAAGGCTTTTGACAAGGTCCCGCATGGCAGACTGGTCAAAAAAGTGCAAGCCCATGGGATCCAAGGGAAAGTGGCAAGTTGGATCCAGAATTGGTTCAGTGGCAGGAAGCAAAGGGTAATGGTCGACGGGTGTTTTTGTGACTGGAAGGCTGTTTCCAGTGGGGTTCCACAGGGCTCAGTACCAGGTCCCTTGCTTTTTGTGATATATATTATTGATTTGGACTTAAATATAGGGGGCATGATTAAGAAGTCTGCAGATGATACAAAAATTTGCCATGTGGTTGATAGTGAGGAGGAAAGCTGTAGATTGCAGGATGATATCAATGGATTGGTCAGGTGGGCAGAAAAACGGCAAATGGAATTCAATCTGGAGAAGTGTGAGGTAATGCATTTGGGGAGGGCAAACAAGGCAAGGGAGTACACAATAAATGGGAGGATACTGAGAGGTGTAGAGGAAGTGAGGGACCTTGGAGTGCATGTCTACAGATCCCTGAAGTTAGCAGGACAGGTAGATGAGGTGGTTAAGAAGGCATACGGGATACTTTCCTTTATTAGCCAAGGCATAGAATATAAGAGCAGGGAGGTTTTGCTGGAACTGTATAAAACACTAGTTAGGCCACTGCTACAGTATTGAATACAGTTCTGGTCACCACATTACAGGAAGGACGTAATTGCACTAGAGAGGGTACAGAGGAGATTTACGAGGATGTTGCCAGGACTGGAGAATTTTAGCTATGAGGAAAGATTGGATAGGCTGGGATTGTTTTCTTTGGAACAGAGGAGGCTGAGGGGTGATTTAATTGAGGTGTACAAAATTATCAAGAGCCTAGATAGAGTGGATAGGGAGGACCTATTTCCCTTAGCAGAGAGGTCAATAACCAGGGGGCATAGATTTAAAGTGATTGGTAGAAGGACTGGACGGGAGCTGAGGAAAATGTTTTTCACCCAGAGGGTGGTGGGGGTCTGGAACTCACTGCCTGAAAGGGTGGTAGAGGCAGAAACCCTCAACTCATTTAAAAAGTACTTGGATGTGCACTTGAAGTGCCGTAATCTACAAGGCTATGGACCAAGAGCTGGAAAGTGGGATTAGGCTGGATAGCTCTTTTTTGGCCGGATGGGCCGAATGGCTTCTTTCTGTGCCGTAAATTTCTGTGATTCTATGAATGACCAGTTTTGAGCTGCTTGATCTGTTCTTAATCTATCCCATTTAGCATGGCGGTAGTGCCACACGACATGATGGAGAGTGTCCTCAGTGTGAAGTTGGGACTTGGTCTCCACAAGGACTGTGCAATGGGGGTCACTCCTACCAATACTGTCATGGACAGAAGGATCTGTGACAGGTAGTTTGGTGAGGATGACGTCAAGTAGGTTTTTCCCTCATGTTGGTTCTCTCACCACCTGCCACAGGCCCAGTCCGGTAGCAATGTCCTTCAGGACTCCACCAGCTTGGTCAGTGGTGGTACTACCGAGCCAATCTTGGTGATGGACATTGAAGACCCTCACCCAGAGTATATTCTGTGCCTTTGCTATGCTCAGTTTTTCCTCCAAGTGATGTTCAACATGGGGGAGGACTGATCCATCGGCTGAGGGAGGTCAGTAGGTGGTAATCAGCAGGAGATTTCGTTCCCCATGTTTGACCTGATGCCATGAGACTTCGCTGGGTCCAGAGGCAATGTTGGGGGACGTTGAATATTTCAATGTTGGGGACGCCCAGGGCCACGCCCACTGTGCCCCCATCTCTCGTGGGTCTGTCCAGCCGGTGGGACAGGACATACCCAGGGATGGTGATGGAGGAGTTGGGCCATTGGCTGATAGAAATGAGTCTGTGAGTATGACTATGTCGGGCTGTTGCTTCACTAGTCTGTGGGACAGCTCTCCCTACTTTAGCCCCAGTCCCCAGATGTTAACGAGGGGGCTTTGCCAGGTCGAATGGGCTGGGACTTCATTGTATCCTTATCCGATGCTTCGGTGCCAGCCAAGTGGTCCATCCCGTTTTATTCTTTATAGCGGTTTGATACTGAGTGTCTTTCTCGGCCACTTCAGAGGGCAGTTCAGAGTCAACCACGTTGGTGTGAGGACTGGGGTCACAAATCGGCCAGACTAGGTAAGTTCGGCAGGTTTCCTTCCCTAAAGTGAACCGATTGGATTTTTATGACAATCCGACAGCATCATGGTCACTTTTACTGAAACCAGATTTTTATTTCCAAATTTTTTAAACTGAATTCAAATTCCCCAACTGCCATGGTGAGATTTGAACTCACGTTCTCTGGATTATTAGTCTAGGCCTAGATTACTGGTCCCGTAACAGAACCACAAAATGATCGTACCCCTTTGAGTGGATATCTGTGGGTCAGTATTAGGAGGGTTTTGAGGTGTTCACCAACTTTGTCCACTGTCCTGAATTGCAGGCTCTGGAGGGGAGTCCTGTTAACGGTGGTTTACTCGAGCGGTCTTCGACCTCAATCAGCTACTTTGTGGTTCTCTTTTGGGGAAAGTGGGAACTGGTGAAGAGACTGAAGAATAGATAGAAACATTAAGTAAAACTGAATTCATGGCAGCATTTGAACTCACGTTCTCTGGATTATTAGTCCAGTATGAGACCAGTCCTCTGAGGAACTGCCTGTCTCAGTCAGTCCAGTGCATGTACCGATGTAAAATAGTGAATTGACACAACACACTTGTACAGAACAGGTTCTGGCTCATTTCCCAGGCCTCCTACAATGTTCTCAGTCTCACCAAATCCCATTTTTTAATTCACTAGAGGGATTGAAATAAATACACAGATGGAGGAGCCTCAGCCCTTGTCTAACAGGTACGAGGTACTTACTACCTGTGTGGATGAGAACAAAGACTGCAGGGAGGATGGGCAAACTGACCACGGCACTGTAGTACAAGAGGCCATTCAAGTGGGGGGAGTAAAAAGGAATGTAGAGTGGTAGGGGACAGTACAGTCGGGGGGGGGTAGACACTGTTCTCTGCAATCGTGATCAGGAGTGCCGAAGGCTGTGTTGCCTGCCCGGTGCTGGGAATAAGGACATCTCCTCGCAGCTGGAAAAGAACTCGGAGCATGAGGGGGAGGATCCAGTTGTTGTGGTTCAGGTAGGAACCAATGACTTAAGTAGAACTAGGAATGAGGTTCTGCTGAGGGAGTTTGAGGAGCTGGGGACCAAATTAAAAAATAGAACCTCAAAGTTAATAATCTCTGGATTACTACCTGAGCCAGGCGCAAATTGGCACAGGGACAAACAGATCAGAGAGTTAAATGTGTGGCTGAAAGATTGGTGTGGGAGACGGGGGTTTGAATTCATGGGGCACTGGCACCAGTACTGGGGAAAGAGGGAGCTGTTCCATTGGGACGGGCTTCACTTAAACCGGGGCTGGGACCAGTGTCCTGGTGAATCGAATAACTAGGGCGGTAGATAGGGCTTTAAACTAATGAGGGGGGTGGGTTCAGCTAAAGATAATTTTATTAGTCTAAAAAGTCAAGGCTGTAGAGCAGAGTAGTGATTTGGGTAAAAACAAGCAGAATGTGTCAGGAAGAGACAGAGAGTTTGAAAAGGTAATAGGGCATTAGTGACTAAGGTTACGTCAGTGAAAAAAGTAAAAAGTTAAAATTAAAGGCGCTGTATCTGAATGCATAAAGCTTTCGTAACAAGATAGATGAATTAATGGCATAAATAAAGATAAATCGGTTTGATCTAGTAGCCATTACTGAGACATGGGGCTTGATATTAGGAGGGAGGCTGGTTGGCAGCGGGGGGCCGAATGGGCGTGTGGGTAACGCGCCCAGTGAATTCGGGGTGCTCTGCACGCGATCGCAGCCTAATTGAAGCCACTTACCTTGGCTTCCTGGTTTTGCGCTGGAAAGCTGCGCAGCGGGCGGTCTGCGCACCCCCATCATAGGCTGTCAGCTGGAAGAGCCCTATTTAAAGGGGCAGTCCTCCACTGACTGATGCTGCAGAAAGTAGGCAAAATTACAGCATGGAGCAGCCCAGGGGGAAGGCTGCTCCCAGGTTTAATGATCTCTCACTCCAGGTCCTACTGGATGGGGTGAGGAGGAGGGGGAGGACAGAGATCTTCTCCCCGGCGGGCGGGAGGAAGTGGCCTGCCTCTGCCACCAAGGCCTGGCTCGAGGTGGCAGAGGAGGTCACCAGCACCACCAACATATCGCGCACCTGCATACAGTGCAGGAGGCGCTTCAATGACCTAAGTAGGTCAGCCAAAGTGAGTACACTTACTCATTCCCCTACACTCCGTCTGCCACATCACCGCCCCCACCCCACATCTCCTTCTGCACTGCCAACACTACTCTGTCACATCACTCCTCACACCCACTCAAACCTCATCCTCATCTTACCTGCACTTACTCACCTCGCCAGTACTCATCCCACCACTACCACTCAACTCAATCCTCATACAATCTCATGGCTCTATCTCATACTCACCCTCTCGTGCATCTCTCTCACGGCCAGCCTCACTCAACCTGCCACTACCTGTGCTGCAGCTACAGGGCATGCATCACATCTGTGCAGTAGGAAGCGTAAGGCAAACGTGTCGTGAGCATGAAGGGGATGCACAAGGGTGTTTGAGGGTTTGTCATGGTTTTTACTTATATTTGATTTATAATCAACTCACATTACATATTATATTGTCACCACTACTGCCACATCTTTGCGAATCTTGTCTGGTTTGTGCAATAATGCCCTTTCCTGAGGATCACCATGAAGACCCACAACTGATGCCATCCATTGTGTCACTGCAGAGTGGGTGTAGGTGTATTTGCAGGGCTCTTTTGCGCAGACGACTGAGAGACATCGGCGATGTCCCCGGTGGCACCCTGGAAGGATGCGGAGGAGAAGTTGTTGAGGGCAGTGGTGACTTTGACAGCGACAGGTAATAGGATGGTGCTCGGGCCAGCCGGGAGCAGCTCGGCGTGAAGGAGGCTGCAGATGTCCACGACTACATGTCAGTGACTCTGAGCCTCCGTGTGCACTGCTGCTCAGAGAGGTCCAGGAAGCTGAGCCTCGGTCTGTAGACCCTGTGACGAGGGTAGTGCCTTCTGTGATGCATCTCTCTCTGCGATTGCCCTCCCTCCTGCTGTGCAGGTGGATGTGTCACAGCACTGTGTTGTGGAGCTCCACGTGTCAGAGGTGGACGGCGTGGCCGGCGAGGCTGGTGATGCTGTTCGTCCTCTGAGGAGGTCATGACGGCAGCTACAGCGGCCCCCATCCGGAAGATGTACACCTGAGGGGGTCCGCAAGGTAGGTACATGTGTCTGGACACCGGGGTAAGTGTGCAAGTTGGTGAATTTTATTGTTAGGAGGAGGGTGGTGGAGGCCAAACTTTGTCCAAAGTGACAAAGTGGCCTCCTGCAATGAGTGAGGGTCTCCCCCCACCCACCTGTCAAATGGACCTTTGCAGCTGCCACAGGCTGATGGCTGCAACACGTCCATTTCAACTGGGAGTGTTTCCCCCAGTCTGGGAAATACGCTCAGTTGAGATGAAAATCCCACCCCTCCTAAAATATCCTACAAATCAGGTCTGCTAACGACCTGAACTATCACATTAATTGGTTTAAGTGGCATCCCATCGGCTTTAATTGCCGGCGGGAGTCCTGCATGCGGGGGCTGCGCGCGCATCACTGGGGAACCCGGAAGTGGGCGGGTTGGAGCCGGGCTCCGGACCCGCCCCTGGAATCCCCGATTTTCGGAGCCCCCCGCCACGAACCCACCCGCTCGGACGTCCAAAAATCGAGCCCATGGTTGCAGGGTGACCAAGGGTGGGAACTAAATATTCCAGGGTACTTGACTTTTAGAAAAGATAGGCAAAATGGAAAAGGTGGGGGGAGGAGCGTGGGGGGCGGGGGTGGGGGGGTCGCCCTGATAATGAAGGATGAGGTAAAGACAGTATTGAGAAAGGATCTTAGTTCAGAAAATCAGGATGTAGAATCAGTCTGGGTGGAGCTCAGAAATAACAAGGGGCAGAAAACACTGGTGGGAGTAGTTTACAGGTCCCCTAACTGGGGACAAAGTATAAATCAGGAAAATTGACTGATGACAGCACATGGGAAGGTGCTACAGGCCGTTCCTCAGATACCACAGGCCGATCCTCAGATACCACAGGCCGTTCCTCAGATACCACAGGCCGATCCTCAGATACCACAGGCCGATCCTCAGATACCACAGGCCGATCCTCAGATACCACAGGCCGATCCTCAGATACCACAGGCCGATCCTCAGATACCACAGGCCGATCCTCAGATACCACAGGCCGTTCCTCAGATACCACAGGCCGATCCTCAGATACCACAGGCCGATCCTCAGATACCACAGGCTGATCCTCAGTCACCGCTAGAGGAGCTGCCTCTCTCCAGGTCTGCGGAGTTCTCCCCTTGGGGCACTCTGGAGATGCCACTCATTCCAAGGCGCTTTTTGCAGGTTCCCAATATCCTCTCACTTGCCTACACAGATATTGGAGCATTGATATTTATTCTCCAATCAAACATATTGAAATAAAAATCTGTTTAATTACTTCTATTTAATTTGTTCTGTTGAAATAACAGAATCTCCGTTGGAAAATGAATGCGATCTGGGGATCCTGATTGACAATAAATTGAAGCGATTGCACTATTGCCCAGTGGCAGAGAGTGAAGCAAATCAGATGTTGGGATGTATTAAATGGTCAATATTGAGCCAAAAGAGTACGGTAATCCTGACACTTTATAAATCATTGGAGCGACCACACACAGAATACTGCGTACAGCTCTTGTCCCCACAGTACAAAAAGGATATTGCAGCTATTGATAGGATACAGAAGAGCAACTAGAATGATTGAGGGGATGGAGGGATTGGATTATGAGGAGTGATTATGTAAATTGGGCATCTTCTCACTCCGCAGCCTTCAACATGTCATCAATGAGGACAAACACCTCGCTATGGCCATCCCCACACCTCCACTACTCGCCTTTAAACAGCCACCCAACCTCAAACAGACCATCGTTCGCAGCAAATTACCTAGCTTTCAAGAGAACAGCGTCCACGACACCACACAACCCTGCCACGGTAACCTCTGCAAGACATGCCAGATCATCGACACAGATACCACCATCACACGAGAGGACACCACCCACCAGGTGCATGGTTCATACTCCTGTGACTCGGCCAACGTTGTCTACCTCATACGTTGCAGGAAAGGATGCCCCAGAGCATGGTACATTGGCGAGACCATGCAGACACTGCGACAACGGATGAACGGACACCGCGCAACAATCGCCAAACAGGAGGGTTCCCTCCCAGTCGGGGAACACTTCAGCAGTCATGGACATTCATCCACCGATCTTCGGGTAAGCGTACTCCAAGGCGGCCTTCGAGACACACGACAACGCAAAATCGTCGAGCAGAAATTGATAGCCAAGTTCCGCACCCATGAGGACGGCCTCAACCGGGATCTTGGGTTCATGTCACGCTACACGTTACCCCACCAGCGAACAAATGTTATCTGTTTTTAATATAACGGGTCAGTTGCTGTCTTTTCTATGTTTCTACCTCTCTATCTCTGTTTTTTTTGTTTGTTGTTTTTTTTTTGGTGATTTGTATATTCTGTGAGACCTGGCAGGTAACACCTGTCTGTCTGCACACTGATTGCCTTGGCAACGGGCAGTTGAAAAAACTGTCTGTACTCACCAAGCATTGTTCTGTGAATTATAAATGCGATTTCATTTCGAGGATTTCATTTTCACATTTTCACCTGACGAAGGAGGAAGCCTCCGAAAGCTTGTGAATTTAAAATAAAATTGCTGGACTATAACTTGGTGTTGTAAAATTGTTTACAATGGAAAAGAGAAGGTTGAGAGGCTACATGATTGCTGTTTTTTGGTTTATAAAGGGACCATGATAAGCTGTTTCACCTTGTCCAGTACAGTAGAACCAGAGGACACGGCCTGCGCCTGAAGGGGGTAAATTCAAAACTAATCTGCAGAAACATTATTTCAGTGAGCGAGTGGTCAATCTATGGAACAAGCTCCCCGGGGAGTTGGTGGAAGCAGTTCGTATTGAATCAAATACAAATTAGAGAGACTTCTTTCAGAAAATAACATTTTGGGGTACAGTATATGAGTAATTTGAGACGACATGTGGTGAGTATAAGAGGTTTGGGATGAACAAGTGACTTTGGACTTATGGTTCCCAAAGCTCTCCACCATTGGGGATTTTCCTCGCCTCATGTCTGGGTCTGTTGTAGACTCTTTGATAGAGATTGATTGCTATGATTAGTCAACAACTCCATTATCATTGTATCGGCAACTACCAGGATGGTAGAAGGTGAACTGGGTGGACCCTGGTCTTTTCTCGTCCAGCAATTCTTATGTTCCGTGTTTGATCATTTTACTAAATTTTGAAACCTACAAACTCTTCCTACCTGCACCTGACGAGTGATACTCACATCTGCAAACAAACCATATTTGTCCTTAAAGGGGAGGAGGTTTGGGAAGAGTTTTTTAAGGAAGTTAATAAGTTCGTCATCATATCCCCACATTATCTCCTGTACAGTCTTTTTGAAGAAAGCCGTCTGATTAAACTCCTTCATGGCAGCATTGAACATGACCTTCATGAATGGAGAGAGTTTCTCAGCCAATATTGCCACGCCCTAAAGTTAAAACAAACAACAATATTTAAAAATATTAGTAGATGATATAAACTCATGAGTCATTTGTTGAGACCAGCAGTGAATTTGGTGCATGTGATACCAGATTCTAAAGAAAATGCAGGAGTCTAAGCAGACACTGCAGTTTTAGGTTGGGAAGGAGAATGTATTTTAAATACAGTATCACAGGCATTGAAAGAAAGAATGTGATTTATATAGCATCATAATGTAGAAATAACCCAATGCATCACAGAGGAGTGAGGGGAACAGATAATTTATAGGTCGGACTTATTTCAGGCATTCTTGGGCGCATGTTGTTGGTGCCTGAAATTGGTCCTCAATGCACCCATTTTACGCCCGTTATCCCACAGGTTTTAAAGAGGGTCTTAAAAGGAGAAGTGGAAGGTGGGGATCTGAAGGAATTTAGGGACACCATTGCAGAGAGTGGGACCTGGGTGACTGCAGGCACAGCCTCCGGGTGGAGCAAAGGAAGGCGAGATACCAATAAGGCCAGAATCTGGATCATCTTCCTTTGTGCCAGATATGATCAGCTATCCAATTAGTCCCATTCCCCTGCTCTTTCCCCAGAGCCCTGAACTTTTTTCCTTTCAAGTATTTATCCAATTCCCTTTTGAAAGTTATTATTGAATCTGCTTCCACCACCCTTTCAGGCAGTGTGTTCCAGATCATAACAACTCGGTGTGTAAAAAAATTTCTCATCTCTCCTCTGGATTTTTTGCCAATGATCTTAAATCTGTGTCCTCTGGTTACCGACCCTCCTGCCAGTGGAAACAATTTCTCCCTATGTGCTCTATCAAAACCCTTCATGATATTGAACACCTCTATTAAATCTCCCCATAACCTTCTCTGTTCTAAGGAGAACAAACCCAGAGTCTCCGGTCTCTCCACATAACTGAAGTCTCTCATCCCTGGTACCATTCTAGTAAATCTCCTTGGCACCCTCTCCAATATCCAAGTATTATTTCAGCAGGCCATAAGTATATTATTTTCAAAAATCCTCAGAGTTTGTCCACTCACATGTAAATTTATTGAGGTTTGTGAACCTGTAATATTATTAATCAACATCTGCATTGGATTCTGTCGCTGCCGTCATTTAAATCTTATTCAGCCTGACGTGGTTGAGACCTACCAAAGCAAGCATGTTGGGCAAGACAAGTTCATCACTTTCATTCCCAGCTGACCGTTCAGGATCAAAATGAAACTGGCGATATACACGATATGAAACGGTGTAATTCTCATTAAAGGTTATGTTGCCTTTTGGTCTGTACTCTCTGTAAAATGAGAAACTAGTGTCAATTATTACAATATTTACCTTTTATTTCCAAGTTTTATTAAATATTCAATTTTAATGTTTTTCAGCCATTAGGGACAAAGGACAATTTATCCTATCAGTTTATGCAAAGACTGCAATGCAGTTAATCATGTACAGGGTAAGTATCTCACTGTATTCCCCTGTACTAATCAAAATAACAGTCTCTAATGAGCCTAATGAGAACTTCTAATCCTTCTTGGAGGTTTGAATGGTGTTGATGTGTGATGTGCTCACGTTAGGAGGGTCTCTAGCTCACAAATTAGCACAATTCACCAAGTTGCTCCTGACCCAAAGTCAGGTTTTTAAGAGGCAACGAAGTTGTGATGAAGACGACTTTGGTATCTTGACCGCCTGACAGCAGTCCTGTACAGATGCTTCATGGGCAACATCACTGAATGCCAGCTCATGCCGTCTGCATATCCAATGAAGACATCACAACTTTTTGTATATTCATTCTCGGGATGTGGGTGTCACTGGCAAGGCCGGCATTTATTGCCCATCCCTAGTTGTCCCTTGAGAAGGTGGTGATGGACCTTTTTCTTGAGCCGCTGTAATCTGTGTGGTGAAGGTGCTCCCACAGTGCTATTAGGTAGGAGGTTCCAACATTTTGATCCAGCGACGATGAAGGAACAGTGATAAATGTCCACGTCGAGATGGTGTGCGACTTGGAGGGGAACTTGGAGGTGATGGTGTTCCCATACACCTGCTGCCCTTGTCCTTCTAGATGGTAGAGGTCGCAGGTTTGGGAGATGCTGCCGAAGAAGCTTTGGCGCGTTGCTGCGTTGCTGTAGATGGTACACACTGCAGCCACAGTGCGCCAGTGGTGGAGGGAGTGGATGTTTAAGCTAGTGGATGGAATGTCGATCAAGCAGACTGCTTTGTCCTGGATGTTGTCGAGCTTCTTCAGTGCTGTTCAAGTAGAGAGTATTCCATCACAGTCCTGGCTTCTGTCTTGTAGGTGGTGGAGAGGCTTTGGAGAGTCAGGAGGTGAGTCACTTGCCACAGAATACACAGCCTCTGACCTGCTCTTGTAGCCACAGGATTTATGTGGCTGGTCCAGTTAAGTTTCTGGTCAATGGTGACCCTCAGGATGTTGATGGTGGGGGATTCGGCGATGGTAATGCCATTGAATGTCAAGGGGAGGTGGTTAGACTCTCTCATGTTGGAGATGGCCATTGCCTGGCACTTGTCTGGCGCGAATGTTACTTGCCACTTATTAGCCCAAGCCTGGATGTTGTCCAGGTCTTGCTGCATCTGGGCACGGACTGCTTCATTATTTGAAGGGTTGCGAATGGAACTGAACACTGTGCAATCATCAGCGAACATCCCCATTTCTGACCTTATGATGGAGGGAAGGTCATTGATGAAGCAGCTGAAGATGGTTGGGCCGAGGACACTGCCCTGAGGAACTCCTGCAGCAATGTCCTGGGACTGAAACGTTTGGCCTCCAACAACCACAACCATCTTCTTTTGTGCCAAGTTCGATGAGACAGCATCTTCTGGAAGATCTTTACAGGAAGATGAGCTGACTTTCAAATATTTGTTCCCCTTGTTGGGCTTTTCTGCATAAGAGCAAACGGTGCATAGTGTGGTGATTTTTCTTGTTGGACAGACAAAAGCACAGGTTTTGATTCAGCAAGCTTGGGTTGTATAATGCTTTTGAGTATCAAAATTTTGGGTTTTTATAGATCTCTTTTGCAGCACTCTTCCCACTCGATGGTCGAATAGTCCTTTCCATACACAGATCTTGGCTGCAACCTGTACTTTTTTTTTTACTGTTATCAGTATAAATGTACACCCATGATCATCTGGATTAAACATAGCCTCATGCCAAGCTACTAATCTCCCTTTGGAATATTAACAACTCCCATTTATATGTCACCTTTAATGTAAAACATGGCTCAAGACACTTACATAGTAAGTTATAACACGGAAACATAGGAACAGGAGGAGGCCAATGAGCCCCTCGAGCCTGCTCCGCCAGATCCGTCTGCTTAGACCATTGCTGATCTGTACCTAAAGTCTAATTTTACGCCTTTGCTCCATTTCCTTTGATACCTTTACCTAAGAAAAATCTCAGTCTTAAAAGCTCCAATTGATCCACAGCATCCACAGCTATTTGGAGAAGATAATTCCAGATTTCTACTACCCTTTGTGTGAAGAAGTGCTTCCTGATTTCGCTCCTGAAAGGCTTAGGTCTAATTTTAAGATTATGTCCCCTTGTTCTGAATTCCCACACCTGAGGAAATAGGTTCTCTGTATCTGCCCTATCCAATCCTTTTAATATTTTAAACACCTTGATCAGATCAACCCTCAATCTTCTAAACTCAAGGGAATACAAGGCAATTTTATGCAACCCGTCCTCATAATTTAACCCTCCAAGCCCTGGTATCATTCTGGTGAATCTGCGCTGCACCCCCTCCAAGGCCAATATATCCTTCCTGAGGTGCGGTGCCCAAAACTGAACACAGTCTCCAGATAGGGTCTGACCAAGGCTCTGTACAGCTGAAGCATAACTTCCCCCACTTTGTATTTCAGCCTCCTTGAGATAAAGGCCAACATTCCAATAGCCTATTTGATAGATTTTTGTACTTGTCTACTAGCTTTTAATGGCTTATGTACTTGGACTCCTGAATCTCTTTGCTCCTCTACAGTTCCTAATTTATCACCATTTAGCTGCATCACCAGCCAAACTGTTCCAGTACAGCTACATCTACCCGACAATGTGGAAAATTGCCCAGGTATGTCCTGTCCACAAAAAGCAGGACAAATCCAATCCGGCCAATTATCGCCCCATCAGTCTACTCTCAATCATCAGCAAAGTGATGGAAGTGCTATCAAGCAGCACTTACTCACCAATAACCTGCTCAGTTTGGGTTCCGCCAGGACCACTCGGCTCCAGACCTCATTACAGCCTTGGTCCAAACATGGACAAAAGAGCTGAATTCCAGAGGTGAGGTGAGAGTGACTGCCCTTGACATCAAGGCAGCATTTGACCGAGTGTGGCATCAAGGAGCCCGAGTAAAATTGAAGTCAATGGGAATCAGGGGGAAAACTCTCCAGTGGCTAGAGTCATACCTAGCACAAAGGATGATGGTAGTGGTTGTTGGAGGCCAATCACCTCAGCCCCAGGACATTGCTGCAGGAGTTCCTCAGGGCAGTGTCCTAGGCCCAACCATCTTCAGCTGCTTCATCAATGACCTTCCCTCCATCATAAGGTCAGAAATGGGGATGTTCGCTGATGATTGCACTGTGTTCAGTTCCATTCGCAACCCCTCACATAATGAAGCAGTCCATGCTTGCATGCAGCAAGACCTGGACAACATCCAGGCTTGGGCTGATAAGTGGCAAGCTAACTTAAGGGTTAAGTCATGGCAGGAGATCCCAGAGCCGTGTCATGTTCCTCTTGTGGGATGTGGGAATTCAGGGATCCTTCCTGTGTCCCTGGTTCCTTCACCTGTGGGAAGTGTGTCCAGCTGCAGCTATTGTTTGACCGCTTGACGGCTCTGGAGCTGCGGATGGACTCACTTTGGAGCATCCGCGATGCTGAGGAAGTTGTGGAAAGCACGTTCAGTGAGTTGGTCACACCACAGATAAAAATTACTGAGGGAGATAGTGAATGGGTGACCAACAGACAGAGGAAGAGTAGGAAGGCAGTGCAGGGGTCCCCTGCGGTCATCTCCCTCCAAAACAGGTATACCGTTTTGGATACTGTTGTGGGAGATGGCTCACGAGGGGAAGGTGGCAGCGGCCAGGTTCATGGCACCGTGGCTGGCTCTGCTGCACAGGAGGGCAGGAAAAAGAGTGGCAGAGCTATAGTGATGGGGGACTCGATTGTAAGGGGAATAGACAGGCGTTTCTGCGGACGCAACCGAGACTCCAGGATGGTATGTTGCCTCCCTGGTGCAAGGGTCAGGGATGTCTCGGAGCGGCTGCAGGACATTCTGGAGGGGGAGGGTGAACAGCCAGTTGTCGTGGTACATATAGGTACCAA
Organism: Heptranchias perlo; assembly: GCF_035084215.1. NCBI lineage: Eukaryota > Metazoa > Chordata > Chondrichthyes > Hexanchiformes > Hexanchidae > Heptranchias > Heptranchias perlo. Next base: position 47,950,052 of record NC_090349.1, read on the forward strand.
CGATATAGGTAAAAAAACAGGATGAGGTCCTACAAGCTGAATTTAGGGAGTTAGGAGTTAAACTAAAAAGTAGGACCTCAAAGGTAGTAATCTCAGGATTGCTACCAGTGCCACGGGCTAGTCAGAGTAGGAATGACAGGATAGCTAGGATGAATACGTGGCTTGAGAGATGGTGCAAGAGGGAGGGATTCAAATTCCTGGGCCATTGGAACCGGTTCTGGGGGAGGTGGGACCAGTACAAATTGGACGGTCTGCATCTGGGCAGGATTGGAACCAATGTCCGAGGGGGAGTATTTGCTCGTGCTGTTGGGGAGGGTTTAAACTAATGTGGCAGGGGGATGGGAACCGATGCAGGAAGTCAGTGGGAAGTAAAGTGGTGACAGAAACAAAAGGCAGTAAGGGAGAGTGTACAAAACATGACCGGACAGATGGTCTGAGAAAGCAGGGCAAAGACCAAGGGAAGTCTAGATCAAACTGCATTTATTTCAATGCAAGAAGTCTGATGGGCAAGGCAGATGAACTCAGGGCATGGATGGGTACATGGGACTGGGATGTTATAGCTATTACTGAAACATGGCTAAGGGAGGGGCAGGACTGGCAGCTCAATGTTCCAGGGTACAGATGCTATAGGAAAGATAGAGCAGGAGGTAAGAGAGGAGGGGGAGTTGCGTTCTTGATTAGGGAGAACATCACGGCAGTAGTGAGAGGGGATATATCCGAGGGTTCGCCCACTGAGTCTATATGGGTAGAACTGAAAAATAAGGGAGAGATCACTTTGATAGGATTGTACTACAGACCCCCAAATAGTCAACGGGAAATTGAGGAGCAAATATGTAAGGAGATTACAGACAGCTGCAAGAAAAATAGGGTGGTAATAGTAGGGGACTTTAACTTTCCCAACATTGACTGGGACAGCCATAGCATTAGGGGCTTGGATGGAGAGAAATTTGTTGAGTGTATTCAGGAGGAATTTCTCATTCAGTATATGGATGGCCCGACTAGAGAGGGGGCAAAACTTGACCTCCTCTTGGGAAATAAGGAAGGGCAGGTGACAGAAGTGTTAGTGAGGGATCACTTTGGGACAAGTGATCATAATTCCATTAGTTTTAAGATAGCAATGGAGAATGATAGGTCTGGCCCAAAAGTTAAAATTCTAAATTGGAGAAAGGCCAATTTTGATGGTATTAGACAGGAACTTTCAGAAGTTGATTGGGAGAGTCTGTTGGCAGGCAAAGGGACGTCTGGTAAGTGGGAGGCTTTCAAAAGTGTGTTAACCAGGGTTCAGGGTAAGCACGTTCCTTATAAAGTGAAGGGCAAGGCTGGTAGAAGTAGGGAACCTTGGATGACTCGGGAGATTGAGGTCCTAGGCAAAAAGAAGAAGGAGGCATATGACATGCATAGACAGCTGGGATCAAGTGGATCCCTTGAAGAGTATAGAGATTGCCGGAGTAGAGTTAAGAGAGAAATCAGGAGGGCAAAAAGGGGACATGAGATTGCTTTGGCAGATAAGGCAAAGGAGAATCCAAAGAGCTTCTACAAATACATAAAGGGCAAAAGAGTAACTAGGGAGAGAGTAGGGCCTCTTAAGGATCAACAAGATCATCTATGTGCGGAACCACAAGAGATGGGTGAGATTCTAAATGAATATTTCACATCGGTATTTACGGTTGAGAAAGGCATGGATGTTAGGGAACTTGGGGAAATAAATAGTGATGTCTTGAGGAGTGTACATATTACAGAGAGGGAGGTGCTGGAAGTCTTAACGCGCGTCAAGATAGATAAATCTCCGGGACCTGATGAAATGTATCCCAGGATGTTATGGGAGGTTAGGGAGGAAATTGCGGGTCCCCTAGCAGAGATATTTGAATCATCCACCGCTACAGGTGAGGTGCCTGAAGATTGGAGGGTAGCAAATGTTGTGCCTTTGTTTAAGAAGGGCGGCAGGGAAAAGCCTGGGAACTACAGACCAGTGAGCCTGACATCTGTAGTGGGTAAGTTGTTAGAGGGTATTCTGAGAGACAGGATCTACAGGCATTTGGAGAGGCAGGGACTGATTAGGAACAGTCAGCATGGTTTTGTGAGAGGAAAATCATGTCTCACGAATTTGATTGATTTTTTTGAAGGGGTAACCAAGAAGATAGATGAGGGCTGTGCAGTAGACGTGGTCTACATGGACTTTAGCAAAGCCTTTGACAAGGTACCGCATGGTAGGTTGTTACATAAGGTTAAATCTCACGGGATCCAAGGTGAGGTAGCCAATTGGATACAAAATTGGATTGACGACAGAAGACAGAGGGTGGTTGTCGAGGGTTGTTTTTCAAACTGGAGGCCTGTGACCAGCGGTGTGCCTCAGGGATCAGTGCTGGGTCCGCTGTGTTTTGTTATTTATATTAATGATTTGGATGAGAATTTAGGAGGCATGGTTAGTAAGTTTGCAGATGACACCAAGATTGGTGGCATTGTGGACAGTGAAGAAGGTTATCTAGGATTGCAACGGAATCTTGATAAATTGGGCCAGTGGGCCGATGAATGGCAGATGGAGTTTAATTTAGATAAATGTGAGGTGATGCATTTTGGTAGATCGAATCGGGCCAGGACCTACTCCGTTAATGGTAGGGCGTTGGGGAGAGTTATAGAACAAAGAGATCTAGGAGTACAGGTTCATAGCTCCTTGAAAGTGGAGTCACAGGTGGATAGGGTGGTGAAGAAGGCATTCAGCATGCTTGGTTTCATTGGTCAGAACATTGAATAGAGTCATAGAGTCATAGAGTTATACAGCACGGATGGAGGCCCTTCGGCCCATCGTGTCCGCGCCGGCCATCAGCCCTGTCTACTCTAATCCCATATTCCAGCATTTGGTCCGTAGCCTTGTATGCTATGGCATTTCAAGTGCTCATCCAAATGCTTCTTGAATGTTGAGGGTTCCTGCCTCCACAACCCTTTCAGGCAGTGAGTTCCAGACTCCAACCACCCTCTGGGTGAAAAAGTTCTCTCAAATCCCCTCTAAACCTCCCGCCTTTTACCTTGAATCTATGTCCCCTTGTTATAGAACCCTCAACGAAGGGAGGAGTTGGGATGTCTTGTTGAAGTTGTACAAGACATTAGTAAGGCCACACTTGGAATACTGTGTACAGTTCTGGTCACCCTATTATAGAAAGGATATTATTAAACTAGAAAGAGTGCAGAAAAGATTTACTAGGATGCTACCGGGACTTGATGGTTTGACTTACAGGGAGAGGTTAGACAGACTGGGACTTTTTTCCCTGGAGAGTAGGAGGTTAAGGGGTGATCTTATAGAAGTCTATAAAATAATGAGGGGCATAGATAAGGTCGATAGTCAAAATCTTTTCCCAAAGGTAGGGGAGTCTATAACGCCCTACCATTAACGGAGTAGGTCCTGGCCCGATTCGATCTACCAAAATGCATCACCTCACATTTATCTAAATTAAACTCCATCTGCCATTCATCGGCCCACTGGCCCAATTTATCAAGATTCCGTTGCAATCCTAGATAACCTTCTTCACTGTCCACAATGCCACCAATCTTGGTGTCATCTGCAAACTTACTAACCATGCCTCCTAAATTCTCATCCAAATCATTAATATAAATAACAAAACACAGCGGACCCAGCACCGATCCCTGAGGCACACCGCTGGTCACAGGCCTCCAGTTTGAAACACAACCCTCTACAACCACCCTCTGTCTTCTGTCGTCAATCCAATTTTGTATCCAATTGGCTACCTCACCTTGGATCCCGTGAGATTTAACCTTATGTAACAACCTACCATGCGGTACCTTGTCAAAGGCTTTGCTAAAGTCCATGTAGACCACGTCTACTGCACAGCCCTCATCTATCTTCTTAGTTACCCCTTCAAAAAAATCAATCAAATTCGTGAGACATGATTTTCCTCTCACAAAACCATGCTGACTGTTCCTAATCAGTCCCTGCCTCTCCAAATGCCTGTAGATCCTGTCTCTCAGAATACCCTCTAACAACTTACCCACTACAGATGTCAGGCTCACTGGTCTGTAGTTCCCAGGGTGGTGAGTGTCTGGATCGAGCTGCCAGAGGCAGTAGTAGAGGCGGGTACAATTTTGTCTTTTAAAAAGCATTTGGACAGTTACATGGGTAAGATGGGTATAGAGGGATATGGGCCAAATGCAGGCAATTGGGACTAGCTTAGTGGTATAAACTGGACGACATAGACATGTTGGGCCGAAGGGCCTGTTTCCATGTTGTAAACTTCTATGATTCTATGATTCTAAGTAACATTCGCGCCAGACAAGTGCCAGGCAATGACCATCTCCAATAAGAGAGAGTCTAACCACCTCCCCTTGACATTCAACGGCATTACCATCACCGAATCCCCTGCCATCAACATCCTGGGGGGTCACCATTGACCAGAAACTTAACTGGACCAGCCACATAAATACTGTGGCTAGAAGAGCAGGTCAGAGGCTGGGTATTCTGCAGCGAGTGATTCACCTCCTGACTCCCCAAAGCCTTTCCACCATCTACAAGGCACAAGTCAGGAGTGTGATGGAATACTCTCCACTTGCCTGGATGAGTGTAGCTCCAACAACACTCAAGAAGCTCAACACCATCCAGGACAAAGCAGCCCGCTTGATTGGCATCCCATCCACCACCCTAAACATTCACTCCCTTCACCACCGGCGCACTGCAGCAACTCGCCAAGGCTTCTTCGACAGCACCTCCCAAACTCGCGACCTCTACCACCTAGAAGGACAAGGGCAGCAGGTGCATGGGAACAACACCACCTGCACATTCCCCTCCGAGTCACACACCATCCCGACTTGGAAATATATCGCCGTTCCTTCATCGTCGCTGAGTCAAAATCCTGGAACTCCCTTCCTAACAGCACTGTGGGAGAACCGTCACCACACGGACTGCAGTGGTTCAAGAAGTCGGCTCATCACCACCTTCTCAAGGGCAATTAGGGATGGGCAATAAATGCCGGCCTCGTCAGCGACGCCCACATCCCCTGAATAAATTTTTTTTAAAATTCGAAAATACTAATTAAGGAAGTTGTAGCAGGACAAAATAAAATCAAGGAGAGTCAACATGGTTTTATGAAAGGGAAATCGTGTTTGACAAATTTATTAGGGTTCTTTGAGGAAGTAACGAGTACCTCATCAAAAAACCCAATCAAGCATAGAATATAAGAGCAAGGAGGTTATGATGGAGCTGTATAAAACACTGGTTAGGCCACAGCTGGAGTACTGTGTGCAGTTCTGGTCACCACACTACAGGAAGGATGTGATCGCTTTGGAGAGGGTGCAGAGGAGATTCACCAGGATGTTACCAGGGCTTGACCACTTCAGCTATGAAGAGAGACTGGGAAGATTGGGTTTGTTTTCCTTGGAGCAGAGGAGGCTGAGGGGGGACATGATTGAGGTGTACAAAATTATGAGGGGCACAGATAGGATGGATACTAAGGAGCTTTTTCCCTTCGTTGAGGGTTCTATAACAAGGGGACATAGATTCAAGGTAAAAGGCGGGAGGTTTAGAGGGGATTTGAGAAAGAACTTTTTCACCCAGAGGGTGGTTGGAGTCTGGAACTCACTGCCTGAAAGGGTTGTGGAGGCAGGAACCCTCACAACATTCAAGAAGCATTTGGATGAGCACTTGAAATGCCATAGCATACAAGGCTACGGACCAAATGCTGGAATATGGGATTAGAGTGGACAGGGCTTGATGGCCGGTGTGGACACGATGGGCCGAAGGGCCTCTATCCGTGCTGTATAACTCTATGACTCTATGACTCTAAGTTCGTTAAACACGATTTGTCTTTAACAAATGTGTGCTGGCTTTCCTTAATTAATCCACACTTGTCCAAGTGACTATTAATTTTGTCCCAGATTATCGTTTCTAAAAGTTTCCCCACCACCGAGGTTAAACTGACTGGCCTGTAGTTGCTGGGTTTATCCTTACACCCTTTTTTGAACAAGGGTGTAACATTCGCAATTCTCCAGTCCTCTGGCAGCATCCCCAGATCCACGGATGTTGGGAAGATTATGGCCAGTACCTCTGCAATTTCCACCCTTACTTCCCTCAGCAACCTAGGATGCATCCCATCCGGACCGGGTGCCTTATCTATTTTAAGTACAGCTGGTCTTTCTAGGACCTCTTTTTTAACAATTTTTAGCCCATCCAGTATCTCAACCACCTCCTCTTTTACTGTGACTTTGGCAGCATCTTCTTTCTTGGTAAAGACAGATGCAAAGTACTCATTTAGTACCTCAGCCATGCCCTCTGCCTCCATGAGTAGATCTCCTTTTTGGTCCCTAATCATCCCCACCCCTCCTCTCACTACCCGTTTTCTATTTATATGCCAATAGAAGACTTTTGGATTCCCTGGAAGTTAATTCCAAAATCTCACAACTCTCTGAGAAGAAGTGTCTCCTGGGCTCTGGTCTAAATCTTTTACATTTAATTTTGTATCAATGGCCCCTCGTTCTAGACCCCTCAACTGCTGGAAACAGTCTCCTTCTATCTAACCAGTCCCATCCTTTCATCATTTTAAACACTTCTATCATATTGCCCCATAATTTGTGTTGCTGTTTTAATGAAAAAAGATACAATTTTCAAGACTTTTTTCATATTTCTATTTCCTCACACCAGGCAGCATCCCAGTGAATTCATGTTGTACCCTCTCTAAAGCCTCAATATCATTCCTCCAGTGTGGATCCCAATAGTGCACACACTCCTCTCACTGAGGCCTTTAGGTTTTATAGAGGCTCATCATTACCTCTTGGCTTTTATATTCCAAACCTAGAGATAAAACCTAGAATTCGTTTAACTTTTGTACAGCCTTGTCCCCCTGAGGTGCTGCCTTTAATGTCTTGTGAACCTGTTTCCCCAAATCCCTCTGTGCTTCCCACAGCTCTGAACGCACTCCAATTCACAGTATCATTACTGCTGTTAGTTTTTTTGCCAAAATGTACCATCTCACACTGATATTGAACTCCTTCGGCCACGTTTTAGGCCATTTCCCATCTTATGTCCCTTTGCAGCTTTATTGGATCTTCTATAGAATTAACTATTCCTCCCATTTTGGTATCATCTGCAAATTTTGATAACTCCTTCCAGGCCAAAATCCAAATCATTGATATAAATGGTGACCAGAAATGACCACAGAACTGAACCCTTTGGGACACCATTATCCACTTCCATCCATTTTGAAAAACTGCCCGTAGTTCTTACTCTTTTTTCTTCCTGCTAACCAATTTTTAATCCCGTTTTCTATTCTCCTGCTAATTCCATTCTCTTTAATCTTCTCCAGTAATCTCCCATAATAGATGCATGGGAGAGGGATGCAAAGCCAGGAAGAGAAAGATTAGGAGAGGTGGTCAAAAGCTTGATTGAAGAGATGGACTTTGAGGAGGGTTTTAAAGGAGGAGTGAGAAGTGAAAAATCAGAGAGGCTTAAGGAGGGAATTCCAGAAATTTGGATTGAGGCAGCTGGCAGTCTATGCCATGATTGGTGAGTCAAAGGAAGGGGTTTCACAAAAGGCCAGAGGCAGAGGAACAGTGTGTTCAGGGAGGAGGGATAAAACTGGAGGAGGGTTCAGAGATAAAGTGGAGCCAGGAGATGGAGGGATTTAAAAATGTGGACAATTTGGAGTTTATGAAGGGCAGCCGAGAAAGCATTAGAATAGTCAAATCTGGAGGTGACAAAGGCATGGATGAGAGTTCCAGCAGTGGAGGAGCTGAGGTAGGGGTGGAGGTGGAATTAAGTAATCTTTGTGATGCAGAGGATACTCAGCTTAAGGACATCAAGGTTGTGAACTATCTGGTTCAGCCTGAAACCATAGCTGAGGAAAGGGATGGAATCAACAGTAAAAGCGCTGAGTTTGTGATGGGGCTGAAGACGATGGATTTAGGTCTTCTCAATGTTGGGTCAGAGGAAGAACATAAGAAATAGGAGCAGGAGTCGGCCATATGGCCCCTCGAGCCTGCTCCGCCATTCAATCAGATCATGGCTGATCTTCAACCTCAACTCCACTTTCCCACCTGATCTCCATTTTCCTTGATTCCCCTAGGGTCCAAAAATCTATTGATCTCAGCTTGAATATATTTAATGACTCAGCATCCACAGCCCTCTGGGGTAGAGAATTCCAAAGATTTACAACCCTCTGCGTGAAAAAATTCCTCCTCATCTCAGTCTTGAATGGCCGACCCCTTATCCTGCGACTATGCCCCTTAGTTCTAGACTCTCCAGCCATGGGCAAACAATCTCTCAGCATCTACCCTATCAAGCCCCCTCATAATCTTATATGTTTCAATGAGATCCCCTCTCATTCTTCTAAACTCCAGAGAGTATAGGCCAATTCTACTCAACCTCTCCTCATACGACAACTCTCTCATCCCAGGAATTAATCTAGTGAACCTTCGTTGCACTGCCTCCAAGGCAAGTTTATCCTTCCTTAGATAAGGAGACAAAAACTGTACACAGTACTCCAGGTGTGGTCTCATAAAAGCCCTGTACGACTGTAGTAAGACTTCCTTACTCTTGTACTTCAACCCCCTTGCAATAAAGACCAACGTGCCATTTACTTTCCTAATTGCTTGCTGTACCTGCATATTAAGTTTTTGTGTTTCTTGTACGAGGACACCCAAGCCTCTCTGAACACCAACATTTAATAGTTTCTCACCATTTAAAAAATATTCTGTTTTTCTATTCTTCCTACCAAAGTGAATAACCTCACATTTCCCCATCTGCCATACTCTACCTGCCACCTTCTTGCCCACTCACTTAACCTGTCTATATCCCTTTGCAGACTCTGTGTGTCCTCCTCACAGCTTACTTTCCCACCTAGCTTTGTATCATCAGCAAACTTGGATACATTACACTCGGTCCCTTCATCTAAGTCATTAATATAGATTGTAAATAGCTGAGGCCCAAGCACTGATCCTTGTGGCACCCCACTGGTTACAGCCTGACAACCTGAGGATAACCTGTTTATCCCTACTCTCTGTTTGCTGTCCTTTAACCAATCCTCTATCCATGCTAATATATTACCCCCAATCCCATGATCCCTTATCTTGTGTAACAACCTTTTATGTGGCGCCTTATCGAATGCCTTTTGAAAATCCAAATATAATAGGGCTACAGGAAAAGGGCGGAGGATTGGGACTAACTAGATTGCTCTTGCATAAAGTCGGTGCAGACTCAATGGGCCGAATGGCCTCCTTCCGTACTGTAACCTTTCTATGATTCTATGATTACTACATCCACTTGTTCCCCTTTATCTACCCTGTTAGTTACATCCTCAAAAAACTCTAATAAATTTGTCAAACACGATTTCCCTTTCATAAAACCATGTTGACTCTGCCTAATCATATTATGATTTTCTAAGTGCCCTGTTACCATGGAATAATGGTAATAATGGATTCCAGCATTTTCCCGACGACCGATGTCAGGCTAACTAGCCTGTAGTTCCCTGTTTTCTCTCTTCCTCCTTTCTTGAATAGCGGGGTCACATTTGCCACCTTCCAATCCACTGGGACTGTTCCAGAATCTAGAGAATTTTGGAAGATCAAAACCAATGCATCCACTATCTCTGCAGCCACCTCTTTTAGAACCCTCGGAATTAGGCCATCAGGTCCAGGGGATTTGTTGGCTTTTAGTCCCATTAGTTTATCCAGTACTTTTTCTCTAGTAATATTAATTGTTTTAAGTTCCTCACTCTTGTTTACTCCTTGGTTCCCCACTATTTCTGGTATGTTTTTTGTATCTTCTACTGTGAAGACAGATACAAAATATTTGTTTAACCCATCTGCCATTTCCCGATTCCTCATTATAATTTCTCCTGTCTCAGCCTCTAAGGAACCAACGTTTCCTTTTGCTACTCTCTTCCTTTTTACATATTTGTAGAAGCTCTACTTTCATATTCTATTTTCTCCCTTTTTATCAATTTTTTGGTCGTCCTTTGTTGCTTTATAAAACTCTCCCAATCCTCAGGCTTATTACTCTTCTTGGCAACATTATAGATCTTTTCCTTCAATCTAATACTATCCTTAACTTCTTTCGTCAGCCACGGGTGGATCACTTTTCCCGTGGAGCTATGGCTCATCTCTGACTGGATGTCAGACGAGGAGTTTGACAGCAGAAAAGCAGTAGAGGGGTCAAGAGAAGTGATGCAGAGGTACAGCTGGGTGCATGTGCAAGCTGCCACCAGACTGTGGAAGATGTTTCCATGGGGAAGGTCTTAGTTGAGGAAGAGAAGGGGAGCCAAAGGCACTCCAAAGGGGAGAGAGCAGGAGTGCGGCGAGAAGCCATAACTGGAGATGCTTTGCCTATGGTCAGATAGGTAGGAATGGAACTATGCAAGGGCAGTGCCATGAAGCTGTACGATAGAGAAGAGGCATTGGAAGATGATGATATGGTCAACCATGTCAGCGTAGATTTATTAGAATGATACCTGGACTCCAAAGATTAAATTACGAGGAGAGATTACACAAACTAGGGTTGTATTCCGTGGAATTTCGAAGATTAACGGGTGATTTATAGAATCAAAGAAAGGTTACAGCACGGAAGAAGGCCATTCGGCCTATTGAATCCGTGCCGGCTCTATGTAAGAGCAATCCAGCTAGTCCCACTCCCCCGCCCTATCCCCGTAGCCCTGCAAATTTTTTCCTTTCAAGTACTTTTCCAGTTCCCTTTTGAAGGCCATGATTGAATCTGCCTCCACCACCCCCTCGGGCAGTGCATTCCAGATCCTAACCACTCGCTGTGTAAAATAGTTTTTCCTCAAGTCACCTTTGGTTCTTTTGCCAATCACATTAAACCTATGTCTTCTGGGTCTTGACCCTTCCGCCAATGGGAACAGTTTCTCTTTAACTACTCTGTCTAGACCCTTCATGATTTTGAATACCTCTATCAAATCTCCTCTCAACCGTCTCTGTTCCCAGGAGAACAACCCCACCTTCTCCAGTCTATCCACGTATCTAAAGTCCCTCATCCCTGGAATCGTTCTAGTAAATCTCTTCTGCACCCTCTCTAAGGCCTTCACATCTTTCCTAAATGCAGTGCCCAGAACTGGACACAATACTCCAGTTGTGGCTGAACCAGTGTTTTATAAAGGTTTATCATGACTTCCTTGCTTTTGTATTCTATGCCTCTACTTATAAAGCCCAGGATCCTGTATGCTTTTTTAACCACTTTCTCAACCTGCCCTGCCACCTTCAACGATTTGTGTACATATACCCCCCGGTCTCCCTGTTCCTGTACCCCTTTTTAGAATTGTGCCCTCTAGTTTATATTGCCTCTCCTCATTCTTCCTACTGAAATGTATCACCTCACATTTTTCTGCATTAAATTTCATCTGCCACGTGTCCGCCCTGCTATCAGCCTATCTATATCCTCTTGAAGCCTATCACTAACCTTCTCACTGTTCACTACCCTTCCAAGTTTTGTGTCATCTGCAAATTTGGAAATTGTGCCCTGTACACCCAAGTCCAAGTCATTAATATGTATCAAGAAAAGCAGTGGTCCCAGCACTGACCCCTGGGGAACACCACTGTACACCTCCCTCCAGTCCGAAAAACAACCGTTCACCACTACTCTCTGTTTCCTGTCACTTAGCCAATTCTATATCTATGCTGCTACTGTCCCTTTTATTCCAGGGGCCACAATCTTGATGACAAGCCTGTTATGCGGCATTTTATCAAACGCCTCTTGAAAGTCCATATACACCACATCAACTGCATTGCCCTCACTTACCCTCTCTATTACCTCATCAAAACATTCTATCAAATTAATTAAACGTGATTTGCCTTTAACAAATCCATGCTGGCTTTCCCTAATCAATCCACACTTGTCCAAGTGACTGCTAATTCTGTCCCGGATTATCGTTTCTAAAAGTTTCTCCACTACTGAGATTAAACTGACCGGCCTATAGTTGCTGGGTTTATCCTTACACGCTTTTTTGAACAAGGGTGTAACATTCGCAAATCTCCAGTCTTCTGGCACCACCCCCGTATCTACAGATGATTGAAAGATTATGGCCAGTACCTCCGCAATTTCCACCCTTACTTCCCTCAGCAACCTAGGATGCAACCCAGGTGATTTATCTACTTTAAGTACCTCTTCTTCATCTATTTTTAGCCCATCCAGTATTTCAACTACACCTTCCTTTACTGAGACTCTGGCAGCATCTTCTTCCTTGGTAAAGACAGATGCAAAGTACTTTTAGTACCTCGGCCATGCCCTCTGCCTCCATGGATCATTTGATGGAAGTTTTCAAGATATTAAGGGGAACTGATAATTTCTCTCTATCTACCCTATTTCCGCTAGTTGGAACTTAGAGCCAGGACTTTCAAGAGTGAAGTTAGGAAACACTTCTACACGCAAAGGGTGGTAGCGATTTGGAATTCTCTTCCGCAAATGGCAGTTGATGCTAGTTCAATCGTTAATTTTAAATCTGAGATTGATAGATTTTTGTTAACCAAAATTATTAAGGGACATGGGGCGAAGGTGGGTATATGGAGTTAGATCACTGATCAGCCACAATCTCACTGAATGGCGGAATAGGGTCGAGGGGCTAGATGGCCTACTCCTGTTCCTAAGTCAACTGTTGCACAGGATAATGCACAAGTCATAGTCACAGAGGAAAATAAAAACAGAAAATGCTGGAAATACTCAGCAAGTCAGACAGCATCTGTGGAAAGAGAAACAGAGTTAATGTTTCAGGTCGAAGACCTTTCGTCCGAACTGGAAGAAGTTTTTTTTGAAAATTCCCTAGATTCTGGAAGGGTCCCATCAGATTGGAAAATAGCGAATGTAACTCCTCTATTCAAGAAAGGAGGGAGACAGAAAGCAGGAAACGACAGGCCAGTTAGCTTAACATCTGTCGTAGGGAAAATGCTAGAATCTATTATTAAGGAGGTTATAGCAGGGCACTTAGAAAATCTCAATGCAATCAGGCAGAGACAACACAGCTTTGTGAAAGGGAAATCATGTTTGACTAATTTATTAGAGTTCTTTGAGGAAGTAACAAGCAACGTGGATAAAGGGGATCCTGTGGATGTGGTGTACTTGGATTTCCAGAAGGCTTTTGACAAGGTGCCACATCAAAGGCTACTACATAAAATAAGAGCTCATGGTGTAGGGGGTAACATATTAGCATGGATAAAGGATTGGTTAGCTAACAGGAAACAGAGAGTAGGCATAAATTGGTCATTTTCAGGTTGGCAAGATGTAACCAGTGGAGAGCCACAGAGATCAGTGCTGGGGCCTCAACTATTTACAATCTGTATCAATGACTTGGATGAAGGGACCGAATGTATGGTTGCTAAATTTGCTGATGACACAAAGGTAGGTAGGAAAGTAAATTGTGAAGAGGACATAAGGAGTTTGGAAAGTGTAGATTTTCAAAATTCACAGATACCCCAAAACTCGGAGAAAACCCTAAAGAAAAGGACTTTGGACTCTTTTCTAACCATTTCAGGGTGACTCACACACGTGCCGCACCAGGAAGCATCAACCAGGGAAAAGTACTTTTTGAGGAATCCACGTCCTTTAAGGGACTCGCTTCCTCGTAGGGGCGACTGTAAGAATTCTGGGAATTCACCTTTTCCCTGAGTATGGAAAAACTTTGGCCATTGACTGAAATCCTAAGATGGAAGGATAGGTGAGAGGTCACCAGACGAATCCACAACACACATACATGGAATGTGGGAGAATTACTGCTTCAGACATGTCTCTGTTTTAATGCAAAACCTACAGCAGGTGGTCAACACTCCGCACTAATTCGAAAGGCAGTCGGCCATTGAAAGAGGCAACTGCTCCAAACATGGTGGGGCCATGTCTTTGTTTTAAAGCAAAACCCATCAACACCTAAGACGTTGGATACAAAAGGAAGCCTTGTGTGACAAGTTCTAAAAATCGGAATTAACAATGACCCATCGGGAGAAGCAATTGCAACATGATGAGGGACCATCAAAAAGCCATCAAAGATTCTTAAGGACTTTGTAAGAACTGTTTAAACAGACATGAAGTGTTTTTTTTCAGTGAGGAAGACCATTGTAAGAGAGGGATACACAAGTGGAAACTCGAAACCCCCCTCTCTCTCTCTCTCTCTCTCTCTCGCTCGCTCTTGCTGGCTGTTGTGTTCTGCTTGTCTTGTTCTGCCTGTCTCTGGAAGGAAGAGCAGCTTCCAGCGAACAACAAGGCAAGGGGTTGGACAGGGAAGGTCAGCAGCTCTAGAAGCAGGCCGACACACAAGAAGAAACCAGAGCAACAGCTCCAGTGACCATCAGACACCTCGCGGCAACAAGGGCCTTACGAAACAACCAACCAACTATTGCCACCAACCAACCGGGTAATATTGGACCACCGCGACCAAAGAAAACCAACTCGGGAGAAAACCGAAGGTCCGCAAAGTTTCCACTCTACAATCTATTTCTGACTTACCTCTGGGTGAATTACTGTCAAGGATTCGTTTGGTGAGCATTATCTCTGGCCCTTTAGAGTCCAACTTAGCTAGTACAGTGGGATTGGGAGGGGTGAGGTATCTTTCTACTGTAATTTCCCTCGTGTGTACCGAAGTGTTCCCCATTTTATTAGAGTGTTAAGATTGTTGTGTTGTATTTTCTCTCTTGAATAAAGGTCAAAGTTTCTTGCACCAAAACCAGTTTTCTGCTGCACTTTGTCACAACCCCCAAATAAGTCCAAGGTCTAGAACCCAGGGAGTGGGAGCGATTCGAACCGCTCAGAAGTCAGAGGTGAAACTGACACACACCACCACCCCCTACAAAAGGAATATGGATAGGTTAAGTGAGAGGGAAAAAATTTGGCAGATGGAGTATAATGTGGGAAAATGTGAATTTGTCCACTTTGGCAGGAGGAATAGAAAAGCAGTATATTATTTAAATGGAGAGAGATTGCAGAACTCTGAGGTACAGAGGGATCTGGGTGTCCGAGTACATGAATCACAAAAAGTTAGTGTGCAGGTACAGCAAGTGATTAGGAAGCCAAATGGAATGTTGTCATTTATTGCAAGGGGAATGGAATATAAAAGTAGAGATGTTTTGCTCCAGTTGTACAGGGCATTGGTGAGACCACATCCAGAATATTGTGTGCAGTTTTGGTCTCCTTATTTAAGAAAGGACATAATTGCTTTGGAGGCGGTTCAGAGAAGGTTCACTCGACTGATTCCTGGGATGAGGGGGTTATCTTATGAGGAAAGGTTGAATAAGTTGGGCCTGTACACTGGAGTTTGGAAGAATGAGAGGTGATCTTATTGAAACATGTAAGATCCTGAGGGGACTAGAAGGGGTAGATGCTGAGAGGATGTTTCCCCTTGTGGGAGTGACTAGAACTCGGGGCCACAGTTTAAAAATAAGGGGTCTCCTATTTAAGACGGAGACGAGGAGAATTTTTTTCTCTCAGAGGGTTGTGAGTCTGTGGAACTCCCTTCCCCAGAGAGCGGTGGAGGCAGGGTCATTGAATATTTTTAAGGCTGAGTTAGAGAGATTCCTGATTAACAAGGGAGTCAAAGGTTATAGTAGGTAGACGGGAAAGTAGGGTTGAGGTCACAATCAGATCAGCCATAATCTTATTAAATGGCAGAGCAGGCTCGAGGGGCCGAATGGCCTACTCCTGCTCTTAATTCATATGTTTGTTATGTAAGTAAAGATTTAACAGTTTTTAAGAAAGTACAGAGCTAGTGAAAGTAGGGGGGGGGGGCGGGGGGGAGAGGAAGGGGAGGGGAGGAACAAACAACAGGGAAGGTCTGTGATAGGGTGGGGGGCAGGAGTAATTGAATGACAAAAGAGATGATGGTGCGAGGCAAGGAAGGTGGGAATGGGACAAGTATAGAAACAAAAGATGGGCCTAGAGGAGCATAAAATGGCAACATCAGAACCATTACCAGCACCTGCTGTCCGAAAAAATGGGAGCAGTGGTTCTGATCTAAAGTTATTGAAATCAGTGTTGAGTCCGGAAGGTTGTAAAGTGCTTAATCGAAAGATATGGGGCTGTTCCTGAGCTTCCGTTGAGCTTCATTGGAACAGTGTAGGAAGCCGAGGATAGAGAGGTCAGAGTGGAAGTGGGACGGGGAATTAAAATGGCAAGTGACCGGCAGGTCAGGGTCATACTTGCGGACTGAACAGAGATGTTCAGCAAAGCGATCATACAATCTACGTTCGGTCTCCCCAATGTAGAGGAGACCGCATTGTGAGCAGTGACTACAGTATACTAAATTGAAAGAAGTACAAATAAACCGCTGTTTCACCTGAAAGGAGTGTTTGGGGCCCTGGATGGTGGGAAGGGAGGATTGAAAGGGCAGGTGTTGCATCTCCTGCGCTCGCACGGGAAGGTGCCGTGGGGAGGAGAGCGGGTGTTGGAAGAGTGGACCAGGGTGTCGCGGAAGGAATGGTCACTTTGGGATGCTGAAAGGGGAGGGGAGAAGAAGATGTGTTTGGTGGTGGAATCGCGCTGGAGATAGCAGAAATGACGGAGGTGTGCCTCAGGGATCGGTGCTGGGTCCGCTGTTATTTGTTATTTATATTAATGATTTGGATGAGAATTTAGGAGGCATGGTTAGTAAGTTTGCAGATGACACCAAGATTGGTGGCATTGTGGACAGTGAAGAAGGTTATCTAGGATTGCAACGGGATCTTGATAAATTGGGCCAGTGGGCCGATGAATGGCAGATGGAGTTTAATTTAGATAAATGTGAGGTAATGCATTTTGGTAGATCGAATCGGGCCAGGACCTACTCCGTTAATGGTAGGGCGTTGGGGAGAGTTATAGAACAAAGAGATCTAGGAGTACAGATTCATAGCTCCTTGAAAGTGGAGTCACAGGTGGATAGGGTGGTGAAGAAGGCATTCAGCATGCTTGGTTTCATTGGTCAGAACATTGAATGCAGGAGTGGGGATGTCTTGTTGAAGTTGTACAGGGCATTGGTGAGGCCACACTTGGAGTACTGTGTACAGTTCTGGTCACCCTATTATAGAAAGGATATTATTAAAGTAGAAAGAGTGCAGAAAAGATTTACTAGGATGCTACCGGGACTTGATGGTTTGACTTACAGGGAGAGGTTAGACAGACTGGGACTTTATTCCCTGGAGAGTAGGAGGTTAAGGGGTGATCTTATAGAAGTCTATAAAATAATGAGGGGCATAGATAAGGTCGATAGTCAAAATCTTTTCCCAAAGGTAGGGGAGTCTATAACGAGGGGGCACAGATTTAAGGTGAGAGGGGAGAGACACAAAAGGATCCAGAGGGGCAATTTTTTCACTCAAAGGGTGGTGAGTGTCTGGAACGAGCTGCCAGAGGCAGTAGTAGAGGCGGGTACAATTTTGTCTTTTAAAAAGCATTTGGACAGTTACATGGGGAAGATGGGTATCGAGGGATATGGGCCAAGTGCAGGCAATTGGGACTAGCTTAGTGGTATAAACTGGGCGACATGGACATGTTGGGCCGAAGGGCCTGTTTCCATGTTGTAACTTCTATGATTCTATGATTCTATGATTCTATGATCCGTTGAATGTGAAGGCTGATAGGGTGGAAGGTGAGGACAAGGGGGACCCTATCATGGTTCTGGGAGGGAGGGAAGGGGTGAGGGCAGAAGTGCGGGAAATGGGATGGACACGGTTGAGGGCCCTGTCAACCACAGTGGAGGGGAATCCTCGGTTGAGGAAAAAAGGCATATCAAAAGCACTGGTGCAGAAGGTGGCATCGTCAAAACAGATGCAACGGAGACAGAGAAATTGGAAGAATGGAATATGGTCTTTATAGGAAGTGGGGTGGGAGTAGGTGGGCTAATAGTACATATTGGTTGACAGCCTATAATTGGCCTTGTTTAAATTTAACACCCTAGTTTCAGACTTAACTACATCACTCTCAAACTTAATATGAAATTCTATCATGTTATGATCACTCTGCCCCAGAGGATCCTTTATTATAAGATTACTAATTAACCCTGTCTCATTACACAATACTAGATGTAAAACAGCCTGTTCCTCGACATATTGTTCCAGAAAAATGTCTTGAATGTATTCCATGAACTCATCCTCTAAACTACTTTTGCCAATTTGGTTTGCCCAGTCTATATGAAGACCTCACGATGTGATCTCCTCTACATTGGGGAGACCAAACCCAAAAGGACAGTGCCTGACGAGAGGGAACTATTGACAACGTCATGTAGCATATGGGTTATGGAAGGAAGTTGGGTGGTCAGGAGGTGGGTCTGATGGACAAATAGTGGACACTAACCCAGTTTTAGACCAAGGAGGTGCAGTGAAGAGGAAATGGAGGCAGAAACCCATGTGTCACATCTCACCTCACACCACTGCCCTGGATTCCCAGAGTTTTTCAATTCAAAGTAACTGTTCCTACGCCAGGTGCAGACTCAGTGTAACAGAAGTAAGGTAGAAGGGGTGTCACTCCTGGCCTCCCACCACAATTTTCTCCAACTGCCTGTGGTTTGCCTGAACAGAGAGCACACCCAAACTCAAGGGCTGGAAGGGTTGAATAAGGATGATATGTTCTCCCACCTTCCAGGGTGATCTTCAGGGCGCAGGACCTTCTGGAAAGCTCTACGCCAGGGCTGGGAGTTCATTTGGGCTATGCAAATGAGCCAGGCCAGGAAAATGGAGCACACTCTTTCCCCACAGACGCTGCACCTAGGGTTAAAAACCCACACCTCTCTTTATCCGCTCCTCCCTTAAATGTTCTCACACTCACTGCCTCCCTGGTCAGTCCATTCTATACTCACCACCTTCTGTGTAAAGTAGTTAATCTAAACTATCTGTGCACCTTCCCTGTTCTAAGCTTGATTGCAGAGTTTTTGGCAATCTAGAACATGTTATTGGAGTCAATTTAATTATTCCTTCAAAAATAATAGGAGGAGAGGCAATATAAACTAAATGGTACAATTTTAAAAGGGGGTGCTGGAACAGAGAGACCTGGGGCTCCACATACATAAATCTTTGAAGGTGGCAGGACAGGTTGAGAAGGCTGTTACAAATGCATATGGGGTCCTTGGCTTTATAAACAGAAGCATAGAGTGCAAAAGCAAGGAAGTTATGCTAAACCTTTATAAATCACTGGTTAGGCCCCAGCTGGAGTATTGTGTCAAATTCTGGACACCACTCAGGAGAAACTGTTTCCAGTGGCGGAGGGTTCGGTAACCAGGGGACACGGATTTAAGGTAATTGGCAAAAGAACCAGAGATGAGATGAGGAGAAATTTATTTCACGCAATGAGTTGTGATGATCTGGAATGCGCTGCCTGAAAGGGCGGTGGAAGCAGATTCAATAATAACTTTCAAAGGGGAATTGGATAAATACTTTTTTTTTTATTCGTTCATGGGATGTGGGTGTCGCTGGCGAGGCCGGCATTTATTGCCCATCCCGAATTGCCCTTGAGAAGGTGGTGGTGAGCCGCCTTCTTGAACCGCTGCAGTCCGTGTGGTGAAGGTTCTCCCACAGTGCTGTTAGGAAGGGAGTTCCAGGATTTTGACCCAGCGACGATGAAGGAACGGCGATATATTTCCAAGTCGGGATGGTGTGTGACTTGGAGGGGAACGTGCAGGTGGTGTTGTTCCCATGTACCTGCTGCTCTTGTCCTTCTAGGTGGTAGAGCTCGCGGGTTTGGGAGGTGCTGTCGAAGAAGCCTTGGCGAGTTGCTGCAGTGCATCTTGTGGATGGTACACACTGCAGCCACAGTGCACCGGTGGTGAAGGGAGTGAATGTTTAGGGTGGTGGATGGGGTGCCAATCAAGCGGGCTGCTTTATCTTGGATGGTGTCGAGCTTCTTGAGTGTTGTTGGAGCTGCACTCATCCAAGCAAGTGGAGAGTATTCCATCACACTCCTGACTTGTGCCTCGTAAATGGTGGAAAGGCTTTGGGGAGTCAGGAGGTGAGTCACTCGCCGCAGAATACCCAGCCTCTGACCAGCTCTCGTAGCCACAGTATTTATGTGGCTGGTCCAGTTAAGTTTCTGGTCAATGGTGACCCCGAGGATGTTGATGGTGGGGGATTCAGCAATGGTAATGCCGTTGAATGTCAAGGGGAGGTGGTTTGACTCTCTCTTGTTGGAGATGGTCATAGCCTGGCACTTATCTGGCGCGAATGTTACTTGCCACTTATGAGCCCAAGCCTGGATGTTGTCCAGGTCTTGCTGCATGCGGGTTCGGACTGCTTCATTATTTGAGGGGTTGCGAATGGAACTGAACACTGTGCAATCATCAGCGAACATCCCCATTTCTGACCTTATGATGGAGGGAAGGTCATTGATGAAGCAGCTGAAGATGGTTGGGCCTAGGACACTGCCCTGAGAAACTCCTGCCGCAATGTCCTGGGGCTGAGATGATTGGCCTCCAACAACCACTACCATCTTCCTTTGTGCTAGGTATGACTCCACCCACTGGATAGTTTTCCCCCTGATTCCCATTGACTTCAATTTTACTAGGGCTCCTTGGTGCCACACTCGGTCAAATGCTGCCTTGATATCAAGGGCAGTCACTCTCACCTCACCTCTGGAATTTAGCTCTTTTGTCCATGTTTGAACCAAGGCTGTAATGAGGTCTGGAGCCGAGTGGTCCTGGCGGAACCCAAACTGAGCATCGGTGGGCAGGTTATTGGTGAGTAAGTGCCGCTTGATAGCACTGTTGACGACACCTTCCATCACTTTGCTGATGATTGAGAGTAGACTGATGGGGCGATAATTGGCTGGATTGGATTTGTCCTGCTTTTTGTGGACAGAACATACCTGGGCAATTTTCCACATTGTCGGGTAGATGCCAGTGTTGTAGCTGTACTGAAACAGCTTGGCTGGAGGCACAGCTAGTTCTGGAGCACAAGTCTTCAGCACTACAGCTGGGATGTTGTCGGGGCCCATAGCCTTTGCTGTATCCAGTGCACTCAGCCGTTTCTTGATATCACGTGGAGTGAATCGAATTGGCTGAAGACTGGCTTCTGTGATGGTGGGGATATCGGGAGGAGGCCGAGATGGATCATCCACTCGGCACTTCTGGCTGAAGATGGTTGCAAACGCTTCAGCCTTGTCTTTTGCACTCGCGGATGGGGATGTTGATGGGGAGAAAATTGCAGGCCTATGGGGAAAGAGCAGGGTAGTGGGACTAATTGGATAGTGCTTTCTAAGAGCCGGCACAGGCACGATGGGCTGAATAGCCTCCTTCTGTGCTGTACGATTCTTCGAAGAACACTTTTTACGAAAAAAAAACTTCTGACCTCCCCCTCTGAACTCCTAATGATAATGATGATCACTCACCTGACGAAGGAGGTATGCTCCGAAAGCTTGTGATTTTCAAATAAAACTGTTGGACTATAACCTGGTGTTGTAAGATTCCTTACATTTCTCCTAATGATAATCCTCAGTTTAGATCACATTCTTACCCATCTGCAAATTCACCAGCTGTCTTGAGAATGTTGGTAGATGGGCACCAGGCTACACAAAACCAGCTTTGCTACTGTACAATGAGTTGCTCTGTACTCCAAGTTATACTCCAGGCAACCAAGCACAGAATACTTCTTCCCACCACAAGATTCGTCAGCAATCCATATCATAGAATCATAGAAAGTTGCAGCACAGAAGAAGGCCATTTGGCCCATCGTGTCCGTGCCAGCTGAAAAAGAGCCTCCCATCCTAATCCAACTTTCCAGCACTTGGTCCGAGCCCTGTGGGTTACAGCACATCAAGTGCTCATCCAAGTACTTTTTAAATGAGTTGAGGGTTTCTGCCTCTACCACCCTTTCAGGCAGTGAGTTCCAGACTCCCACCACCCTCTGGGTGAAAATATTTCTCCTCAGCTCCCCTCTAATCCTTCTACCAATGAGTTTAAATCTATGCCCCCTGGTCACTGACCCCTTTGCTAGGGGAAATAGGTCCTCCCTATCCACTCTATCTAGTCCTGTCATAATTTTATACACCACAATTAAATCTCCCCTCAGCCACCTTTGTTCCAAAGAAAACTACCGCAGCCTATCCAATCTTTCCTCTTGGCTAAAATTCTCCAGTCCTGGCAACATCCTCGTAAATCTCCTCTGCACCCTCTCTAGTGCGATCACATCTTTCCTGGTAATGTGGTGACCAGAACTGTACACAGTACTCAAGCTGTGGCCTAACCAGTGTTTTATACAGTTCTAGCATAACTTCCCTGCTCTTATATTCTATGCCTCGGCTAATAAAGGAAAGTATTCCATATGCCTTTTTAACCACCTTATCTATTTGTCCTGCTACCTTCAGGAATCTTTGGACATCCACTCCAAGGTCCCTCTGTTCCTCTACGCTTCTCAGTATCCTCCCATTTATTGTGTTATCATGCTCAATAACTTACTGTATTTTGTATTTGCATTCCATCTACCCAAATCCTGTAGCAATGAGTACAAACATCAACAATTCTGGGGACAATAAAATTTAGTTTGTGAATAAAAGGAATATTTCCTGAATAATACCAGGTACCTGTAAACGTACGGCCCTCGTTGGGCAACAACAGGCTTCTCTCCACGGAGAATTGCCTCTGGATTCATGACTTCAAAGAAATAGATGGACAGGTAGAACGGAATAGGCACATCCCGCCACACAGAGTAAGCAAATCCGGTACTAGGGTCAATCTGAACATTCTAGATGCAAAAACAACACAGATTAACATAAAAATTACAACATGGAAACAGGCCGTTCGGCCCACCAGTCCGTGTTGGTGTTTCTCCTGCACACGAGCTGTATCCTAATCCCATGTACCTTGCCCTCTTCCCATATCCCATTATCCGCCTTTCCTCCAACCACTGATCCAACCTATTGTTAAATGTTGGCCTGGTCTCTGCTTCAGTCACTAACTCCGGGAGTGAATTCCACAGCCTCCCTACTCTCTGTGTAAAATAGTTTCTCCCGCTTGCTGTCCTAAATCTCTTACATTTAATTTAATATCCATGTCCCCTTGTTCTAAGGCCATCAACTACTGGAACTAACTATACTGTCCCATCCCTGCATAATTTTAAACACCTCTATCATATCACCCCATAATCTGCCCTGTTCTACAAAAACCTTAATATTTCAAATCTTTGTGTATTTGTATTTCCTCAAACCACGCAGCACCCTGGTGAATCTGCACTGTCCCCTCTCTATTGTCCAAAACTGCACACAGTCCTCCAACTATGGTCTTACTGAGGTTTTATATAATTTCACCATTATATTCTACATCTCTTGCCATAAATCCCAGGTCCCGTTATCTTTCTTACGATCGTCTCCACTTTTAATGTCTTCCTTTAGTTTAATTAATACTTCCCTTTTATTTATTATAATTTCTCTAATTTCAGTTCTAAATCATAGAATCATAAAAAGGTTACAGCACGGAAGGAGGCCATTCAGCCCATTGAATCCGTGCCGGCTCTATGCAAGAGTAATCCAGCTAGTCCCACTCCCCCGCCCTATCCCCATAGCCCTACTAATTTTTTCCTTTCAAGTACTTATCCAGTTCCCTTTTGAAGGCCATGATTGAATCTGCCTCCACCACCCCCTCGGGCAGTGCATTCCAGATCCTAACCACTCGCTGTGTAAAAACATTTTTTCTCGTGTCACCTTTGGTTCTTTTGTCAATCACCTTAAATCTATGTCCTCTGGTTCTTGACCCTTCTGCTAATGGGAACAGTTTCTCTCTATCCATTCTGTCTAGACCCTTCATGATTTTAAATACCTCTATCAAATCTCCTCTCAATCTTTTCTGTTCCGAGGAAAACAGCCCCAGCTTCTCCAGTCTATCCACATAACTAAAGTCCCTGATCCCTGGAATCATTCTAGTAAATCTTTTCTGCACCCTCTCTAAGGCCTTCGCATCTTTCCTAAATGCGGTGCCCAGAACTCGACACAATACTCCAGTTGTGGCCGAACCAGTGTTTTATAAAGGTTCATCATGACTTCTTTGCTTTTGTATTCTATGCCTCTATTTATAAAGCCCAGGATCCCGTATGCTTTTTTAACCGCTTTCTCAACCTGCCCTGCCACCTTCAATGATTTATGCACATATACCCCCAGATCTCTCTGTTCCTGTACCCCTTTTTAGAATTGTGCCCTCTAGTTTATATTGCCTCTCCTCGTTCTTCCTACCGAAATGTATCACTTCTCATTTTTTTGCTAATTCAGAATTTACCTCTGCCTTAATATCCTTCTATTTTGTAAACACTGAAGCAAAGTCCTTGTTAGGTATTCCCGCCTTTCATTCTGCCAAATGCCTGATGTCACATTGGCCAAGGAACCTGTTTGCACTGTGCCCGTTTTTGGGCGAGAAAGGTTGGGCTGAAGACACCAATATGGGGTGCAGATCACTGCGGGTGCTGGAAGATTGGTTTAGGCATCCTTTAGTCGTCCTGGGACCTGCCTGAAAGAAGCGTTAAGCTAATTAAAATATTTAAATCAGGGTTCTTTGCTCATTTTAGAATCCGTTTGTGATATTGGTCTGCAACAGCACCTGATTCACCCATTCCTAACCTCACCCAGCAATCATAGTGATAAGATAGGGGAGCAGGATGTTGGAGACTATTTAAAGGAATCGTCACCTCCAGCCAGGTCAGTCTGTTTAAGATGATTAAAGGATTTGATAGGGTCGATAGAGAGAAAGTATTGCCTCTGGTGGGGGCCAGAACAAGGGGACATAACCTTAAAATTAGAGCCAGGCCGTTCAGGGGTGATGTCAGGAAACACTTCTTCACACAAAGGGGAGTGGAAATCTGGAACTCTCTCCCCCAAAAAGCTGTTGAGGCTGGGGGTCAATTGAAAATTTCACAACTGAGATTGATATATTTTTGTTGGGTAAATGTATTCAGGGATATGGAACCAAGGCAGGAAAATGGAGTTAAGATCCAGATCAGCCATAATCTAATGGCCGAACAGGCTCGAGGGGCTGAATTGCCTCTTCCTGTTCCTATGTTCCAGTGGTCACATGGGTCTTGCTTTGACTGTCGGGCATCAAGAACAGAGTGGATCATGAACCAAGTGGGAACTTGAGAGTTTGGTGAGCGTGGGAATTAAGTTTAGGGGGGGAAGGAGGTCCAAAACTTTTTTTAAAAGCGAAAAAAACCCAAAAAAGACTAAAAAGCAATTATCTATAAATAAATAGATAATTCAGTCGAGAGAAGTGGTGCTGGGCACCAGGGGGGTGAGCCCCAGGTATCAGTACAAAGGCGAGAGCGGAGCGGAGAGAAGTGGTGCTGAGCACCAGGGGAGAAGACCTTTCCCCATTCACGAAGAACAGAGAGAGTAACATCACTGTGACGTCCCAGTGAACAGAGAGGAGGAGCTCTGAGAGACCTGGAACAAGAGGATAGGTTAATCGGGGTAATAAACAGTAAGTAAATTAATAATAATCGAGTATCTAAAGGGAGTTGAGAAAAAAAAAGGTTCCTAAATATAATGGACGGGCAGCTGAGAGCCATTGCCTGCAATTCCTGCGCCTTGTGGGGACTTTGTGTGTCCTGGAGGGCCACATGTGCAGGAAATGCCTCCAATTGCTTGGGCTCAAGCTGAGGGTTTCTGAGCTTGAGGGGCGGCTGGAGTCACTGCGGAGCATCAGGGAGGCCGAAGGTTTCCTGGATCGTACGTTCCAGGAGGCGGTCACCCCACAGCCACAGAGAGTTCAGGATAATAAGTGGGTGGCCATCCGAAAGGGTAGGAAGAGGTAGGTTGTGCAGGAATCTTCTGGGCGTGTGGCCACTCTCAAACCAGTATCAGCACTGAATACCAGTGAGGGTGACAACACCTCGAAGGAGTGCAGTCCTGAGCATGGCACCATGGGGCAAAGGACTGCATGGGGGGACACAGTGAAGTGTAGAAATGCAGTAATCACAGGGGGATTCGAAAGTCAGGGGGACAGACAGACGCTTCTGTGACCGCTGACATGAGTCCCACATGGTGTGTTGCCTCCCTGGTGCCAGGGTAAAGGACATCATGGAGAGGGTGCAGAACATTCTGAAGGGGGGAAGGAACAGCCAGAAGTCATGGTCCATTTGGGTACCAACGACATAGGAAAGAAAAGGGATGAGGTCCTGCAGTCAGAGTTTCAGGACCTAGGGAGGAAGTTAAAAAGAAGGAACTCAAAGGTGTAAGATTATACCGTCACCTGTGGAATCTGTATCAAACATGTAATATGAGTAATTCACCTTTTGTATTAATCAAACATTTATATCTGATGATTGTTAACCAATGTACTGCTGTGATCACACCTATACCGTGACTCATTGTACCACATGTATTGGTGATACGTACCTTTTGCTATCCTTATATGAACACATTTCTCTCTTTAGTACTAAGTAAGCAAGTATATAGTAACTAACCACATAACTTAGAATCAGTCAGGTTTTGCAAAACCCTTAGAAACCCTTTAAGCAAACTAATAAAAATATGAAACTGCCAGCTGAAACCAAAGCAAATAGCCACAGAGGAATATGATGTCATGGTGATAACGGAGACCTGGCTCAAAAAAGGGCAGGATTGGGTACTAAATATTCCTGGATACAAGGTGTTCAGGAAAGATAGGGAAGGAAAGAAAGGAGGGGGTGGGGGTGGCAGTATTGATTAAGGGGAATATTGCAGTACTAGAGAGAGAGGATGTCCTGGAGGGGTCAAGGACAGAATCTATTTGATTAGAGTTAAGAAACAATAAAGGTGCCATTACACTACTGGGTGTATTCTATAGGCCACCAACTAGTGGGAAGGATACAGAGGAGCAAATTTGCAGGGAAATTACAGAGAGGTGTAAGAACCATAGAGTAGTGATAATGGGGGGACTTCAACTATCCTAATATAGACTGGGATAGTAATAGTGTAAAGGGCAGAGAGGGGGAGGAATTTCTGAAGTGTGCTCAGGAGAACTTTCTCCAGCCCAATGAGCAAGGAGGAATTGCTGGATCTGGTTCTGGGGAATGAGGTGGGTCAAGTGGAGCAAGTGTCAGTGGGGGAACATTTAGGGAACAGCAATCATAATATCATAAGGTTTAGATTAGTTATGGAAAAGGACAAGGAGCAATCTAGAGTAAAAATACTTAATTGGAGGAGGGCCAATTCCAGTGGGTTGAGAGTGGATCTGGCCCGGGTAAACTGGAATCAAAGATTGGCCGGCAAAACTGTAATCTAACAATGGGCGGCCTTTAAAGAGGAGATGGTTCTGGTACAGTCTAGGTACATTCCCACGAGGGGGAAAAGTAGGGCAACCAAAGCCAGAGCTCCCTGGATGACAAAAGAGATAGAGAGTAAGATGAAGCAGAAAAAGGGGGCATTTGACATATATCAGGTTGATAATACAAGTGAGAAACAGGCTGAATATAGAAAGTACAGAGAAGTGAAAAAGGAAGTAAGAGGGGCAAAGAGAGAGTATGAGAATAGATTGGCGGCCAACATAAAAGGCAATCCAAAAGTCTTCTCTAGGCATATAAATAGTAAATTGGTAGTAAGAGGAGGGGTGCGGCCAATTAGGGACCAAAAAGCCCTACGCATGGAGGCAGAGGGCATGGCTGAGGTCTGTTAGCTTGGAAATGTAGTAAACAATGAGGAGTATAGTAATAGACTTCGAGAGGACATAGACAGGCTGGTGGAATGGGCGGACACATGGCAGATGAAATTTTAATGCAAAGAAGTGCAAAGTGCTACATTTTGGCAGGAAGAATGAGGAGAGGCAATATAAACTAAATAGTACAACTCTAACAGAGAGATCAGGGGGTATTTGTGCACAAATCTTGGAAGGTGGCAGGACAGGTTGAGAAAGCGATTAAAAAAGCATACGGGATCCTGGGCTTTATAAATAGAGGCATAGAGTACAAAAGCAAGGAAAATGTGCTGAAGCTTTATAAAACACAGGTTCGGCCACAACTGGAGTATTGTGTCCAGTTCTGGGCACCGCACTTTAGGAAAGATGTGAAGGCCTTAGAGAGGGTGCAGAAGAGATTTACTAGAATGGTTCCAGGGATGAGGGACTTTAGTTACGTGGATAGACTGGAGAAGCTGGGGTTGTTCTCAGAGCAGAGAAGGTTGAGACGAGATTTGATAGAAGTGTTTAAAATCATGAAGTGTTCAGATAAAGTAAATAAAGAGAAACTGTTTCCATGGACGGAAGGGTCGAGAACCAGAGGACACAGATTTAAGGTAAGGCAGTGAGTAGTTATGATCTGGAATGTGTTGCCTGAAAGGGTGGTGGAAGCAGATTCAATTGTGGCTTTGAAAAAGGAATTGGATAAATACTTGAAGGGAAAAAATTTGCAGGGCTACTGGGAAAGAGCGGGGGAACGGGACTAACTGATTGCTCTTACAAAGAGCCAGCACGGGCTCGATGGGCTGAATGACCTCCTTCTGTTCTGTACCCATTCTATGATTTTGACTGCAGTAACAATGGATTTGGAAATGTAGGAGGCTTTGGTCTCCCTTTCACCGCCCTTATTTTTCTCATGGGTGCTCTGCTGGGTCTGACTTGGGTTTGAAGGAGGACGAACAGGAGCAGGAAGGAAGACTCCAGAGCAGGCGATGCTGGGAGAAGAGAGCGGAGGAGGGGAGAGCGGAAAGCGGAGGAGGGGAGAGCGGAGAGCGGAGGAGGGGAGAGCGAAGAGTGGAGGTAGCCCTGCCCGGACCACCCGCCCGGACCACTGCCCCAGGGCATGGACAGCATTGCTTGCAGCTGTCAAGGTGTTGTGGCACTTGATTTCTATGTTATAGGCTGTTTCCAAACTACAACAGGTGACGCAGAGACAGGGAGGTGACGGAGGCTCTATATTCCAGAAGGAACATGCCCCACGGAGGCAGTGGAGCAGGAGAGGAATGAACTTCAGGCTTCCCATGGGTTCAAGGTGTGAGAGACTACACCCATGAACAGCCAGAGATCTACGACAGGAGGAGATTCCACTCCCTCAAATTGCAGCAGATCTGTGCCTAAGTCCCTGGCACTAGCCATGGTGCCTTCATCCTGCGCATTTCCTCAATACTCCCTCTCTCACACCTGGACCATCAGGTTATAAACTGGCTGCTTCAGGACAAGGCCTATCCCCTGACCACCTGGCTTATGTCTCCTGTCAGGAACATGTACAGAGACCATTACAATTAGAGCCACAACTCCACCAAAGCAATAATAGAACAAACGATCAGCATTCTAAAAAAGTTCTAGCTGCCTTGGCCAATCTGGAGCATTTCTACAAAGCAACCTGACACAGTCTCCAAATTTGTCACAGTGCGCATGCATCCTGCATAATTTTGCCCTGTAAAGCGGCCAGCCCTTCCCAAACCTGGACAGGAAGAGGAGGGGGATCAGGAGGATGGGCAGGGAAAGCAATGGCCACCAGTCCCACCAGCTGACAGATCTAAGGCAGCAACTTATTGAGGAGAGGTTCAGCTGAATCATCCCTCTCCTGCCAATGCACCAGCAATCCCTGCAAGCATCAAACTGAAAAATCGCCCTTGTGCGAGTCCTTAGTGCCTGTTTCCTGTACTCAGTTAGTTCTCCTGGTGCTCCTACGAGCTGCTTCCCCAGGGGCTGCAGCAAGGGAGGTGGAAGGATGCAGACCATCCATTGAGGACCTCAAGTTCTGGCTATAGAGGGCTGGGATTGTCTGGCCCAGATCCAGTCTACAGTGGCCAGGCCTGTCTGGCATCAACAAGGGCTTTGTTTGAGTGGATGGTGGAGCAGGTGTGCCTTCATCCTGAGAGGGGACAACATCTGCCTCTCCCATGGAGCTAATGGCGCTCTCATGAAGCTGCGCCTCTGCACTCCTACTGCTCTGCACGAGAATAGAGTGTAGGAGTGATGAGATGCTCTTGAAGTCTCTGTTCATACTTTCCTTCAGGCTTTGAAAGCCAGAGGAGATGCTGAACCCTAGAGCCAATAGAGCAGCAGTGTGAGCTTCCATGGAAGCTGCCGGAACTATTACAGAGGCCACATCATTGTGAGCCCCAACAGTGTTCCCGACACTGACCACTCACTGCCGCACTCGCTCCATGGTTGACCTCATGGTCTCAATGCTGTTAACGAAGATCCCACACAAGTTGATGCTCGACTCCTCTATGTCTACCATTATGCGCCAAGTCATTGGCAGGTAGGCCAGTGCACTTAAAAGTTCCTGGTGTACAGCAATCAGTCTCCTTCTGTAAATTGGCCCTTCCCCAAGGTCTACATCTATGCCCTCTGCAGCAGGGCTAGTATGCGAGCTCACCCTCTGGGGAGCTGGTTTTACGGCTGTTCTACCCCTTGCCCTTGCTCCTGCGCACTTGTGCAGACCCTTCTAGTCTATCCTCTAATCTACATGTGGTACCTATCTGAGCTGGTGCTTGTGACACTACATCTTCAGGATGCTGCCCTCCTCTTCCTCTGTTCCCTCAGGGCCCTATTGAGCTTCTTGACCTGAAATGGGATGAGAGCCAGCCTTTAGTGCCAACGGTATGCAGAGGCAGATGAATGGCTGCTCAAAGCAGCTTCACTTTGTCATCCAGAACATGTAGGGTGAGGTTGCTGAGAGACAAGAAAATGAGGGCAAGATGTGTAGAAACCCTGCCGATCATGACCTCTGGCCTCACCAGTCTCCAGGTCATGACATGCCCCTGCCCACAATATTATGACCTCCTCCTCGCGTGGGGATAGGATGTTGACATGAGTTCTCCCTCCTCTATTCTCACCTGATCCAATATATTGTCCACCAGTTTGTCCTGCACGAATGCAGGGGTCTGTTGCATGAATCTTTCATGCTGTTGCATGAATCTTTCATACTGTTGTAACCTTCTATGGGAAGAGCTGTCCGTGTTCCACATGTGGTCTGCAGCAGATGGGGCAAGACTGGCAGCCATGACCCACGCCCTTCTCACCCAGAGGCGAGCGTGCTACCACTGAGCCAGGGCTGACAACTTGTGGCTATGTGAATAGTTTTGATAACTCCCTGTATTTTAAGGGAACCTCATTTCATGGTAGAAATTAATGGTCTCTTCATTCTGCTGCTGAGCAGAGATTCCAAAATTGACAAATTGGCCAGCCTTGCTAAACGTCCAGTTCGGTCCTAAAATAGTATTCGGGGTCCTATGTACATTGTAGGACCCCAATTTGCATATTTAAAGGGACCACTGCCTGAATTAAGCATATGCCCCTGGCCACCAAGCCGTAGGTCCTTCCAAGGATCGCATCGGTCACACAGTCAGTAGGAACAGAAGTGAGTCCCTACCCACGGGGCGCTTTCGTCCGTTTTCTACCTGGTTTACTAGCTTGAAATCTCCCCACAGAGTTACCATCACTCAATTGACTCTTGTACCTATCACTGAATTTGACACAATTATATTGGGTTTGTTATCTTTAC
This sequence comes from Heptranchias perlo, assembly GCF_035084215.1. NCBI lineage: Eukaryota > Metazoa > Chordata > Chondrichthyes > Hexanchiformes > Hexanchidae > Heptranchias > Heptranchias perlo. The sequence goes on from NC_090349.1 coordinate 47,981,357, forward strand.
ACCGACTTAGGCCATGTACAATCTTAGGTCTGTAATAAAGTTTATAGTAATCACAATGTTCAGAGTCAATAAACTTTACACAGCACTTTAAAACTCATGCCATCATTGGAAGGTAATTTATGCAGTGTTCAGATAAAAAAGCTGTTAAAAATTCTTGTAGTACTAAGGTTATTTTTTCTATCAATTATACAGTATGTTGACTCAACCTCTCACACAGCTGCACTTGTGAAATAGGAGCAGGAGCAGCCCATTCAGCCCAACAAGCCTGTGCTACCATTTTGTTATCCATGGCAGCTTAGATCTTTATGATCTTCATTACCTGCCCTTTCTCCATAAGCCCTTAATAAGGTTGCCCCCCGAGTAAGTATTGTACTTTGTATTGACTTTGTTTCTATGGCCTTCCTGGGCAGTGAGTTCCACGTTCTCACAACTCTTTTTGTGAAGAAGATTTTTCTGGATTTACTTTTAACCAGTTTAGTTTGAATTCTAAGATCACATCCCCAAAGCACCTGACAAGCCAGAAGTTACAACTATCCTTAGATCCTCTGTTGAGGGGGACGGAGAAAGGAGAGAGGCCCCTTCTGCTACTCTTCCTCTTCCTCCTCTTGCCAGAGTGGGATTCCCAGGATCACACAGTGAAGAAATAATTGCGCTGCCAAAAGCTCCCCTAGAGTTCAGGAGCTCCAACATCTACGTTGTCTAAAACACGATCTAATGCTAGCAAATTGTCTCCCAAAACTTTCCACAGTTTTACCTGAGGATTCCTTTAAATATCGCTGAAAATGACTGCCTCCAACTTGGGCAGAGATGAAAATGTGTCTGGGGGTGGTAATGCCACCATTTGACCCAATTAATATATATTAACGAGGCTCCGTCTGCTTCTAGCAGAACCTCTGACCACCTGGAAATGGGCGAAGGGATGGATGTATTGGTCCCTTGGCGCTAGTTTGGTCCTATTACTGCCCTGATTTTAAGTGAAAATGGGGTGGTAGGGACACAGAAATGGCCCCTTACATGTCTGGCCAGATAAAATGAGGCAAGCAAAATGCATGAAAGCTTTTAAAAGGGAAGTTAATAAATATTTGGAAAAGAAAAATTTACAAGAGTGCAGGGAAAAGACAGGGAATGGGACTGAGTGGATAGCTCTTTCAGAGAGCCGGACACAAACGATGGGCCAAATGACTGCCTTCTAACTTGTAAAATTTTATGATTCTGAGAGTGTGCCCTTTCAAACCAGCCTCCGACTTATCGCTGCTCCCTCAGTGGCAAAAGTTCTCAGCTTGCTCGATGGTGTTTAGCAGCAGGAGGCAGTGGAGGCCCTTGAAATACTTACTGAAGGCTACAACCTCCACTGCTGCTTTCTGCGACATCTGAGAAGCATGATCATGTCTTTTATCAATATTGCTAGTCTCCTCCTTTCCCATTTTCTCTGTCCTTTCTAAAGATCCAGAGCCTGGAATATTTAGCTCCCAGTCAGGCCTAGCTTGTAGCCAGATCTCTGTAATGGCTGCTCCATCATACCCTTTAAGCTGAATTTGTGCTTCTAATTGGCTGCCCATATGTGTATTTCTCACACTTTTTGACTTATCACGCTTTTTGTTGTTAATACTTTGTACGTTGTTATATCAGCAATTTAATACGTTCTTATTTTTCATCACTCCTAATTTATTTTATTTTTACTTCCTGTAACCTTTTCTGTACCCGTGTTTTATATTATCTCGATCACTTTTTGTACTCTGACCTTTGCTCTCATCCCTTCTTTCTCTTATCTTTAGGTTACTATTATTTCTACCCAAACCCTCTTCCAACTCAGTCAGTTCCTGCAGCACATTCTGGGATGCTGTCCCATTGCCGGAACAAGATTCTCTGCGAGCATCTTTCTTTTAAATGCCAACCTCCTGAGATCTGGATTCGAGGCTCCTCAGGTCAGGCTGCCAACTCTTCAACCATCTTGCACCCCCAGCTCCTCCTGGTCTTGTGTGTTCAGTGCGTCCCGTGTACTTCCTCCAATCTCACTAGTTAATCCCCGGCTGGGTGTCTCTTGGCTGCTGCTCTGGAGGATGAAATTAAATCACAGGGATGGAGAAGACAGGTGGGGCGTTGCAGAAGCAGAGATGGATGGGTAGTACTGAGCCTCTGGATAGAGGGGGACAAGTTACGATGGAGTTGGATACAGGAAGTGGTACTGAGTCTCTTTTAATAAAATTAAAGGACAGTAAAGAGAAAACATTAGTGATAGGAATATGCTACAAGCCACCAGATAATCAGAGGGTGGCTGATGCAGTTCTGTGGGAGACGATAAGACAGAGTAGAGCCAAGTCTTCAGTTGCAATCCTGGGGGATTTTAAACTTCCTCTTACTGATTGGATTGCACAATGGGGACAGTCTGCATCAAGCCAGAATTTACTGAAATTGTGAGGGACTCATTTCTAAAACAGTACGTTAAGGAACCCACAAGGGGGAATGTTGGATTTAATTCTAACGAATGAGGAGGGAACAATAAGCAAAGTAGAAATAAGGAAATATTTGGGATCAGGTGACTAGAATGTTCTGACTTTCAGGGTAGAATCGAGCTAGCATCAACTGCTGTTTGCAGAAGAGAGTTCCAAACCTCTACCACCCTTTGCGTAGAAGTGTTTCCTAACTTCACTCCTGAAAGTCCTGGGTCTAGTTTTTAGGCTATGTCCCCTTGTCCTAAACTCCCCAACCAGCGGAAATAGTTTCTCTCTATCCACCCTATCAGTTTCCCTTAATATCTAGAAAACTTCCATCAAATCACCCCTTAATCATAGAATCATAGAATGGTTACAGCACGGAAGGAGGCCATTCGGCCCATCAAGACCGTGCCAGCTCTCTGCAAGAGCAATCCAACTGGTCCCACTTCCACGCCCTGCACATTTTTTCCCTTCAAGTACTTATCCAATTCCCTTTTGAAGGCCATGATTGAATCTGCCTCCACCACTTCCTCAGGCAGTGCATTCCAGATCCTAACCACTCGCTGTGTAAAAAAGTTTTTCCTCATGTCGCCTTTGGTTCTTTTGCCAATCACCTTAAATCTGTGTCCTCTGGTTCTTGACCCTTCCGCCAATGAGAACTGTTTCTTTCTATCTATTCTGTCTAGACCTCTCAAATCTCCTCTCAACATTCTCTGCTCTAAGGAGAACAACCCAGCTTCTCCAGTCCCTCCACGTAACTAAAGTCCCTCATCCCTGGAACCATTCTAGTAAATCTTCTAAATTCCTGGAATACAACCTTAGTTTGTGTAATCTCTCCTCGTAATTTAACCCTTGGAGTCCAGGTATCATTCTACAAGGCCAATATATTCTTCCTAAGGTGCGGTGCCCAGAACTGAACACAGTCTCCAGGTGTGGTCTAACCAGGGTTTTGTATAGCTGCAGCATAACCTCTACCCCCTTGTATTCTAGTCCTCTAGATATAAACGCCAGCATTCCATTAGCCTTTTTGATTATTTTCTGTACCTGTCCATGACATTTTAATGATCTATGTACATGGACCCCTAAGGTCTCTTTGGACATCCACTGTTTCGAGCTTTTCACCATTTAGAAAGTACCCTGTTCTATCCTTTTTAGGACCAAAGTGGATGACCTCACACTTGCCTACATTTGAATTCCATTTGCCACAGTTTTGCCCATTCACTTAATCTATTAATATCTCTCTGTAATTTTACACTACTTACAATGCTGCCTATCTTTGTGTCAACAGCAAACTTGGATATGTAGCTCTCTATCCCATCATCTAAGTCGTTAATAAATACAGTGAATAGTTGAGACCCCCAACACAGATCCCTGTGGGACTCCACTAGTCACATCCTGCCAATTTGAGTACCTGTCCATTATCCCTACCCTGTCTGCTGCCGCTCAGCCACAGATATTCCCCTGTCCGCTACTTTAGTCATCTCTTCAAAAAATTCAATCAGGTTCATCAGGCTTTTTTTTATTCCTTCATGGGATGGTGGGCATCGCTCGCATTTATTGCTCATCACTAATTGCCTTTGAGAAAGTGGTGGTGAGCCGCCTTCTTGAACCGCTGCAGTCCGTGTGGTGAAGGTTCTCTCACAGTGCTGTTAGGGAGGGAGTTCCAAAATTTTGACGCAGCGACGATGAAGGATCGGCGATATATTTCCAAGTCAGGATGTTGCGTGATTTGGAGAGGGACGTGCAGGAGGTGCTGTCAAAGAAGCCTTGGCGAGTTGCTGCAGTGTATCTTGTAGATGGTACACACTGCAGCCACAGTGCATCAGGGTTGAAGGGAGTGAATGTTTAAGGTGGTAGATGGGGTGCGATTCAAACTTTGTCCTGGATGGTGACAAGTTTCCTGAGTGTTGTTGGAACTGCACTCATCCAGGCAAGTAGAGAGTAAGGAGGTGAGTCACTCGCCACAGAATACCCAGCCTCTGACCTGCTCTTGTAGCCACAGTATTTATGTGGCTGGTCCAGCTAAGTTTCTGGTCAATGGTAACCCCCCAGGTGGGGGATTCGGCAATGGTAATGCTGTTGAATGTCAAGGGGAGGTGGTTAGACTCTCACTTGTTGGAGATGGTCATTGCCTGGCACTTGTCTGGTGCGAATGTTACTTGCCACTTATCAGCTCAAGCCTGGATGTTGTCCAGATCTTGCTGCACGCAGGCATGGACTGCTTCATTAGGGCATGACCTACCCTTTACAATTCCATGGCTCTCTCTGATCACCTGAAAATGTTTACGGTGTTCAGTCACTCTATCCTTAATTATAGACTCTGGTAATTTCCCAACAACAAACATTAGGCTAACTGGTCTAGAATTCCCTGGTTTCCCTCTCTCACCTTTCTTAAATAGCAAAGTGACATGTACAATTTTCCAACCTAAAGGAACGGTTCCTGAATCAAGAGAACTTTGGAAGATTATAGTTAGGGCATCTGCAATATTCTTACGTACTTCCTTTAAAACCCTGGGATGGAAACCATCTGGTTCTGGGGACTTGTCACTCTTTAGTGCTATTATTTTCTTCATTACTGTTAATTTGCTTATGTTAATTATGGTGAGTCCCCGTCCCCAATTCAATATTAGTTTCCTTAGGGTGTCGGCAAGCTATTCTCTTCCTCTACTGTAAATACTGACTCACCCACTGGGTCCCTAACACTGTCACCTGTACACAGTAAACTGCAGCAAAAATCAACATTTGGAACCAAACTATTGCAATCAGAGGCATTTTCCTGCCGTTCTGAAGAGCAACCAAAGACTATCACCTGGCCAAACACTGCACAGCTTCATTTTAAAAATTAATGCAAGCTCCTTAAAAGCAACACTCGAGGTTATAATAAACTAAAAGTCATTATTTAAAGATAATTCTCACATGGGGCTGTATAAATATCTATTACCTTCACGATTCAGACTCGGCGCTTGTCCTGTTCCTCCGATCTGACCCTTACCTTAATAACCTGCTCACGGATAATGATCGGCCCGACAAAGAGCAACACCAGCCCGAGCGCAGCCAGCAGCAGCCCCGCCACAAGCACCAAGGCTGCCCGCCCTCCTGGGACCCTCATCTCCACCGGGGCGCTCCGAAATTCGCACAAACTGTTCGCTCACCAGGAAATCTCACCCGGGGGGAGTGTCGGGAATTCAGTGGGCGGCGACACACTTCTCAAATAATCGAAAGTAGCCGAGTGTGAGATGCGGTGACCCGCAGATCCCTCCCCAACATCTGCCCAGTCACCCCCTCCCCAACTCTGCCCAGTCACCCCCTCCCCGACATCTGCCCAGTCACCCCCTCCCCGACCTCTGCCCAGTCACCCCCTCCCCAACATCTGCCCAGTCACCCCCTCCCCAACATCTGCCCAGTCACCCCCTCCCCAACATCTGCCCAGTCACCCCCTCCCCGACCTCTGCCCAGTCACCCCCTCCCCAACATCTGCCCAGTCACCCCCTCCCCAACATCTGCCCAGTCACCCCCTCCCCGACCTCTGCCCAGTCAACCACCCCCTCCACAACTTTTAACATAAGAACAGGAGTAGGCCATTCGGCCCCTCGTGCCTGCTCCGCCATTTGATAAGATCATGACTGATCTGTGATCTAACTCCATATACCTGCCTTTGGCCCATATCCCTTAATACCTTTGGTTGACAAAAATCTATCTATCTCACATTTAAATTTAGCAATTGAGCTAGTATCAATTGCCGTTTGCAGAAACGAGCCACAATGGAAAAAGCAATGGAAATTGAGAGTGAAAGATTCATCTTCTGCTCCTGCTTTCGCCGTTCTGGCATTTCCCTGAACTCGCGGTGATGCTGAAGAGCAGTTTTTTTGTAGCTAGAAGCAGAGACAGGTTTAAGTTTCCTGATGCCCGTCCTCAATGGAATCATTAATTGCTGGCCACTAGTCTAGGTCAGTGCTTCCAGACAAGTCAAAGCTTTAAGATCTCCAGTTTGTCAATGCCTGATTGTCGCTTCCATTGTTGCAATCACAATTCTCTGTCAATACTACATAGAATTTTCTGTACTTTCTTATACTTCACCTGTAAGTATATTTTTATTTGTGGGCCCCAAACTCTCCCAAAATCTTGGGTTTGGACTAAATGTTTTTGCCCCAGAGCTGAATTTGGAGACCACACACTGAGCATATGCAGTGTACCTAACGTCCCAGAGTGCACCAGGGCCTTTCAGTCAGCAGTACTGGTGGGATAACTTTCTGCTCATTTGTATTTCAAAATTAGAATCATAGAGTCTTACAGCACAAAAGGCAGCCATTCGGCCCGTTGTACCATGCCGGCTCTTTCAATGAGCTAACCAATTTAGTCCCACACCCCAGTTTTCTCCCCCATAGCCCTGCAAATTAATCCTCTTCAAGTACATGTCTAATTGCCTTTTGAAAGTTCCTATGGAATCTGCTTCCACCACCCTTTCAGATAGTGCATTCCAGACCTTAACAGCCCTCTGTATTAAAATAAAATTCTCATTTCCCCTCTGATTCTTTCGTCAATTATTTTAAATCTACGACCTCTGGTTACTGATCCACTTGCCAGAGGAAACAGTTTCTCCCTACTCGCTCCATCAAAACCCCTCATAATTTTGAAAACCTCGATTAGGTCTCCCCTTAACCTTCTCCGCTCTGAGGAGAACAACCCCAGCTTCTCCAATCTCTCCACATAACTGAAGTCCCTCATCCCTGGTATCGTCCTGGTAAACCTCCTCTGTACCGTCTCCAAGGCCTTCACATTCTTCCTAAAGTGTGGTGCCCAGAATTGTACACAATACTCCAGCTGAGGCCTAACCAGTGATTTGTAAAGGTTCAGCATGACTTCCTTGTTTTTGTATTCAATGCCCCTATTTACAAAACCAAGTATCCGAAACGCTTTCTTAATCACCTTACCAACTTGCCCTGCCACCTTCAAAGATTTGTGAATATATACCCCCAGGTCCCTCTGCTCTTGCACCCCCTCAAATTAGTCCCAATTAGATTATACTGCCTCTCTGTTGTTCTTCCCAAAGTGCATCACTTCACAATTATCCACATTAAATTGCATCTGCCATGTGTCTGCCCATTTCACCAGTCTGTCTCTATCTTCCCGAAGTCTGCTACTATCCTCCTCTATTTACTACATTGCCAAGTTTTGTATCATCCCCAAACTTTGAAATTATACTCCCTATACCCAAGTCCAGGTCATTCATATATAACAAGAAAAGCAATGGTCCTAATACCGACCCCTGGATGACCCCACTGCGTACTACACTCCAGTCAGAGAAACTCTCTGCCTCCTATTCCTGAGCCAATTACATACCCAAGTTACCACCGCCCCATGTGCTTCTACTTTCTGAATAAGTCTGTTATGTGGTACTTTATCAAATGCCTTTTGAAAGTCCATATAGACAACATCTACTGCACTACTTTCATCAACCCTCTCTGTTACTTCATCAAAGAACTCAACCAGTTTAGTCAGACATGATTTGCCTTAATCAAATCCATGCTGGCTGTCCCTTATTAACCCATGCTTCTTCAAGTGAGAATTAATTTTGTCCTTGACAATGGTCTCCAGTAGTTTTCCCACCACTGACGTTAGGCTGACTGGCCTGTAGTTACCAAGTTTATCCCTCGTCCCTTGAAGATAGGATAGAGGACAAGTTTTAGGAGATTAATTGAGGTAGCATTTATTTTGAGTGTTTTTTTAGACTGTGTGGCCCCAAATTTTCATTCCATTTTCCGCATATTTTCTGTGTAAAATCAGGGCATCGTTTTGTCTGGAGCCAGAAATTATTTCTGCCCCAAAATCAAGTTTCCTGACACAATTCGACCATTCCATTGATCTGCAGCTCAGACCCAAAGAGCTGATTATATGGTAACAAAAGCCAGTCAGTAATTGCAGGCCTGACTCTCACAATGCACTTGGGGTAAGTTAGAATGCAAATTATAAAGGCACAGCTGTGGCCTGGATCAGTTGAGATAAGCAGAGTGATCAGTTTCTGAGTCTGTAGTGTGTGGCAAGTTTAAGGAGTGATTTCTGATGCTGGGAATGACTTTTTCGAAGGACCTGGACTTGCTTCTAGGAATCTGAGATCACTGGGAACTTTCTATCGCTCTCCCCACCCACAGTGAGGGCTCTCGGGAACAGGTATAGCGTACAGTTGGGTGCTATTATAATGGAGGAGCAGCAGAAGGTAGAGAAAAAGAAAGTGAGGCAGCGCTCGAGAAAGATGCATCCCACCAGATAATTTCCCACCACCTCCCTTCCCCAAGAATATTCAGGCAACACAGGTCCTAAGAGGACCTTAGTGAGAAGATGTGCATTAGAAGAATGTGCTTCACCAAAGATGCAATAATACAGCTGTGCCGCCTACTGCAGGAGGATCTGCAGCCTTGGCCATCTTCCGTGGATTAAAAGGACAGTGGTAGCGTGGATATGAAATTGGCTAGGGGGCAGAAAGCAGAGAGTAGTAATGAACGGTTGTTTTTCAGACTGGAGGGAGGAATATAGTGGTGATTGCCCAGGGGTCGGTATTAGGACCACTGCTCTTTTTGATATATATTAATGACCTAGACTTGGGTATAGAGGATACAATTTAAAAGTTTGCAGATGATATGAAACTTGGAAATGTAGTAAACAATGTGGAGGATAGTAGCAGACTTCAGGAGGACATAGACAGACTGGTGAAATGGGCAGACACATGGCAGATGAAATTTAATGCAGAAAAGTATGAAGTGATGCATTTTGGAAGGAAGAATGAGGAGAGGCAATATAAAGTAAATGGTACAATTTTAAAGGGGCTGCAGGAACAGAGAGACCTGGGGGTATATGTACACAAATCTTTGAAGGTGGCAGGACAAGTTGATAAGGTTGTTAAAAAAGCAAAGGGATCCTGGGCTTTATAAATAGAGGCACAGAGTACAAAAGCAAGGAGATTATGCTAAACCTTTATAAATCACCGGTTAGGCCCCAGCTGGAGTACTGTGTTCAATTCTGGGCACCACACTTTAGGAAAGATGTCAAGGGCTTAGCGAGGGTGCAGAAGAGATTTACTAGAATGGTACCAGGGATAAGGGACTTCAGTTATGTGGAGAGATTAGAGAAGCTGGGGTTGTTCTCTTTAAAGCAGAGAAGGTTACAGTGCTATTTAATAGGGGTGTTCAAAATTATGAGAGGTTTTGAAAGAGTAGGAACATAGGAACAGGAGTAGGCCATTCAGCCCCTCATGCCTGCTCCGCCATTTGATAAGATCATGGCTGATCTGTGATCTAACTCCATATACTTGCCTTTGGCCCATATCCCTTAATACCTTTGGTTGCCGAAAAGCTATCTATCTCAGATTTAAATTTAGCAATTGAGCTAGTATCAATTGCCGTTTGCGGAAGAGAGTTCCAAACTTCTACCACCCTTTGTGTGTAGAAATGTTTTCTAATCTCACTCCTGAAAGGTCTGGCTCTAATTTTTAGACTGTGCCCCCTACTCCTAGAACCCCCAACCAGCGGAAATAGTTTCTCTCTATCCACCCTATCCGTTCCCCTTAATATCTTATAAACTTCAATCAGATTACCCCTTAACCTTCGAAACTCTAAAGAATACAACCCCAATTTGTGTAATCTCGCCTCATAACTTAACCCTTGAAGTCCGGGTATCACTCTAGTAAACCTACGCTGAACTCCCTCCAAGGCCAATATGTCCTTCCGAAGGTGCAGTGCCCAGAACTGCTCACAGTACTCCAGGTGCGGTCTAACCAGGGTTTTGTATAGCTGCAGCAAAACTTCTGCCCCCTTGTACTCCAGTCCTCCAGATATAAAGGCCAGCATTCCATTAGCCTTCTTGATTATTTTCTGCACCTGTTCATGACACTTCAATGATCTATGTACCTGAACCCCTAAGTCCCTTTGGACATCCACTGTTTTTAACTTTTTACCATTTAGAAAGTACCCTGTTCTATCCTTTTTTGATCCAAAGTGGATGACCTCACATTTGTCTCCATTGAATTCCATTTGCCACAGTTTTGCCCATTCACCTAATCTATCAATATCGCTTTGTAATTTTATCTTTTCATCTACACTGCTTACAATGCCACCAATCTTTGTGTCATCGGCAAACCTAGATATGAGACTTTCTATGCCTTCATCCAAGTCGTGAATAATTGAGGCCCCAAGACAGATCCCTGCGGGACTCCACTGGTCACATCCTGCCAATGTGAGTACCTACCCATTATCCCTACTCTCTGTCGCCTTTCGCTCAGCCAACTTCCTAACCAAGTCCGTACTTTTCCCTCGATTCCAGGACTTCTAACTCAGCTAACAGTCTCTTATGTGGGACCTTATCAAATGCCTTCTGGAAGTCCATATAAATAACATCCATTGACATTCCTCTGTCCACTACTTTAGTCACCTCTTCAAAAAATTCAATCAGGTTTGTCAGGCACGACCTACCTTTCACAAATCCATGCTGGCTTTCCCTGATTAACTGAAAATTCTCGAGGTGTTCAGTCACCCTATCCTTAATTATAGACTCCAGCAACTTCCCCACAACAGATGTGAGGCTAACTGGTCTATAATTCCCTGGTTTCCCTCTCTCTCCTTTCTTAAAAAGCGGAGTGACACGTACAATTTTCCAATCCAGAGGGACAGTTCCTGAATCTAGAGAACTTTGAAAGATTATAGTTAGGGCATCTGCAATGTGCTCACCTACTTCCTTTAAAACCCTGGAATGGAAACCATCTGGTCCTGGGGATTTGTCACTCTTTAGTGCTATTATTTTCTTCATTACTGTTGCTTTACTTATGTTAATTTTATCGAGTCCCTGTCCCCGATTCAATATAAGTTTTCTTGGGATTTCTGGCATGCTATCCTCTTTTTCTATTGTAAATACTGACGCAAAGTAATTATTCAACATGTCCACCATTTCCCCATAGTCAATGACAATATCCCCACTTTCAGTTTTTAAGGGGCCAACACTGCTCCTGACCACCCTCTTTTTCCTAATATAACTATAAAAGTTCTTGTATTGGTTTTGATATCCCTTGCAAGTTTCTTTTCATACTCTCTTTTTGTAGCTCTTACCATTTGTTTTGTGACCCTTTATTGACCTTTGTATCTTTCCCATTCGCCATCTGTGCCATTTTTTGCCTTTTTGTATGCCCTTTCCTTATAGAGTCATAGAGTCATAGAGTTATACAGCACGGATAGAGGCCCTTCGGCCCATCGTGTCTGCGCCGGCCATCAAGCCCTGTCTACTCTAATCCCATATTCCAGCATTTGGTCCGTAGCCTTGTATGCTATGGCATTTCAAGTGCTCATCCAAATGCTTCTTGAATGTTGTGAGGGTTCCTGCCTCCACAACCCTTTCAGGCAGTGAGTTCCAGACTCCAACCACCCTCTGGGTGAAAAAGTTCTTTCTCAAATCCCCTCTAAACCTCCCGCCTTTTACCTTGAATCTATGTCCCCTTGTTATAGAACCCTCAACGAAGGGAAAAAGCTCCTTAGTATCCATCCTATCTGTGCCCCTCATAATTTTGTACACCTCAATCATGTCCCCCCTCAGCCTCCTCTGCTCCAAGGAAAACAAACCCAATCTTCCCAGTCTCTCTTCATAGCTGAAGCGGTCAAGCCCTGGTAACATCCTGGTGAATCTCCTCTGCACCCTCTCCAAAGCGATCACATCCTTCCTGTAGTGTGGCGACCAGAACTGCACACAGTACTCCAGCTGTGGCCTAACCAGTGTTTTATACAGCTCCATCATAACCTCCTTGCTCTTATATTCTATGCCTCGGCTAATAAAGGCAAGTATCCCATATGCCTTCTTTACCACCTTATCTACCTGTTCCGCCGCCTTCAGGGATCTGTGAACTTGCACACCAAGATCCCTCTGACCCTCTGTCTTGCCTAGGGTCCTCCCATTCATTGTGTATTCCCTTGCCTTGTTAGTCCCTCCAAAGTGCATCACCTCGCACTTTTCCGGGTTAAATTCCATTTGCCACTGTTCCGCCCATCTGACCAACCCATCTATATCGTCCTGCAGACTGAGGCTATCCTCCTCGCTATTTACCACCCTACCAATTTTTGTATCATCAGCGAACTTATTGATCATACCTTTTACATTCATATCCAAGTCATTAATGTAGACCACAAACAGCAAGGGACCCAGCACCGATCCCTGTGGTACCCCACTGGCCACAGGCTTCCAGTCACAAAAACACCCTTCGACCATCACCCTCTGCCTTCTGCCACTAAGCCAGTTTTGTATCCAAAGTGCCAAGGCACCCTGGATTCCATGGGCTCGTACCTTCTTGACCAGTCTCCTGTGCGGGACTTTATCGAAGGCCTTACTGAAATCCATGTATACCACATCCACTGCGTTACCCTCATCCACACGCCTAGTCACCCCCTCAAAAAATTCAATCAAATTAGTCAGACATGATCTTCCCTTGACAAAGCCATGTTGACTATCCCTGATTAATCCTTGCTTCTCCAAGTGGAGACTAATTTTGTCCTTCAGAATTTTTTCCAATAATTTTCCTACCACTGATGTTAGGCTCACTGGCCTGTAGTTCCCCGGTTTTTCCCTACTCCCCTTCTTGAATAATGGTACTACATTAGCGGTTCTCCAGTCCTCTGGCACATCCCCTGTGGCCAGAGAGGTTCTGAATATATGTGTTAGAGCCCCCGCAATCTCCTCCTTTGCCTCACACAGTAGCCTGGGATACATTTCGTCCAGGCCTGGGGATTTATCCATTTTTAGGCCTGCTAAAACCGCCAATACCTCCTCTCGCTCGATGTTAATATGTTCGAGTATATCACAGTCCCCCTGCCGTATTTCTATGTCTACATCATCCTTCTCCATAGTGAAAACAGATGCAAAAAATGTCTTATACTGTCCCTTACCTTTTTAGTTAACAGAGTTGCCCAGTTCACTGTGGACAGTCTCTGTCTCATCCCTTTGAAGTCGGCCTTACTCAAGTCTAGAATCATAGAATCATAGAAGTTTACAACATGGAAACAGGCCTTTCGGCCCAACATGTCCATGTCGCCCAGTTTATACCACTAAGCTAGTCCCAATTGCCTGCACTTGGCCCATATCCCTCTATACCCATCTTACCCATGTAACTGTCCAAATGCTTTTTAAAAGACAAAATTGTACCCGCCTCTACGACTGCCACTGGCAGCTCGTTCCAGACACTCACCACCCTTTGAGTGAAAAAATTGCCCCTCTGGACCCTTTTGTATCTCTCCCCTCTCACCTTAAATCTATGCCCCCTCGTTATAGACTCCCCTAAATTTGGGAAAAGATTTTGACTATCTACCTTATCTATGCCCCTCATTATTTTATAGATTTCTATAAGATCACCCCTTAACCTCCTACTCTCCAGGGAAAAAAGTCCCAGTCTATCCAACCTCTCCCTATAAGTCAAACCATCAAGTTCCGGCAGCATCCTAGTAAATCTTTTCTGCACTCTTTCTAGTTTAATAATATCCTTTCTATAATAGGGTGACCAGAACTGTACACAGTCTAGAATCTTAGCAGCTGACTCACTTTTTTCCCTTTCAAACACTACATTGAACTCGATCATGTTATGATCGCTATTGGATAGATGTTCACGCACAGTTAAGCCGTTAACTAAATCTGGTTCATTACTCATTACTAAATCTAGTATGGCTTGCCCCCTTGTTGCCTCCAGGACATACTGCTGCAGAAAACTATCTCGAACATGCTCAAGAAATTCACTACCTTTCTGACAGTTGCTCGTCTGCATTTCCCAATCTATGTGAAGGTTAAAGTCCCCCATTAAGACCACTGTGCCTTTCTTACACGCTTGTCTAATCTCTGCATTTATACAATCTAGCACTTCAGAGCTGCTGCCAGGGCTCCTATACACGACTCCAACTATAGTCTTAGATCCTTTCCTATTTCTCAATTCAACCCATAAGGTCTCTGTTGGCTGCTTACCTCTCGTTATATCCTCCTTTATCATTGAAGTGATTTCATATTTAATCACTAAGGCTACTCCTCCCCCTCTTCCATTTTCCCTATCTCTCCTGTCGACTTTATAACCCGGTATATTTAGTTCCCAATCCTGACCATCCTGCAGCCATGTCTCAGTAATAGCTATCAGGTCATACCCTCCAATTTGAATTTGAACCTGTAGTTCATTTAATTTATTCTTTATACTCCGTGCATTTGTATATAGAACTCTTAGTTGGGCCACACACCCTAGCCTGACCTTCAGCTTTGATGCTGGGATAATCGCCTAACGCCTTCTAGTTTTCACTTTATCTGTAGTGTCTAAAGTACACTTTCCCTCTGCTGCTCTTTGCTTTTCCCTCTCACTTGTTCGTGAACAACTGTTTGTACTATTTGTATTGTAAATTTCCCCTGGGTCTTCCCCTCTCTTGCTGCTCTCAACTTTACTCCCTTCTGACTCCCCTCTCAGGTTCCCATCCCCCTGCCACTCTCGTTTAAACCTTCCCCAACAGCACTAGCAAACACCCCCGCGAGGACATTGGCCCTGGTCCTGCTCGGGTGTAACCCGTCCCGCTTGTACAGGTCCCACCTTCCCCAGAACCGGTCCCAATGTCCCAGGAATCTAAATCCCTCCCTCCTACACCATCCCTGCAGCCACACATTCATCCTGTCTATTCTCCTGTTCCTACACTCACCAGCACGTGGCACTGGTAGTAATCCTGAGATCACTACCTTTGAGGTCCTGCTTTTTAATTTATCTCCTAACTCCTTGAATTCACCTTGCAGGACCTCATCCCTTTTTTTTAACCTATGTTGTTGGTACCGATATGGACCACGACTACTGGCTGTTCACCCTCCCCCTCCAGAATGCCCTGCAGCTGTTCCGTGACATCCTTGACCCTAGCACCAGGGAGGCAACATACCATCCTGGAGTCACGTTTGCGGCCGCAGAAACGCCTATCTGGTCCCCTTACAATTGAATCCCCTATCACTATAGCCCTGCCACTCTTCTTCCTCCCCTCCTGTGCAGCAGAGCCACCCGTGGTGCCACGAACTTGGCTCTTGCTGCTTTCCCCTGATAAGCCATCTCCCCCAACAGTATCCAAAGCAGAATATCTGTTTGAGAGGGAGATGGCCCCAGGGGACTCCTGTTCTACCTGCCTGGTCCTTTTACTCTGCCTGGCGGTCACCCATTTCCTTTCTGCCTGCGTAATCTTTACCTGCGGTGTGACCACCTCACTGAACGTGCTATCCACGATAGTCTCAGCATCGCGGATGCTCCACAGTGAATCCACCCGCAACTCCAGCTCCGAAATGCAGTTTGCCAGTAGCTGCAACTGGACACACTTCCTGCACACATGGTCACCAGGGACACTGGTAGTGTCCATGACTTCCCACATAGTGCAGGAGGAGCATATCACGGGTGCGAGCTCTGCTGCCATGACTTGCCTTAAATTTACCCTGCATTCACCTCTCAGACTTTCCTCCCGCTCTCGGGGTCTCCTTTTATACTGTCCTCACCTCTCGGACTCTCCTGCCTTGCCTGCGACATCGCACAGTAGTTGTCTCTTGTTGCAGGTCTGCTGCTGCTTTTATCCCCACTCTCAGTCTTCTGCTGCTCAGGTCCACCGCCGCTCTGGGGAAAAAGTTAGGAAAAGCAAGGAAAAGCAGCACCTCCTTCCCCCACTTCACCGAACTCCCACACTCACCAAACTCTCAGCTGTTCACTCTGTGCTCCACTGCACTCCGTGCAGTAGATAGGGAGAAACGGTTTTCAGTGGCAGGAAGGTTGGTAACCAGAAGACACAGATTGAAGGTAATTGGCAAAAGAACCAGAGGAGAGATGAGGAAATTTTATTTTACGCAGTGAGCTATGAGGATCTGAAATGCGCTGCCTGAAAGGGCGGTGGAAGCAGGTTCAATAGTAACTTTCAAAACAGAATTGGATAAATACTTGAAAAGGAAAAATTTGCAGGGCTGTAGGGAAAGAGTAGGGGGAGTGGGACTAATTGGATAGCTCTTTCACAGAGGCATGATGGGCCGAATGGCCTCCTTCTGTGCTGTATGACTCTATGAAAAGGAGTTTAGGAGATGAAGAAGCAAGTTCAGGAGCAGAACTTCACGAGTGGAAAACTCTGGATTACTCATCCAGCCCCAGGCTAGAACAGGGATGGATGGGACGATTAGGGAGCTGAACATGTGCTAACGCAGTGGTTTCAGTGAGAAGGATTCCATTCTATGGGGTGTTGCACCAGTTCTGGAGAAGGTGGTAGTTATTCTGCAACGTTGGGCAACATCTGAACAGGGAGGGAGCAAATGAACTGGCAAAATGGACAAAAAGGGGACTGAAGAGTATTTAAAGTAGGAAGGCAGGGAGCAGGGAAAATAAAAGCAATCAAAGAGCAAGGAAAGAAGGTGGAACTAGATGAGGTAAATGTACCAACCAAAAGAACTTATTAAAAAGGGTAGATTGTAGAACGAATAAAAGGAGCAGACGAGGATAATGAAATCTGCCAGGTCTATGCAGGAAAAGACTGAGATAAGGGAATGAGGCGCTAACTCGGACAAAATAAATCAAGGAAAAGGAGTAGCATTAGATACGCAAAGAAGATAAAACTGCAGTATTGCAGTGTTCAAAGTGTGGGAAATAATGTGGGGGAATTAGAAGCAGTCATGTCATAGGAAGATATAAATTTAGTAGCACCAACAGAACATTGGCTGCAAACTATGCAGGAAACAAAAATAAATATTTTGGGTTCTAATATATTTAGGAGGGACAGAATAGGTAAGAAAGGAAGGAGGAGTGGCAATATTGGTGAAGGAGAGACTACCTGCTGGGGAGAGGAGGTTCAGACAGAGTCGATATGATTAGAGATCAAAGATAAAATGGGATCGTGCCATTAATGGCATTGTACAACAGACCCCCTAATTATGGGTGGCTGCAGGGATGGTGTAGGAGGGAGGGATTTAGATTCCTGGGACATTGGGACCGGTTCTGGGGAAGGTGGGACCTGTACAAGCGTGACGGGTTACACCCGAGCAGGACCGGGACCGATGCCCTCGCGGGGGTGTTTGCTAGTGCTGTTGGGGAAGGTTTAAACTAGAATAGCAGGGGGATGGGAACCTGAGCAGGGAGACAGAGGAGGGGGAAACAAGGATAGAAACAAAAGACAGAAAGGGAAGAAGCAATAGTGGAAGGCAGAGAAAACAAGGGCGAAAAACAAATAGGGCCATAGTGCAAAATAAAACTAAGATGACTAGTAATCTTAAAAAGACAAGTCTAAAGGCATTGTGTCTTAATGCGCGGAGCATTCGCAATAAGGTCGATGAATTAACAGCGCAGATAGATATTAACGGTTATGATATAGTTGCGATTACGGAGACATGGCTGCAGGGTGACCAAGGATGGGAACTGAACATCCAGGGGTATTCAATATTTAGGAAGGACAGGCAAAAAGGGAAAGGAGGTGGGGTAGCGTTGTTAGTAAAGGAGGAAATCAATGCAAGTGAGGAAGGATATTGGCTCGGAAAATCACAATGTGGAATCTGTATGGGTGGAGCTAAGAAACACCAAGGGGCAGAAAACATTGGTGGGGGTTGTCTATAGGCCCCCAAACAGTAGTGGAGATGTAGGGGAGGGCATTAAACAGGAAATTAGAGACGCATGCAAGAAGGGTACAACTATAATCATGGGTGACTTTAATCTACATATAGATTGGTCAAACCAAATTAGCAATAATAGTGGGGGAGGAATTCCTGGAGTGTGTACGTGATGGTTTTCTAGACCAATACGTTGAGGAACCAACTAGAGAACAGGCGATCCTAGATTGGGTATTGTGTAATGAGAAAGGATTAATTAACAATCTTGTTGTGCGGGGTCCCTTAGGGAAGAGCGACCATAACATGAAAGAATTCCTCATTAAGATGAAAAGTGAAGTAGTTGAATCCGAAACTAGGGTCCTGAATCTAAATAAAGGAAATTACGAAAGTATGAGGTGCGAGTCGGCTATGATAGATTGGGGAACTTTACTAAAAGGGATGACGGTGGATAGGCAATGGCTAATATTTAAAGAACGTGTGCAGGAATTACAACAATTATTCATTCCTGTCTGGCGCAAAAATAAAACAGGAAAGGTGGCTCAACCGTGGCTTACAAAGGAAATTACGGAGAGTATTAGATCCAAAGAGGAGACATAAAAAATTGCCAGAAAAAGCGGCAAGCCTGAGGATTGGGAGCAGTTCAGAATTCAGCAAAGGAGGACAAAGAGATTGATTAAGAGGGGAAAATAGAATGAGAGTAAACTAGCAGGGAACATAAAAACTGACTATAAACGCTTCTATAAATATGTCAAGAGAAAAAGATTAGTGAAGACAAATGTCGGTCCCTTACAGTCAGAAATGGGGGAAATTATAATAGGGAACAAAGAATTGGCAGAACAATTAAACACATACTTTGGTTCTGTCTTCACAAAGGAGGACACAAATAACCCCCCCAAAATGTTAGGGAACCAAGGGTCTAGTGAGAGGGAGGAACTGAAGGAAACCAGTATTAGTAAAAAAAAGTGCTAGGGAAATTAATGGGGCTAAAGGCTGACAAATCCCCAGGGCCTGATAATCTACATCCCAGAGTACTAAAGGAAGTAACCCTGGAAATAGTGGATGCATTGGTGATCATCTTCCAAAATTCTATAGACTCTGGAACAGTTCCTACAGATTGGAGGGTGGCAAATGTAACCCCACTATTTAAAAAAGGAGGGAGCGAAAAAACAGGGAATTACAGACCAGTTAGCCTAACATCAGTAGTGAGGAAAATGCTAGAGTCCATTATAAAAGATGTGATAACAGAACACTTGGAGGGCATTAGTGGGATTGGACAAAGTCAGCATGGGTTAGTGAAAGGGAAATCATGCTTAACAAATCTACTGGAGTTTTTTGAGGATGTAACTAGTAGAATAGATAGGGGAGAACCAGTGAATGTGGTGTATTTGGATTGTCAGAAGGCTTTTGATAAGGTCCCACACAAGAGGCTAGTGTGCAAAATTAAAGCACATGGGATTGGGGGGAATATACTGGCATGGATTGAGAATTGTTGACAGACAGGAAACAGAGAGTAGGAATAAACGGGTCTTTTTCCGGGTGGCAGGCAGTGACTAGTGGGGTACCGCAGGGATCAGTGCTTGGGCCCCAGCTATTCACAATATATATCAATGATTTGGATGAGGGAACTGAATGTAACATTTACAAGTTTGCAGATGACACAAAGCTGGGATTGAATGTGAGCTGTGAGGAGGATGCAAAGAGGCTCCAATGTGATTTGGACAAGTTGGGTGAGTGGGCAAAAACATGGCAGATGCAGTAGAACGTGGATAAATGTGAGGTTATCCACTTTGGTTGTAAAAACAGAAAGGCAGATTATTATCTGAATGGTGATAGATTGGGAAAAGGGGAGGTGCAACGAGACCTGGGTGTCCTTGTACACCAGTCGCTGAAAGCGAGCATTCAGGTGCAGCAAGCAGTTAGGAAGGTGAATGGTATGTTGGCCTTCATTGCAAGAGGATTTGAGTACAGGAGCAGGGATGTCTTACTGCAGTTATACAGGGCCTTGGTGAGACCACATCTGGAGTATTGTGTGCAGTTTTGGTCTCCTTATCTGAGGAAGGTTGTCCTTGCCATGGAGGGAGTGCAACAAAGGTTTACCAGACTGATTCCTGGGATGGCAGGACTGACGTATGAGGAGAGATTGGGTCGACTAGGCCTATATTCACTAGAGTTTAGAAGAATGAGAGGTGATCTCATCGAAACATATAAAATTCTAACAGGACCAGACAGACTAGATGCAGGGAGGATGTTCCCGATGGCTGGGGAGTCCAGAACCAGAGGTTACAGTCTCAGGATACGGGGTATGCCATTTAGAACCGAGATGAGGAGAAATTTCTTCACTCAGAGGGTGATGAACCTGTGGAATTCTCTACCACAGGAGGCAGTGGAGGCCAAGTCATTAAATGTATTCAAGAAGGAGATAGATATATTTCTTAATGCTGAAGGGACAAGGGATATGGGGAAAAAGTGGGAACAGGGTACTGAGTTAGACGATCAGCCATGATAATTTTGAATGGCGGAGCAGGCCCGAAGGTTCGAATGGCCGACTCTTGCTCCTATTTTCTATGTTTCTATTTTTCCATGGGAGGAAAATGGAAGAGGAAATCTATAGACAGACCAGGGAAATGAATATGATACTTAAGAAATACTTTGCTACAGTGTTTACAATAGAGAAGCATATTGGGAAATGAATCAGAGCAGATAAGAGAAGCAAGCATAGAGGAGCATCTAGGCACTAGTGATCACAACATAATAAGGTTTAAGATAATGATTTAGAAAGACATAAGACAGACAAAAACCAAGGTAAAAGACTGGGAAAAAAAACTAATGATGAGGGGATGAGGATGGAATTAGGGAAGGTAAACTGGAAAAAAAACTGTAAAACAAGAGATAGAACAGCATGGGAAATATTTTAAAAAGTGATCAATAGTATTCATAAGAAATATATTCCATTAAAAAACAAACTAGCCAATAACGAGACACCATGGATGAATAAAGAGATAAAGGGTAAAATTGAATCTTTAAAAAAGGCATACATTAAATACATAGACAATAAAGGAGAGGATGACAAAAAGGAATCCAAAGAGGTTAGAAAGAAGTTTTTAAAAAGCAATTAGGAAAGCAAAGAGGAACTACAAAATGTAATTATCAATATAAAAAGAAATAACAAACAGAAAAGTAAGATAGGGCTAGGGCCACTAAGGGATACACACAATAAACTCACAGGTAATTTTGAGGGACTTCAGTTATGAGGATAGACTGGAGAAGCTGGGGTTCTCCTTGGAGCAGAGAACATTAAAAGGAATTTAATAGGGGTGTTCAAAATAATGAGAGGTTTTGATAGAGTAAATAAGGAGGCACTGTTTCCACTGGCAGGAGGGTCGGTAACCAGAGGACGCAGATTTAAGATAATTGGCAAAAGAACCAGAGAGGAGACGAGTAGAATTTTGTTTTACGAGTTGTTATGATCTGGAATGCGCTGCCTGAAAGGGCGGTGGAAGCAGATTCAATCGTAACTTTCAAAAGGGAATTGGATAAATACTTGAAAAGGAGAAATTTACAGGGCTCTGGGGAAAGAACAGGAGAGTGGGACTAATTGGATAGCTCTTTCAAAGAGCCGGCACAGGCACGATGGGCCTTCTGTGCTGTATGATTCTACGACTGTGAAATGACAGAAATACTGATAATGGGGAAGAGGTGACTCCTGAATTGGTTAAAAGCAAGCTCTGTTCCCAGCAGCCACAGGAAATTTATACAGCACCTTTCACGACCTCAGGACTTCCCAAAGCGCTTTACAGCCAATGGAATACTTTGTTTCATGTTTCAGCAGGCCTGGACAGAGGTGGCTGAGAGGATCAGTGTCCCCAGAACCTGGCTTCAGTGTAGAAGAGCTTCAATAATCTCGCAAGAGCAGCAAGGGTGATTGCAGCTCTTCACCTCTCTCAACACCCTGACAACATTCCTTTTACCCCCTTCCCCATCACTCAACAATTCCCTCCCCTTTATCACACCCTTCAGCATACAATCACAAGGGCACAATGCAACACCTCTTTCTCATTCCAACCACATTCACATCTTCCTTTCCTCTCATCGCACTGCACACCAATCACATCTGAGCACTTGCACAACCACCAACTCCTCCCAGCATGCCTTTCTCACTTGATATTCAGCACCTCTCCATCCTCATTCCATCTTGCTTCTTCTCCAGCTCTCAACACGTACACTACATGCACAAGTCCCACACACCTCCACTTACCTTCTCAGCAGCCACTCACTAACTCTCACCCCCTCTTTCTGCAGAAACAAGACAGAGCATAAAGCGAGAGGACAAAGATGGGTGAAGGAGTCTCCAATATCAAGCCCTGGAGATCAATGGACCAGGCAGAGGCATGAGCATCAGGGAACGCGAGTCGGGGAACGTGATGCTGTGACCGGTGTCTGCATTTCACTGCATCCCTTCATTCACCTCAGCCCATATGCAGCAAGCTTTACATCTGCAAGCTACATTCTCAAGACTCCTGCTAATGTCTAGCTTCTGCCATCCTAACTCTTGTTCCTTTTCTAGTTTTCCATGGTCTTCTGAGCAGCAAGAGGCTCCTGCAGAAGAACAGACCCTGGAGGACAATCCCTCAAAGAATTCAGCATTCAAGCGTTCAATGCCTCCCAGGCGCCAGCTGAGACACTGGTTCTCTGCCTGAGTTAGATAGTGAGGCAGAGGGCTCTGAACATGGTGTAAAACTCTGCACCAGTGAGCCAGTCTTGTGAGTATAAATCCCTTATAGGACGTCTCCTTAAAGGCAAAATTGTAGTCAGAATAATAGGTGTTCACGGCCAAACCAGATTAGTGAGTCTAGAGATACAATTGCAGTTTCTATTTACAGGACAGCAGAGGTCAGAAAAACAGCCGGGCTCCTGCACAACACCAGCAGTACAGTCAGCAATCTGTTAAAGGTGATGCTGCGGCACTGATAGGAAATTGGTTAAGAACATAAGAAATAGGAGCAGGTGCAGGCCATACGGCCCCTGCCCCCTAGTTCTAGACTCTCCAGCCAGGGGAAACAACATCTCAGCATCTTCCCTGTCAAGCCACTTCAGAATCTTATATGTTACAATGAGATCACCTCTCATTCTTCTAAACTCCAGAGAGTATAGGCCCATTCTACTCAATCTCCCCTCAGGACAACTCTCTCATCCCAGGAATCAATCTAGTGAACCTTCGTTGCACCGCCTCCAAGGCGAGTATATCCTTCCTTAGATAAGGAGACCAAAACTGTACACAGTACTCCAGGTGAGGTCTCACCAAAGCCCTGTACAATTGTAGTAAGACTTCCTTACTCTTGTACTCCAACCCCCTTGCAATAAAGGCCAACAGAGAATTTGCTTTCCTAATTGCCTGCTGTACCTGCATGTTAACTTTCTGTGTTTCTTGTTCGAGGACACTCAAGTCTCTCTGAACACCAACATTTAATAGTTTCTCATCATTTAAAAATTATTCTGTTTTTCTATTCTTCCTACAAAAGTGAATAACCTCACATTTCCCTACATTATACTCCATCTGCCACCTTCTTGCCCACTCACTTAACCTGTCTATTAAGAAAGGAGGGAGAGAGAAAACAGGGAACTACAGACCTGTTAGCCTGACATCAGTAGTAGGGAAAATGCTGGAATCCATTATAAAGGATGTGATAACAGGACACTTAAAAAATAATAATAGGATTTGGCAGAGTCAACATGGATTTATGAAAGGGAAATCATGTTTGATAAACCTATTGGAGTTCTTTGAGGATGTAACTAGTAGAATAGATAAGGAGGAACCAGTGGATGTGGTGCATTTGGATTTTTAGAAGGCTTTCGATAAGGTCCCACACAGGAGGTTGGTGAACAAAGTTAGAGCACGTGGAATTGGGGGTAATATACTGGCATGGATTGAGAATTGGTTAACAGACAGAAAACAGAGTAGGAATAAACGGGTCTTTTTCAGGTTGGCAGACTGTGACTAGTGGAGTACCGCAGGGATCGGTAAACTTGTGGACAAGAAAAATAGGAAGAGTGGTTAACAGTGAAGAGGACTGTAAGTGACTTTGGGAGCTGAAGATCAGTGCTGGAGACAATTTTCATTGTAAAATAATGGAATTTGCTATAATGGGACAAGGAATAAAGGGGAGTTTAAAAATCTAAATGACAGCTCACATTTTGATAAAATGATGAATTACCATTTTAATTAAACTACATGGGGAAGTGTGCAAGGAATTAATTAGACTACATGGGGAAGTGTGCAAGGAATTAATCGGACTTCACGGGGAAGTGTGCAAGGAAGTGTGCAAGAAATTAATTAGACTACATGGGGAAGTGTGCGTGCAAGGAATTAGACTACACAAGGAAGTGTGCACAGAATTAATTAAACTACAAGGGATAGTGTGCAAGGAATGAATTAGACTACACGGGATAGTGTGCACAGAATTAATCAGACTACACAGGATAGTGTGCAAGGAATTAATTAGACTACACAGGGAAGTGTGCACACAATTGATTAGACTACACAAGGAAATGTGCACAGAATTAACTGGACTACACGGGATAGTGTGCACAGAATTAATTCGACTACATGGGGAAGTGTGCAGGGAATTAGAATAGAATCATAGAAATCTACGTTACAGGAGGAGGAATTTCGACCCATCGTGTCTGTGCCAGCTTTCCAGCTCTTGGTTCATGGCCTTTTAGGTTGCGGCACTTCAAGTGTACATCCAAGCACCTTTTTTATTGGATGAGGGTTTCTGCCTCTACCATCCTTTCAGGCAGTGAGTTCCAGACCCCCACCATCCTCTGGGTGGTAAAATCTTTTCCTCAGCTCCCCTCTAATCCTTCTACCAATTACTTTAAATCTATGCCCCCTGGTTATTGACCTCTCTGCTAAGGGAAATAGGTCCTCCCTATCCACTCTATCTAGGCCCCTCATAATTTTATACACCTCAATTAAATCTCCCCTCTGCCTCCTCTGTTCCAAAGAAAACAACTCCAGCCTATCCAATCTTTCCTCATAGCTAAAATACTCCAGTCCTGGCAACATCCTCATGTATCTCCTCTGCACCCTCTCTAGTGCAATTACATCTTTCCTGTAATGTGGTGACCACAACTGCTCGCAGTACTCTAGCTGTGGCCTAACTAGTGTTTTATATCTAGCATAACCTCCCTGCTCTTGTATTCAATGCCTTGGCTAATAAAGGAAATTATCCCGTATGCCTTCTTAACCACCTTATCTACCTGTCTTGCTACCTTCAGGGATCTGTGGACATGCACTCCAAGGTCCCTCTGTTCCTCTACACCTCTCAGTATCCTCCCATTTTTATTGTGTATTCCCTTGCCTTGTTTGCCCTCCCTAAATGCATTACCTCACACTTCTCCAGACTGAATTCCATTTGCCACTCTTCTGCCCATCTGACCAGTCCATTGATATCTTCCTGCAGTCTACAGCTTTCCTCCTATCAACCCCCACATGGCCAATTTTTGTATCATCTGCAAACTCCTTAATCGTGCCCCCTACATTTAAAACTAAATCATTAATATATACCACAAAAAGCAAGGTACCTAGTACTGAGCCCTGCGGAACCCCACTGGAAACAGCCTTCCAGTCACAAAAACACCCGTCAACAATTACCCTTTGCTTCCTGCCACTGAGCCAATTTTGGATCCAACTTGCCACATTCTCTTGGATCCCATGGGCTTTTACTTTTTTGACCAGTCTGCCACGTGGGACCTTGTCAAAAAGCCTTGCGGAAATCCACGTAGATTACATCAAACACGCTACCATCATCGACCCTCCTTCTTACCTCCTCCAAAAATTCAATCAAGTTAGTCAGACACGACCTTCCCTTAACAAATCCATGCTGACTGTCCTTGATTAATCCGTGCCTTTCTAAATGACGATTAATCCTTTCCCTCAGAATTGTTTGCAATAATTTGCCCACCACCGAGGTTAGGCTGACTGGCCTATAATTACTCGGTCTATCTCCCTTTTTAAACAACGGTACAACATTAGCAGTCCTCCAGTTCTCCGGCACCACGCCTGTTACCAGAGAGGATTGGAAAATGATGGTCAGAGCCTCCGTTATTTCCTCTCCTGCTTCTTTTAACAGCCTGGGATACATTTCATCCGGGCGTGGCGATTTATCTACTTTCAAATATGCTAATCCCCTTAATACTTTCTCTCTCACTATGTTTATCACATCCAATATTTCTTATTCCTCCTCCTGAACGACAATGTCAGCATCGTCCCCCTCTTTTGTGAAGACAGACGCAAAGTATTCATTAAGAACCATCCCCACATCTTCCGCCTCCACACATGGGGTACTTTTTGATCTCTAATAGGCCCTACTCGTTCCTTAGTTATCCCCTTGCTCTTTATGTATTTATAAAGTATCTTTGGGTTTTCCCTGCCAATATTTTTTCATGCCCTCTCTTTGCTTTTCTAATTTCCTTTTTAATTTCACCCCTGCACTTTCTATACTCCTTTAGGCTTTCTGTAGTATTGAGCTCTCGGTGTCTGACATAAGCTTTCCTTTTTTGCCTTATCTTACCCTGTATGCTCCTTGACATCCAGGGGGCTCTAGATTTGGCAGTCCCACTCTTTGTCTTTGTGGGAACATGTTTACTCTTCACCCCTTGAATCTCCCCCTTGAATCACCCCTTGAATGCCTCCCACTGCTCTGACACTGATTTACCTTCAAGTAGCTGTTTCCAGTCCATTTTCGCTAAATCACTTCTCAGCTTAGTAAAACTGGCCTTTCCCCAATTGAGAACTTTAACTCCTGTTCTATCTTTGTCCTTTTCCATAACTATGCTAAATCTAACTGAACTTTGGTCACTACCACCAAAATGCTCTCCCATTGTTACTCCTTCCACCTCCCCAGCTTCATTCCCTAAAACTAAATCCAGAACTGACTAAAAAAAGGTTTTCCTGAATGCAATTTAAGAATTTTGTGCCCTCGATACCCTCCACACTGTTTGTGGGAGGATAGAAGATTGGGAATTCTTCAAAAGACAGCAAAAAGTAACTAAAGGATTGATTAAGAAAGGGAAGTTAGATTATGAAAAGAAATTAGCAAAAAATATAAAAACAGATAGCAAGAGTTTCTATAGTTATATAAAAAGAAAAAGGGTGGCTAAGGCAAACATAGGTCCCTTAAAGGATGAGACCGGGAAATTAATGGTGGGAAACATGGAGATGGCAAAAATGCTGAACAAATATTTTGTTTCAGTCTTTACAGTAGAGGACACTAAGAATATCCCAACACTGGACAAACAGGGGACTCTCGGGGGGGAGGAGCTAAATACGATTAAAATCACTCAGGAGATGGTACTCAGTAAAATAATGGGACTCAAGGCGGATAAATCCCCTGGACCTGATGGCTTCCATCCTAGGGTCTTGAGGGAAGTGGCAGTAGGGATTGTGGATGCTTTGGTGATAGTTTTCCAAAATTCCCTGGACTCAGGAGAGGTCCCGGCAGATTGGAAAACTGCTAATGTAACACCGTTATTTAAAAAGGGTAGTAGGCAGAAGGCTGGAAATTATAGGCCAGTTAGCTTAACATCTGTGGTGGGTAAAATTTTGGAGTCTATTATTAAGGAGACAGTAACGGAACATTTAGATAAGCATAATTTAATAGGACAAAGTCAGCATGGCTTTATGAAGGGGAAGTCATGTCTGACAAATTTGCTTGAGTTCTTCGAGGATATAACGTATAGGGTGGATAAAGGGGAACCAGTGGACATAGTGTATTTAGACTTCCAGAAGGCATTCGACAAGGTGCCACATAAAAGATTATTACTTAAGATAAAAAATCACGGGATTAGGGGTAATATTCTGGCATGGGTGGAGGATTGGTTATCGAACAGGAAGCAGAGAGTTGGGATAAATGGTTCATTTTCGGACTGGCAACCAGTAACCAGTGGTGTTCCACAAGGGTCGGTGCTGGGTCCCCAACTCTTTACAATCTATATTAACGATTTGGAGGAGGGGACCGAGTGCAACATATCAAAATTTGCAGATGATACAAAGATGGGATGGAAAGTAGAGAGTGAGGAGGACATAAAAAACCTGCAAGGGGATATAGACAGGTTGGGTGAGTGGGCGGAGATTTGGCAGATGCAATATAATATTGGAAAATGTGAGGTTATGCACTTTGGCAGGAAAAATCAGAGAGCAAGTTATTTTCTTAATGGCGAGAGACTGGAAAGTACTGCAGTACAAAGGGATCTGGGGGTCCTAGTGCAAAAAAATCAAAAAGTTGGTATGCAGGTGCAGCAGGTGATCAAGAAAGCCAACGGAATGTTGGCTTTTATTGCTAGGGGGATAGAATATAAAAACAAGGAGGTATTGCTGCAGTTATATAAGGTATTGGTGAGACCGCACCTGGAATACTGCATACAGTTTTGGTCTCCATACTTAAGAAAAGACATACTTGCTCTCGAGGCAGTACAAAGAAGGTTCACTCGGTTAATCCCGGGGATGAGGGGGCGGACATATGAGGAGAGGTTGAGTAGATTGGGACTCTACTCATTGGAGTTCAGAAGAATGAGAGGCGATCTTATTGAAACATATAAGATTGTGAAGGGTCTTGATCGGGTGGATGCAGTAAGGATGTTCCCAAAGATGGGTGAAACTAGAACTAGGGGGCATAATCTTAGAATAAGGGGCTGCTCTTTCAAAACTGAGATGAGGAGAAACTTCTTCACTCAGAGGGTGGTAGGTCTGTGGAATTTGCTGCCCCAGGAAGCTGTGGAAGCTACATCATTAAATAAATTTAAAACAGAAATAGACAGTTTCCTAGAAGTAAAGGGAATTAGGGGTTATGGGGAGCGGGCAGGAAATTGGACATGAAGCTGAGTTTGGATCGGTCAATGCCCTGTGGGTGGCGGAGAGGGCCCAGGGGCTATGTGGCCGGGTCCTGCTCCGACTTCTTGTGTTCTTTAGATTTGTGGTTGGGATCAGATCAGCCATGATCTTATTGAATGGCGGAGCAGGCTCGAGGGGCCGATTGGCCTACTCCTGCTCCTATTTCTTATGTTCTTATGTTCTTATGTATCCCAGTTAATATTAGGATAGCTGAAATCCTTTATTGATCCCTCTGCTAAGGGAAATAGGCCCTCCCTATCCACTCTATCTAGGCCCATCATAATTTTATAAACCTCAATTAAATCTCCCCTCAGCCTCCTCTGTTCCAAAGAAAACAACCCCAGCCTATCCAATCTTTCCTCATAGCTAAAATTCTCCAGTCCTGGCAACATCCTCGTAAATCTCCTCTGTACCCTCTCTAGTGCAATCACAACTTTCCTGTAATGTGGTGACCAGAACTGTACGCAGTATTCTAACTGTTTCCAGTCCACTTTTGCTAAATCACATCTCAGCTTAGTAAAATTGGCCTTTCTGCATTTGAGAACCTTTACCCCTGGTCTATCTTTGTCCTTTTCCATAACTATGCTAAGTCTAATTGAATTATGATCACTACCACCAAAATGCTCTCCCAGTGATGCTCCTTCCACCTGCCCAACTTCATTCCATTAAAATTAGTGCAGAACTGCCCCCTCTCTTGTTGGGCTTGCTACGTACTGGCTAAAAGAATTCTCATGAATGTATTTTAAAAATTCTGCGCCCTCTATACCTTTTACACTGATTCTATCCCAGTTAATCAGGGATAGTCAACATGGCTTTGTCAAGGGAAGATCATGTCTGACTAATTTGATTGAATTTTTTGAGGGGGTGACTAGGCGTGTGGATGAGGGTAACGCAGTGGATGTGGTATACATGGATTTCAGTAAGGCCTTCGATAAAGTCCCCCACAGGAGACTGGTCAAGAAGGTACGAGCCCATGGAATCCAGGGTGCCTTGGCACTTTGGATACAAAACTGGCTTAGTGGCAGAAGGCAGAGGGTGATGGCCGAAGGTTGTTTTTGTGACTGGAAGCCTGTGGCCAGTGGGGTACCACAGGGATCGGTGCTGGGTCCCTTGCTGTTTGTGGTCTACATTAATGACTTGGATATGAATGTAAAAGGTATGATCAGTAAGTTCGCTGATGATACAAAGATTGGTAGGGTGGTAAATAGCGAGGAGGATAGCCTCAGTCTGCAGGACGATATAGATGGGTTGGTCAGATGGGCGGAACAGTGGCAAATGGAATTTAACCCGGAAAAGTGCGAGGTGATGCACTTTGGAGGGACTAACAAGGCAAGGGAATACACAATGAATGGGAGGACCCTAGGCAAGACAGAGGGTCAGAGGGATCTTGGTGTGCAAGTTCACAGATCCCTGAAGGCGGCGGAACAGGTAGATAAGGTGGTAAAGAAGGCATATGGGATACTTGCCTTTATTAGCCGAGGCATAGAATATAAGAGCAAGGAGGTTATGATGGAGCTGTATAAAACACTGGTTAGGCCACAGCTGGAGTACTGTGTGCAGTTCTGGTCGCCACACTACAGGAAGGATGTGATCGCTTTGGAGAGGGTGCAGAGGAGATTCACCAGGATGTTACCAGGGCTTGACCGCTTCAGCTATGAAGAGAGACTGGGAAGATTGGGTTTGTTTTCCTTGGAGCAGAGGAGGCTGAGGGGGGACATGATTGAGGTGTACAAAATTATGAGGGGCACAGATAGGATGGATACTAAGGAGCTTTTTCCCTTCGTTGAGGGTTCTATAACAAGGGGACATAGATTCAAGGTAAAAGGCGGGAGGTTTAGAGGGGATTTGAGAAAGAACTTTTTCACCCAGAGGGTGGTTGGAGTCTGGAACTCACTGTCTGAAAGGGTTGTGGAGGCAGGAACCCTCACAACATTCAAGAAGCATTTGGATGAGCACTTGAAATGCCATAGCATACAAGGCTACGGACCAAATGCTGGAATATGGGATTAGAGTAGACAGGGCTGATGGCCGGCGCGGACACGATGGGCCGAAGGGCCTCTATCCGTGCTGTATAACTCTATGACTCTAATATTCGGGTTGTTGAAATCCCCCACTATTGCTGCCCTATTGTTTTTCCACTTCTCAGAAATTTGCCCACATATTTGCTCTTCTATCTCCCTCTGACTGGGGGTCTATAGTACAGTCCCAGCAGTGTGATTGCCCCTTTTTGTCCTTCAGCTCAACCCATATGACCTCATTTGATAATCCTTCCAACATACCATCACTCCTCATGGCTGTAATTGTTTCTTTAATATTGCCACCCCCCCTTCCTTTTTTATCCCCCTCCCTATCTCGTCTGAAAACCCTATAACCAGAAATGTTGAGCTGCCATTCCTGCCCTTCTTTAAGCCATGTTTTAGTAATAGCTAAGATATCAAACTTCCACATGTCTATCTGTGCCCTCAGCTCATCTGCCTTATTCACTAGACTCCTTGCATTGAAGTAAATACCATTAAGCACTTTTTTTGTCTATTATCTGACCTTTGTTTTCTCTGCCTTCCAAACTCGCTTACTAATTTTCTGTCTTCCATTTCCAGCTCTGCTTTTTTCCCTTCTGAATCTATGGTCAGGTTCCCATCCCCCTGCCAAGCTAGTTTATTGCCTCCCCAATAGCACGAGCAAACCTCCCCGCGAGGTTATTGATCCCAGCCCTTAGTTGCAACCCGTCCGGCTTGTACACCTCCTCCAGAACCGGTCCCAATGCCCCAGGAATCTAAACCCCTCCCTCCTGCACCATCTCTCCATCCACGCATTTATCTGCTCTATCTTCCTATTTCTATACTCACTAGCGCTTATCACCGGGAGTAATCCGGAGATTACTACCTTTGAGGTCCTGCTTCTTAATCTCTTTCCTAGCTCCTTAAAATCTGCCTCCAAGATCTCATCCCTCTTTCTACCTATGTCATTGGTACCGATATGGACCACGACCTCTGGCTGTTCACCCTCCCCCCCAGAATGTTCTGCAGCCGCTCAGTAACATCCTTGACCCTGGCACCAGGGAGACAATATACCTGGAATCATGTCTGTGGCTGGCGAAAACGCCCGTCTGCTCCCCTAACTATGGAATCCCCATCACTATTGCTTTCCTGACCTTCCTCTTCCTCCTCCACCCCCGTACAGCTGAGTCACCCATGGTGCCGTGGACTTGGCTCTGGCTGTACACCTCTGAAGAACCATCGCCCTCACCAGTACTCAGAACTGAATACTGGTTAGAGAGCGAGGTGCACTCAGGGGACTCCTGCACTACCTGCCTAGTCGTCTTATCTGTCCGGTGGTCACCCATTCCCTCTCTGCCTGCACACTCTTAAGCTGCGGGGTGACCACCTCCTGAAACGTGCTATCCACATAGCTCTCAGCCTCGTGAATGCACTGCAGTGACGCCAGCCGCTGCTCAAGCTCCGAAATCCAGAGCTTCAGCTCCTCCAGCTGACGACACTTCCTGCATCTGTGGTTGTCCAGGACAGGGAAGCATCCTGGAGTTCCCATGTGGCACAGGATGTGCATTTGACGGGACTGAGGTGCTCTGCCATGCCTCTATTTATTAGACTACAAACTAAAGGGAATTAGGGGTTACGGGGAGCGGGCAGGAAATTGGATATGAATTTAGATTTGAGGTTAGGATCAGATCAGCCATGATCTTATTGAATGGCGGAGCAGGCTCGAGGGGCCGATTGGCCTACTCCTGCTCCTATTTCTTATGTTCTTATGTTCTTAAACTTACCAGAAATAAATATAAGGCTTGTCCCTGATCTCGACAAAAAAAAACACTCACCAATCTGCTCCTCCCCTTGTGCTGATTTACTTTAGGTGTTTTTTCACCTCTCTCCCCTCTCCACGCTCTCTCTCCTCTCTCCTCTCTTGCTCCTCCTTTTATCGCTGATCCTGCACTCTGCTCTCAGTCTCCTCTCTCGCTCCTTCCTAATTAATTAGTACCTTCCCTTTAACCATGTTCGTTACTACTTTAAGAACCTCAGGTCAGGAACAGCAATTCTGTAAATGTATTGTTTAAATGAATATCCCATCAACTGGAACAAAAGCTGAAAATGCTGGAAACATTCAGCAGGGCAGAGATCATCTGTGGAAAGAAAGGATAAGACAACGGTTCTGTATATTTCAATATAAGGTGTCGATCTGAACAACCAAAGAATAGCGATGGCAGTAAAATGGAAAAGTATATAATGAGCTGATGCAGGATCATTTCAGAAAACCAGTAATTTAGCAAACTGTGTTTTAGTGAAGGGACAAATGGGAATGGAAATCAATTATTGACAAGTTTAAATTAAATCAAGAGCTTTCTGAACAAAGATGCATTTAATTGACAGCATTTACCAATTATTACTTTAATTATTTTCAATGTTGATGAAAGCATTAGGTCCATAAAATATACATTAAAAATGTAATCAACTTCCTATCATTGAATAGCACAAGACACAAGAGTGAGGTTCATTCAACAGAATAAGATAACGTATATTTACTGTGGGTTTCAGTATTCAGGGCAAAGTGGAGCCTGTCACTAAGATGGCCCTGCTGTGGTAGAGCCAAAATAAGGCACAATTTTGAGTTGGTTCCTACCAGATAACATACATTTAATAAGTTCGTTAAGGTTTTTGTGGTCAGCCCATACACAGTCATTGATTTTGAGATGCAATGATGCTGTTAACAATCATTTTACTATAGGTCTTGGGTAATCAAAGGCCAATTACTGATCAATCCAGCATTGGACAGACTGATGTAAAGGTGGATGTAACCTGGCTGAAGGTTAATGGCTGCACTTTGGAGTATTAGGAACAGGAGGAGGCCATTCAGCCCCTTGAGTCTGTTCCGCCATTCAATGAGATTATGCCTGATCTGAATCTTAACTCCATCCACCTGCCTTGGCTCCATATCCCATAATACCCTTGACTAGCAAAAATCTATCGATCTCAGATTTTAAATTATTAATTGAGCCAGCATCTACTGCTCTTTGTGGGAGAGAGTTCCACATTTCTACCGCCCTTTGTATGAAGTGTTTCCTAACGTCTCTCCTGAATGGCCTGGCTCTGATTTTAAAGTTAGATCCCCTTGTCCTAGACTCCCCCACCAGCAGAAAAAGTTTCTCTCTGCCTACCCTATCAAAATCCTCAATCAAATCACCCCTTAACTTTCTGTAATCCAGGGAATACAAACCTCGTTTACGTAATCTCTCCTCATAATTTTTTTTTATTCGTTCATGGGATGTGGGTGTCGCTGGCGAGGCCGGCATTTATTGCCCATCCCTAACCCTTGGAGCCCTGGTAACATTCGGGTGAATCTGCGCTGCGCTCCTTCCAAGGCCAATATATCCTTTCTAAGGTGCGGTGCCCAGAACTGTACACAGTACTCCAGATGTGGCCTAACCAGGGCTTTGTGTAGCTGCAGCAAAACTTCCTCCTCTTTATATTCTAGCCCTCGAGTTATAAAGGCTAATAGTCCATTAGCCTTTTTGATTATTTTCTTTACCTATTATGTTTTAGTGATCTGTATATATGGACCCTTAAATCTTTTTTGACCTCCACTGTTCCAAGCTTTTCACTATTTAAAAAATACTCAGATCGATCCTTTTTTGGTCAAAAATGGATGACCTCACACTTATCTGCATTGAAATCCACCCGCCACAGTTTTGTTCACTCACTTAATTTATCAATGTTTTTGTAAAACAAACTATTCAAAATGTTTTAACACATCAGTTTACAAAATAAATATTGCTGTTAGAGGGCAAATGCCTTAAAAGCGTAGATACACGACAGAGAGGGAATGGTTGGGAAGGTAGGCAGGCAGGTATCCAACTCCCAGAAGTTACACTGACCCAGCAATGGTCCTGCTACAGTAATCAATATGAGGGCACCTCATTTCCACAGGATCAGCAAGTGCCCCATACTGCTGAAAACTCCAGCATCCACTGTTTGAGAGGGGGCGCGGGCACGAGAGGGGGCGCGAGGGGCAAGGGAGCGTCCGGTCTCCATGGAGAAAAGATGTAGGCGTCCCCTTTGGTAAGGGAATCAGATACTATATTTTCTGTGTGTCAGGGGTCCGGCCCATTTCCTTGACCTAAACCCCACCCCCACCACAAGTTATGACCCACTTGAATCCTTCTTACAGCCAGAATTCCTCATCTCACTCTGCGTACCCGCCTCCCATTAGGCCTGAAGATGCAGGAGCTCCCAGTGTGGGTCCCCACCCCCTCCAGTCAGTAGCCTTATTTGGGGTGGGCAGATCCTGCAAACCCTCCCACCCATACAAGAGTTTCTGGCCGTTCTACTGGACTCCTGGAAGATCAGCAAGCGTAAATTCAGCCGTGTACTTTCCTTCATCGTCGCAGGGACATAATCCTGGAACTCCCTCCCTGACAGCATTGTGGGAGCACCTTCACCACACAGACTGCTGCAGTTTAAGGAGAACGCTCACCATCACCTTCTCAAGGGGCAACTAGAGATGGGAAATAAATGACAGCTTTGCCAGCGACACCCACATTCAGAGAATGAATTTTAATAATTCAAGGCCAATTTTTATTAAATGATTAAAATATATGCAAACCAATTTTTTTTACAAAAGATATGGATACCACTCAGAAAATGTACATTTGGCAGTAAATTTCAGACCAAAAGGAGTTTCTTTTGTGAAAACTATTTCACCTGGCATATATAATAATTGTACAAAGTTTTTGTTATATATTAGGGTAAATATTTCCAAAACCCTAGTTCCGCTGGTCACAGTGCTCCACTAACATTAGATTTAAAATGCTTAGAGCATCTGCCCTCATACAATGACAGGTCAGCCAGAAGCCCAGAAAAAGAAGGTTGCACTCTTACTGATGGTGCAGTCAATTTTAGGTTTTAAAAAAAAGGCAACATTTAATTCATCCAAAAGTTAAACTTGTCTATTAAAAGGTTTACTAGTTGTATTTTACAAGTATTCTTGGCAGGTCAGGTGTGTAGATGACAGGTGCAAAAAGTAATCAGAAAGGCTGATGGAATGTTGGTCTTTATCTCAAGGGGGCTGGAATACAAAAGTGAGGCAGTTATGCTTTAGTTGTACAGAGCCTTGATCAGACCCCATCTGGAGACTGTGTTCAATTTTGGGCACCGCACCTCAGGAAGGATATACTGGCCTTAGAGGAAGTGCAGCGCAGATTCACCAGAATGATACCAAGGCTTGAAGGGTTAAATAACAAGGACAGGTTGCATAAACTTGGGTTGTATTCCAATGAGTTTGGACGGTTGAGGGGTGATTTCCTCTGGTGCAGGAAATCTAGAACAAGAGGGCATAATCTTAAAATTAGAGCCAGGCCATTCAAGAGTGAAATCAGGAAGCAATTTTTCACTCAAAGAGCAATGGAAATCTGGAACTCTATCCTCCAAAAGGCTGCGGATGCTGGGAGTCAATTAAAATTTTCAAGACTGAAATCGATAGATTTTTGTTGGGTAAGAGTATCGAGGGATATGGAGCAAAGGCAGGAAAATGGAGTTGAGGTACAGATCAGCCATGATCTGACTGAATGGCGGAGCAGGCTCAAGGGGCTGAATGGCCTCCTGCTGTTCCTATGACAACAATGATAATTGATCGATAGCTTGGGTATGGGATTTAACATACCCTAAATGTGACCTAAAATACACTTTCCACAGCAAAAGAGGATGATTAACAAAAAGGATGAATCAATGATATTTTAGAATACTTTAGTGGGAACACTGCCATGGTTGCAATATTAGTAATAATGCCATGAAATGAGTTGTTACAGATTAAGTAAATGTTCACTGCTACTTATTTATGCATCAAGTTAAATTCATAAAATGGAATGCAATTTCTAATGCCTAAGATATGATCTTTTGCTACAAGGGAAAATGTAATATGTTTGCAATGGAGTATGAAATGGTTCAGCCATTGAGACAATCAGGGTTCGGTCCTACTCAGTCACAGCTGAATGCAACAAAATGTAACCCTTAGGGAAACAATTTCCACCTTTCTTTAAAATTATCAACACATTAGTAAATGGTATAAAATTGTATTACCCTAGTCTCTTGGTTCGACCAGTAATTCCTATCACCTCCATTTTGTGAACGAATTGACCAAATTTACCTCGCAGTTTTACCATTAAGCAATGCACACAGAGCTGTACAACTAATTCAAACACATCCTAGTATCTAACACTCATAATCCCATCACCTCCTCTTTTTGAATCAGCTGGCCAGGAGTTTGCATTCTACAAGGTAATTGTAGCAATTGTAGGTACCTGGAATGTAGGGGTGTCAATAACCTGTTAAACTGATGTGGTCACACTTCAGTGGGATACAAAAAAATAAAAATCACTGATAACATTGCACCTGAAACATCTTTCTACAAAGATACTTAAAACACTTAAAATATACAACAAATACTTGAACAATTCAGATCGAGATTCCGTCTCCAAACTCATAGGGTCTTAAACCAAAATTTTGACCTGAATTTCACAAGCTCGTTGCCAGCTCTGTATTTCCAGAATTTGGGGTTTTATTTCAGATTCTCAGTGTTTGGAGTTTTTCTTTCAAGCATAAATTAGCAGCTGGTCTGTGGAACTTCTATTCCCAAGTTAAGATGTACCATATTGAAGGGAAATACCTTTTTAAAAAAAACACATTTTCATAGAACTTTTTTATAATAATGTGCAAGTGACTGCCTGAGTGTGTAATTGAGCATATTCATAAAAGATACATGCTTCAAAACATCTCAGACACTGTCAGCTAATCCAATGACTGAAACTAATTTTCGATAACCAAATTACTCCCAGGTAGTTACTTTCTCAAACTTGAATGCCATTAACAGGACTGTAATACTGGAATGTCTGGTGTAGTTTATACCAAGAGTCTGTAGCCAATGAAAGATTGGACAGCAAGGTCCCACAAACAGCAATGAGATGAATGGTCAATTTGTTTTTTGGTAGTGTTAAGTGAGGGAAGAGTATTCGAAAGGTCACTTGTAAAAACCTCTGCTCTTTGAATAATGCCACTTGAACCACCAGATTGGGCCTTATTTTAATGTCTGAACCAAAGGATGTACCTGCAAAAATGTTTGAACTCCTTCAATCCTGCATGGTGTCAGCCTCCATTACGAACATACGAATTAAGAACAGGAGTAGGCCATTCGGCCCCTTGAGCCTGCGCTGACATTTGATAAGAGCATGGCTGATCTGATTGTGACCTCAACCCTACTTTCCCGTCTACTATAACCTTTGACTCCCTTGTTAATCAGGAATCTATCTAACTCAGCCTTAAAAATATTCAGTGACCCGGCCTCCACCGCTCTCTGGGGAAGGGAGTTCCACAGACTCACGGCCCTCAGAGAAAAAATTTCTCCTCATCACCGTCTTAAATGGGTGGCCCCTTATTTTTAAACTGTGGCCCCCAGTTCTAGTCTCTCCCACAAGGGGAAACATCCTCTCATCATCTACCCCTTCTACTCCCCTCAGGATCTTATATGTTTCAATAAGATCACCTCTCATTCTTCTAAACTCCAGTGTATACAGGCCCAACTTGTTCAACCTTTCCTCATAAGATAATCCTCCCATCCCAGGAATCAGTTGAGTGAACCTTCTCTGAACCGCCTCCAAAGCAATTATGTCCTTTCTTAAATAAGGAGACCAAAACTGCACACAGTATTCTGGATGTGGTCTCACCAATGCCCTGTACAACTGGAGCAAAACATCTCTACTTTTATATTCCATTCCCCTTGCAATAAATGACAACATTCCATTTGCCTTCCTAATCACTTGCTGTACCTGCAGACTAACTTTTTGTGATTCATGTATTATGACACCCAGATCCCTCTGTACCTCAGAGTTCTGCAATCTCTCTCCATTTAAGTAATATACTGCTTTTCTATTCCTCTGGCCAAAGTGGACACGTTCACATTTTCCCACATTATACACCATCTGCCAAATTTTTGCCCACTCACTTAACCTATCTATATCCCTTTGTAGACTCCTTATGTCCTCTTTACAACTTACTTTCCTACCTACCTTTGTGACATCAGCAAATTTAGCAACCATACATTCGGTCCCTTCATCCAAGTCATTGATATAGATTGTAAATAGTTGAGGCCCCAGCACTGATCTCTGTGGCTCTCCACTCGTTACATTTTGCCAACCTGAAAATGACCCATTTATGCCTACTCTCTGTTTCCTGTTAGCTAACCAATCCTTTATCCATGCTAATATGTTACCCCCTACACCATGAGCTCTTATTTTGTGTAGTAGCCTTTGATGTGGCACCTTGTCAAAAGCCTTCTGGAAATCCAAGTACACCACATCCACAGGATCCCCTTTATCCACGTTGCTTGTTACTTCCTCAAAGAACTCTAATAAATTAGTCAAACACAAAGCTGTGTTGACTCTGCCTGATTGCATTGAGATTTTCTAAGTGCCCTGCTACAACCTCCTCAATAATAGATTCTACAATTTTTCCTATGACAGATGTTAAGCTAA
The DNA here is from genome assembly GCF_035084215.1 of Heptranchias perlo. NCBI lineage: Eukaryota > Metazoa > Chordata > Chondrichthyes > Hexanchiformes > Hexanchidae > Heptranchias > Heptranchias perlo. The sequence goes on from NC_090349.1 coordinate 48,020,805, forward strand.
CTGGCCTGTAGTTTCCTGCTTTCTGTCTCCATCCTTTCTTGAACAGAGGAGTTACATTCGCTATTTTCCAATCTGATGGGACCCTTCCAGAATCTAGGGATTTTTGGAAAATTAATACCAATGCATCTACTATCTCTGCAGCCATTTCTTTTAAGACCCTAGGATGAAGTCCGTCAGGACCTGGGGACTTGTCAGCTTTTAGTTCTAATATTTTTTTCAAAACCCTTTTCCTGGTGTTTGAAAATGTTTTCAGTTCCTCCCTCCCTTTCACCTCTTGATTCACGATTATTTCCGGCATGTTATTTGTCTCCTCTACAGTGAAGACGGACGCAAAATATCTGTTCAATTCATCCGCCATTTCCTTATTCTCCATTATTAATTCCCCAGACTCACTCTCGAGAGGACCAACGCTCACTTTACTTACTCTTTTCCTTTTTAAATACCTGTGGAAACTCTTACTATCTGTTTTTATATTTCTTGCTAGCTTTCTCTCATACTCTAATTTCTCCCTCATTATTATTCATTTAGTCATTCTTTGCTGTTTTTTATATTCTGTCCAATCTTCTGACCTGCCACTAATCTTCGCAGAATTGTATGCTTTTTCTTTCAATTTGATACTATCTTTAACTTCCTTAGTTAGCCACGGATGGTACGTCCTTCCCCTAGAGTCTTTCTTTCTCACTGGAATGCATCTTTGTTGAGTGTTATGAAATATCTCATTAAATGTCTGCCACTGCATCTCTACTGACAAATCCCTTAACCTAAGTTTCCAGTTCACTTTAGCCAGCTCTGTCTTCATACCCTCATAATAGCCCTTATTTAAGTTTAAAACACTAGTCTTAGACTTACTCTTCTCTCTCTCAAACTGAATGTGAAATTCAATCATATTGTGATCACTGCTGCCTAGAGGCTCCTTTACAATTATGTACTCAAGGCCTCGAGTGGGATTTAAACCCATAATCTGCTACATAATCTGCTACCAGGCAAGCCCAGCGGATACTTTGATAAATTAATTACAATGATGCAATTTGTAACTAAACAGAACGTAAATGGTAAACAGTGACTTGCAATAAGCATTAGTGTAAAGTTTCTCCATACCGTACATATCTGCTCATCCCCAAGGAAACACGAGAAATATGTAAGTTGGCATATGGAAAAGTTTGAGCTAGCACACGAGGTATGTAATTAGTGCAAGTTAAAGAAAGAAAATCAATGGGAAATATAACAACTGCGCTCTGAATAGGAAATTAAACAAAAATTCAAACATTTTAAAATAGCATTTCTAAGTCCAAGTCAGTGCAGCAGATTTCAAGCTTGTTCGTGTGACATCTTATTGGAATCACGATGTAGGAGGACTGATCTTTCAGAAGTTCCTCGGTTTCCTTCATCGGTCCCAGAGGATGTCCCTTTGACACAAGTCTGAATAAAAATACAAAGTTATCAGTCAATTTGAACAATGCTTTAAATGAGAGGCAGATGGATAGTGAATAACGCACTGGACACCAAACGATATATAAAAAAAGTATTTCAACACTGAAAACCACACTGAAGGCATCATAGTTCCTTTATATTAATGTTAACTGCTATGTACAATAGATGTACCTACTGGGAGGAGATACTGAACCTAACAGAGTAAAAGATAATAACAGATTGAGATACTTTATGGCTGAATGAAATTTCATAATGATTTATCAAAAATTATTCAGAAAACTATTAGATAGGGTAACCACTAGTTAAAAAAAACTAGTTTAGTGGGATTTGCAAACCTTTAAATATTATTGTAGTATGATTCCAAGTGATTGACCTAATGCTATTAAATACTTAGGTAACAAATGACAAGGCATCAGTTAAAGATTTTCATGTATCAAGTTGGTATTTTAAAATACAAGATACAAGTATTTTAAATTTAATTATTGATTTGGTTATTTTGTACATCAAAAATTCGATACTGATTCTGTTTTTTTGTATAATATATATAAAAAAAGAGAGTAGGGGTTAAGGGTAGTTACTCAGACTGGCAGAAGGTGGGCAGTGATGTACCATAGGGAGCGATGCTGGGATCACTGTTGTTCACCATTTATATAAACTATTTGGACTCGTGAATGAGAAGTACAATTTCTAAGTTGGCAGATGACACCAAATTGAGGGGTATAGTTAACACTGAGGAAGACTACGACAAAATTCAAGACTACATTAATAAACTTTTGCAAAATGGGTGTGTAATTGGCAAATGAATTTCAATATAGATAAGCGTGAGGTGGTGCATTTTGTTAGGAAGAATAAGGAGGCCACATACTGCTTGGAAAATAAGAGTCTAAATGGGATAGAGGAGCAAATGGATCTAGGGGTACAGATACACAAATCATTAAAAGTAGAGACACAGGTTAATAAGATCATAAAAAAAGCAAACAAAGCACTGAGGTTCATTTCTAGGAGGGATAGAATTGAAAAGCAGAGAAGTTATGTTAAACTTATATAGAACCTTGGTCAGACCATACTTGGAGTACTGTGCACAGTTCTAGTCTCCATATTATAAAAAGGATGTAAAGGCACTGGAGAAGGTGCAAAAAAGATTTGCAAAGATGATACCAGAACAGAGAGGTTATACCTATCAAGAAAGACTGAACAGACTGGGGTTCTTTGCTCTAGAAAAGAGAAGACTGAGGGATGACCTGATGGAGGTCATTAAGATTATGAAAGGGTTTGATAGGGTAGACTTAGAGAAAATATTTCCACTTGTGGGGGAGACCAAAAGTAGGGGCTGTAAATACACGATGGTCACTAATAAATCCAATAGGGAATTCAGGAGAAACGTCTCGAGAAGTTGTAATGATCTGGAATGCACTGCCGAAAAGCGTGGTGGAAACAGATTCAATAGTAACTTTCAAAAGGGAATTGAATAAATACTTGAAGGGAAAAAAATTACAGGGCTATGGGGAAAGAGCAGGGGAATGGGACTAATTGGATAGCTCTTTCAAAGAGCCATCACAGGTAGGATGGGCCGAATGGCCACTGTCTGTGCTGTACCATACTATGATACTAACAAATAACCTGCTTGCTGACATTCAGTTCAAGTCCACCAGAACCAAGCAACTCCAGACCTCATCACAGCTTCGGTCTAGACATGGACATAAGAGCTGAATGTCAGAAGAAAGGCAATTGTAGCTGCCCTTGACATGAAGGCAGAATTGGGCTAAGTCGAGCACCACAAAAACTTATGTCAATGGGGGTGAATAGGTAAACACTCCAGTGGTTGGATCCATACATGACACACAAGACAGTACTCATGATGGTTGAAACCCAATCTTCACAGCTCCAGGACACTGCTGCAGGAATACTTTAGGCAAACATCTCAAGTCCAACCACTTCAGCTGCTTGGTCAATGAACTTCTGTCTTGTCAAAAGATCAGGAGTGGGGCAGTTCACTTATAATTCTGCAGTTTTCAACTTCATGCACAGCTCCTCCAATAATGAACCAGCCTAGAGAAAGAGCTGGATAGCATCCAGCTTGGGCGAGTAAATGGCAGGCAATGACCATATCCAACAAGAGAAGGCCCACCATTTCCCCCAACCTTCAATGGCACCACTAAGGCCACCACCATCAACATTTTAGGTTCCGCCAGGACCACTCAGCACCAGACCTCATTACAGTCTTGGTCCAAACATGGACACAAAAGCTGAAATCCAGAGGGGACAGTGACTGCCCTCGACATTAAGGCAGCATTCGACCGAGTGTGGCATCAAGGAGCCCGAGTGAAACTGGTCAATGGAGATCAGGGGGAAAATCCGGCATAAAGGAAGATGGTTGTGGTTATTGGAGGCTAATCATCGCAGCCCCAGGACATTGCTGCAGGAGTTCCTCAGGGCTGTGTCCTAGAGCCAACCATCTTCAGCTATTTCATCATAAGGTCAGAAGTGGGGCTATTCTCACAATTGCGCAGTGTTTAGCTTCATTCGCAACCCCTCAGATAATGAAGCAATCCATGCCTGCATGCAGCAAGACCTTGACAACATCCAGGCTTGGGCTGATAAGTGGCAAGTAACTTTGGCGCCACACAAGTACCAGGCAATAACCACCTCCCCTTGATATTCAATGGCATTACCATCTCCGAATCCCCCACCAACATCCTGGGGGTCACCATTGACGAGAAACTTAACTGGACCAGACACATAAATTCCGTGGCTACTAGAGCAGGTCTGAGGCTGAGTTTTTTGCAGTGAGCAGCTCACCTCCTGACTCCCTAAAGCCTCTCCACCACCTACAAGGCACAAGTCAGGAGTGTGATGGAATACTCCCCACTTGCCGACACCATCCAGGACAAAGCAGCCCGCTTGATCGGTACCCCATCCACCACCTTAAACATTCACTCCCTTCACCACCGGCGCACTGTGGCCGCAGTGTGCACCATCCACAGGATGCACTGCAGCAACTCGCCAAGGCTTCTTCAACAGCACCTCCCAAACCCGTGATCTCTACCACCTAGAAGGACAAGAGCAGCAGGCACATGGGAACAACACCACCTGCACGTTCCCATCTAATTCACACACCATCCCGATTTGGAAATATATCGCCGTTCCTTCATCGTTAAAGGGCCAAAATCCTGGATCTCCCTTCCAAATAGCACTGTAGGAGAACCTTCACCACATGGACTGCAGCGGTTCAAGGAGGAGGCTCACCACCACCTTCTCAAGGACAACTAGGGATGGGCAATAAATGCCGGCCTTGCCAGTGATGCCCACAGCCCGAGAATGAATTTTAAAAAGTCTTCCAGCAGCCATCTCTGTAGTTTTGTGCTCGTCCCATTGACGGAGGCTCCACTGAGGGCTGTAGGAGGAATGATTCATGGCAGCTTCCAGGGTAACACATGCATATTTCTGTTTGTAGTTACAGACCAACTGGCCATTCATGGAGTTGCAGCCCTTTCAGTTCATGCATGAAGTAGTATTGGGGGTAGAGGCACGTATGGCCATGAGTACAGTCAATCCTGTCACATGGTAGAAGCAGAGGAAGCTTTCTAAAGGGAGTTTGCTTAATTTATTGGCAACGAGTCACTGATCTGCATGATTGAAGTGTGCACTAAAGGAACACATGACACAGATCTCAACAGTTGCTGGGAAGGGTTCTGCCACCAATAGTTGTCCCTGATCTGGAAGTGATTCCCAAATCTGGAAGTGATTCCCAAATTTATTTTGCAAGTGTGCACAGTTCTGTTATAACCTTGGGAAATCCTAACCTACGCATACAGATTTCTTCACACGTCCAGGAAGGGGAGCTTAGTCCTGTACACAGGTGATGGCATGAACACAGGTCCAATGGAACCTCGAAAATGTAAACAAACCTGTCTGACATGCCTCCTCTGAAGAACATGCTGATGCATTGGTGATGCCCACAGGTAAACCCATAGCTCCTCAAAGATCAGTTCACCAACAGGCACAGATGACAGATGCACTACAGCTTTAAGAAACCCTTGGGAAGGCTCCCCACCATCTCCTGTTCAATGCCGAATCAGCAAAGTACCTTTAATCACAAGGACACAGCCGAAGGGACGTGGCCTTCGTTGCACACCCATTTTATACGGGCGCTTAGCCAAAAGAGTGCTTTTGGGGAATCGTATTATGGGGACTTTCCCGGTCTTTTAATGAGCCCAACACACTTGGTCCCGAGGCACCATGCAGTCATATCATACAGTGCTGTAAACATAGGGTGCTATACAGGCATCAATACCCATAATGCAAAGAGTTGGCATTCTATAAGGGCAGTAAAGACCAAGGAATGGAGTAGGCCATGGATTGGCTCAGTTCTACGATGAGGACATTGAGATTCTTTTAGAGCAAGTGGGGTATTGGGGGATACAGTTTTTGGCATGATCGCCACAGGCCCTGGAGAACTGCAGCCCGGGGCGGGGGGGGGGGGGGGGGGGGCGGGATGGGGCGGGGCGGGGCGGCAGGGCAGGGGGGGATGGGGCGGGGGGGGGGGGGGGGGGGCCGGGCAGGGCCGGGCAGGGCGGGGCGACCAGCAGAATAATTCCTCCTCCACAACACCACGTACTTGGAAACAGTGTAGAAAAGGTTAATGACCCGACCCGACTAACCGAGGTTCCTCACATTGTCCTAAAGTACTTTGCAGCCTCGCTATGAATTTCTATAAGGCAGTGGGGTGCCCTTTAAAACCTTAGCCTTCACCTGGAAATATTCCTTAACTTGCATCCATACATGACTCAAAAGAATCTTGCCATCTAAATGTGCATAAAACAGCCAGCCACAAATCACCAGCCCCACAATGGGCTGACCTTTGGGTCATGTTGCATGTCATCTTAACAATTGGAACTTCTCAAAAGAAGACAAACTATAAGAGAGAGGTCACTAACAGGAGACGATCCCGAATTTTAAAGCATTAACCCAGTATGAAGAAAGCCTGGGGAGGAAGCTGATGATTCATGTCAACATCTGGAGCTCTTCCTGCTCCTCATATTCTCTTGTTTACCAACTGTCAGTAAAGCAAATACTGAAGCCCTTTAGTGTGTAACTCCTCTGACTGAAAACTAAACGTTACGGCTGTCATTAGGCCTGATCATCACCTTTTTCCTCTAGATGTGCCAGAAGGTGGTGAACAAGTCCCTAGCATACTTGGCAGTGCCCAGCACTCCCCCTCTCCCCCTCCCCCCAGCCCAGCACTCTCCCCCCTCCCCCCAGCCCAGCACTCTCCCCCCTCCCCCCAGCCCAGCACTCCCCCTCCCCTCCCCCCAGCCCAGCACCCCTCCGCCCCCTCCCCCTCCCCCTCCGCCTCCGCCCGCCCAGCCCAGCACTCCCCCTCCGCCCGCCCAGCACCAGTTCAGATCCATCTATCCAATGGACTCAGCACAGTGAGCTAGAAGACAGTGCTTTGGTTGAGACATACAGGATGACACAGCAGGAATAGATTGTGGTGCCACAAGATGGCCACTATGTATCCCGTTTCAGATAATAAGCATGGAGAAATGAACCTCATGAGTCCTTTAAAAGAATGATCACTGAGCAAATGTTGGTGCAAATAACGTGCTGCAGGTGGGGTGCAGAAGCTGGATGCATGCAGCCTCACAGGGCAGATTTACAACACGACAGTCCATCATGGAGCATATAACAACTTCAGGGATATTAGAAAGATAGACCTCCATAGCAGAGACCCCAAGGGCAGTCAGTGCTTTTTCCATTGATGCTCAGATACAGTCACTGAAGCCTGTGATCCCATCTTGGGACACAAGCTCTCTTCTGACCTCGATAGCAGCGTTGCTCAGTTACAGAGAAGCCCCTGAGCTCATTAGGTGGTCACACTAATCAGTGGCCATGGTGAGACAGTGCTTAGCAGCAGTAGCATGGCAGGAATCGGCAGGATGCCAACACATGTGGCCAATCCTGCCAGCTCCCTCCACTGCCTGTACATTGGAAGGAACAGTGTCAGGCAGCCACACAGGAACTGAATTGCAGGTCCATCTCAGGACTCAGTGCCATGAGGCAAGGAACAGTATGGAAACTGTAGACATCTCACATACTCCCACCACCCAACAGGCAAAAGGCTGGAATTAAGAACACTCTACAGTCACCAAGGGAATGCTTCGCAATACCAAACATTAGGCACTCACACAGAACAAATTATGTTATTCAGAACACGACTGACTAAAGTTGTTGTATGCAGAGTGCGTTTTTGGAAGAGGTGTAATCAAGAAGATTTTAAGTTGTATGGAAAAGGGATGGCATTGCAGGTAAAGAGTATTTATGGGGAAGTAGGGAAGATGCAGGCAGGACTGTTAATGTTGTGGACGTATTTACAAGACAAAATATGGAGGAGCGAGCAGCTGTGTGTAGTTTCTGGTGTAGGGATAATGTTGTGTGTTTTCAGGGAACCTCTTCTTCTAAAAAGGTGCACAGAGATTCCTATGGAAAATTTAATTCTGGGCACCGCACCTCAGGAAGGATATATTGGCCTGGGAGGGGGTGCAGTATAGATTCACCAGAACGATACTGGGGCTAAAAGGGTTAAATTATGAGGACAGGTTGCATTAACTAGGCTTGTATTCCCGTGAATATAGAAGATTGAGGGGTGAGGTGTGTAAAATGTTAAAATGATTTGATAGGATAGATATAGAGAAACTATTTCCTCTGGTGGGGGAATCCAGAACAAGGGAACATAATTTTAAGATCAGAGCTAGGCCGTTCGGGGGTGAAATCAAGAAGCACTTTTTCACACAAAGGATAGTAGAAATCTGGACTTCTCTCCCTTGGTTATGGAGCAAAGGCGGGTAAATGGAGTTAAAATACAGATTGGCCATGATCTAATTGAATGGTGCAGCTGGCTCGAGGGGCTGAATGGCCTCCTCCTGTTCCCATATAACAGGCTCGAGGGGCTGAATGGCCTCCTCCTGTTCCCACATCGTTACCAATGCCTCATAAAAGGCTCTGATGGCCTAAGTAGCAACAGAAATAAAACAATTCAAGAAAGGAGGGGCAGGGTCCGATGTAACTTACAAGCCTGGACACCCGGTTCGTACGGTTGGTTAATGGAGACAGCGCTAAACTAGTGGAAATGATGGCAGATATTGTGCACATTATAAAATTATTTGCATGTACCCATCTTCAACCTGTGGGCATTTCCTGGACTCATTAAAATTTACAATACAGAATTAAATGGGCAGAGATCTAGCAGAATGGGTCTCCACCCAATCTTCTGATTGGAAATTCCAATTTTACACCCATGAAGCACAGAACGAGAGATAACTGTTCGGCCAATTAAACATGTTCTCTCCATGATCTTCATGAACCTTTATGTTGACACAGCATTCAAACATCTCCAATTATTCTTTCCTTAGAAACACAAGCCCTGTCCTTTGCCTATCGTGGTTTGAGCCACAGTAAATCGAGGAGTCTTGATAACAGTAGTAAGTGAACGGAGAAGAAATTTTTTATACCAAGTACAACACAAATCAACCTGGATACCGCAGTTATGAAAATGTAAACCTTTATCCATTTATAGTGAGGATTCAACCTCAAACTGGAGGTTAGAAGCCACTGGATTTGATATTTCTGAATCGATTGGTTTGCCCTCAGTGTATTATTTATTATTCCAAAATAATATGTTTTTGTCCTACAAACCACTCAAATTTACTGTAATAAGTTATTTTATTTTGCTTTTAAAATCCTGCAAAATAGCTAAAATCCAAGATTGCTATTTAATCATATTTAAGACTAGTTAAGTACTTGACAAATTTCAATCTTTTATTCATTGTTATGCTTCTCAAAACCATAATCATAGATTCATTCAGTCCATCGTGCCTGTGCCATCTCTCAAAGATCTATCCAATTAGTCTCATTCCCCTGCTCTTTCCCCATAGCCCTGCAAATGTTTCCCCTTCAAGTATTTATCCAATTCCCTTTTGAAAGTTACTATTGAATCTGCTTCCATCACCCTTTCAGGCAATGCAATTACAACAGATAATCACAACTCAGTAAAAAAAACCTCTCATCTCCCCCTGTTATTTCTGCCAATTATCTTCAATCTGTGTCCTCTGATTACTGACCCTCCTACATGTGGAAACAGTTTCTCCCTATCTACTCTATCAAAACCCCTTCGTAATTTTGAACACTTCTGTTCAATCTCCCCTTAACCTTGTCTGCTTTAAGGAGAACATTCCCAGCTTCTCTAGTTTCTCCAGGTAACTGAAGTCCCTCATCCCTGGTATCATTCTGGTAAATCTCCTCTGCACCCTCTCCAATGCCTTGACATCCTTTCTAAAGTGTGATGCCCAGAATTGGACACAGGTTTAGCTTAACTTCCTTACTTTTGTACTCTATGCCTCTATATGTAAAGCCAAAGATCCCATATGCTCTTTTTAAAAGACAGCTTCATCAACTTGTCCTGCCACCTTCAAAGATTGTGCATTTGAACCCATAGGTCTCTCTGAACCTGCACCCCCTTTAATATTTTACCATTTAGATTATATTGCCTCTCCTTGTTTTTCCTTCCAAAATTCATCAATTCACACATCTCTGTGTTAAATTTCATCTGCCATGTGTTCCTTAAATAATTCTGGGGTTTTTGCTTCCACTATCCTACCCGGACATCCATTCATTAGGCTCGATTCTGACACAGAGATGGTGGGATTGGATCCCAGAGTGAAGCAAAGCCAAACTTTCTTATAACCTGAAGTCGGCTTATTACCATAATTTATGTGAGCTCCCAGCGAGCTTATGCTTGTCTCTGGAATCTGATGAAAGCTCGGCTCGAATACACGAGACTGCAGCAAGGGCTGAGAAAATTTAAGGGATTCAGCCACCTAAAGGTAAGTGACTGGATATGGGATTAAAGGCCGAAAATGGTTCAGAAATATTGCTCAGGCGTTTCAAAGGGCGAATGGGGGACGGGGGAAAAGGGCGAATGGGGGACGGGGGAAAAGGGCGAATGGGGGACGGGGGAAAAGGGCGAATGGGGGACGGGGGAAAAGGGCGAATGGGGGATCAAGTTTCATCGAGACTACAGCACAGGAGCAGGCCATTCGGCCCAACTGGTCTATGCCGGTGTTTATGCTCCACATGAGCCTCCTCCCTCCCTACTTCATCTCACCCAATCAGCATATTCTTCTATTCCTTTCTCCTTCATCTGTTTATCCAGCTTTCCCTCAGATGTATCTACACTATTCACCTCAACCACTCCTTGTGGTAGCAAGTTCCACATTCTCACCACTCTCTGGTAAAGAAGTTTCTCCTAAATTCCCTATTGGATTTACTAGTGACTATCTTATATATGTGACCTCTAATTTGGGACTCTCCCACAAGTGGAGATATTTTCTCTACATCTACCCGATCAAACCCTTTCATAATCTTAAAGACCTCTACCAGGTCACCCATCAGCCTTCTCGTTTATAGAGAAAAGAGCCCCAGCCTGCTCAGCCTTTCCTGGTAAGTATATCCTGTCCATATCCTAACTCGCACCAAGTCCTGTTGACCCATCACCCCTGTGCTCGCTGACCTACATTGGCTCCCGGTCCGGGAACACCTCAATTTTAAAATTCTCATTCTCGTTTTCAAATCCCTCCATGGACTCGCCCCCCCCTCCCTATCTCTGCAACCTCCTCCAGCCCTACAAACATCCGAGATCTCTGAGCTCCCCCAACTCTGGCCTCTTGCACATCCCCGATTTTAATCGCTCCGCCATTGGCGGCCATGCCTTCAGCTGCCAAGGCACTAAACTCTGGAATTCCCTCCCTAAACCTCCCTGCCTCTCTCTCCCCCTTTAAAACCTACCCCTTTGACCAAGCTTTTGGTTACCTGTCCTAATATCTCTTTTATTTTAGCTATGAGGAAAGATTGAATAGGCTGAGGTTGCTTTCATTGGAACAGAGGAGGCTGAGGGGTGATTTAATTGAGGTGTATAAAATTACGAGGGGCCTAGATAAAGTGGATAGGCAGGACCAATTTCCTATAGCAGAGGAGTCAGTGACTGGGGGCATAGATTTAAGGTAATTGGTAGAAGGAGCTGAGGAGAATTTTTTTCACCCAGAGGGTGGTAGGGGCCTGAAAGGGTGGTAGAGACAGAAACCCTCAATTCATTTTGAAAGTACTTGGATGTGCACCTGGAGTGCCGTCACCTACAGGGCTACAGACCAAGTGCTGGAATGTGGGATTAAGCTGGATGGCTCTTTTTCAGCTGGCACAGACACAATGGGCTGAATGGCCTCCTTCTGTGCCATAACTTTCTATGATCCTCTCAGTTCCGGTATCATCCATGTAAATCTTTTTTGCAACTTCTCCAGTGCCTCTATATCCTTTTTATAATATGGAGACCAGAACTGTTCACAATACTCCAAGTGTGGTCTAAGCAAGGTTCAAGCAAGTTTAACATAACTCTCTGCTTTTCAATTCTATCCCTCTAGAAATGAACCCCAGTGCTTGGTTTGCCTTTTTTATGGCCTTATTAACCTGCATCCTTTTAGTGATCTGTGTATCTGTACCCCCAGATCCCTCTGCTCCTCTACCCCATTTAAACCATTATCCAAGCAATATGTGGTCTCCTTATTCTTCCTACCAAAATGTACCACCTCACACTATCTATATTGAAATTTATTTGCCAGAGCAAAGACCGCGTTTGGGGGAGGGGGGGTTGGGGCAAAGACCTTGCTTTTGGAGGGGGGGGGGGGAGAGATCAAAGACCGTGTTTTTTTGGGGGGGGGAAACAAAGACCCTGTTGGTGGAGGGGGGGGGGGGCAAAGACATGGCAGATCAAAACCAAAAGCAAATCCAAAGTGAAGGAAAGATTAGGAGAACGTGGGCGAGTGACAGAGCAGCAGGATATCTAACCCAGTTTGATGGCCAGCAAGATCAATGTGCAGCTGCATGCAGTGGGCAACTCTCCCCAGATGATGTAAAACGAATTTCTTCAGCTAACATCTCAAGAATAATTTTCTGCTTGTCTGTCCAGATGGCACATAATACAAGGGATCTGATCCAAACTGGAGAAAAGTTCAGACATCTAGGCATGTAAGAGAATGGAGGCAGTGGAGCGGGGGGGGGGGGGGGGGGGGAGGTGAAACCCCAGGCCACCCCCAAGCTCGGTTATTGTTGTGACAGTGTAACAACAAACATCACGCTCTGTATATTGAAAGGTTTGAAGGTGCTTCTTACAGCCAACATTGTAACTTTTTTTTTCATTTTACACCTGGAACAGTAGCCTACCAGTGACTCTGAACAAGGCCCTGCCCTGCATCTCTCTCTCTCTCTCAACACAGCTTCACATATCCAGGAGGATGCAATCAGACTGTATTAACACTGGGATACTCAGCACAGAAGAGAGGAGCGGGTGGTGGCAGCAGGACCTGCTGGATGGTCAATAACTCACTGCACTCTCAAACACAGCACTGCACCAAAATTGGGCAGCCAGATCATGCTCCTGTTGCTGTTGACTAGGAAAGGTGTTAAGAGTTCAGGCCATATTGCTTGACGCAGCAATCATTTGATCATTATGTGTGACCAGCACATTAGCTGATACAGAACTGTTAGCCAGAATGAGGCAAAGGCAGAGAAATAGAGGGTGATGGTGAGCACCACTGGTGTACAGGAACATACGAAAGAGGGCAGGAAAAGACCAGTTGGTCCATCAACCCCACCCCAACCTGCAGAGTTATGCAACCTTGTGGAGGGAGGAAAAAAAAACCTTAGGACAATTTAGGAAATTCCTCTCTGCACTCAAAAGCAATCAAGCTCTGGAGACGACAGTAAATGGCATCACTAGTCCCCATCAACCCACCTACTTTTATAATTCCAGACGTCTTCCATGTGGAGGAACTCTTCCAGCTCCCTTTTCAACATTCTCAGCGAACCTACGCTCACCACACTTCCTGACAACTTGTTCTAGAGGTTGACAACTCTGCAAAAAGATCTGCCTGGCATCTAACCTAAATCTATTCATTCATAATTATACTGATGTCCCCTAGTCCTCCGATCTACATAGAAACAGGAGGAGGCCATTCAATCCCTCAAGCCTGTTCCGCCATTCAGTTACATCATGGCTAATCTGTACCTCAACTCCATTTAGCTGCCTTTGCTCCATACCAACAAAAATCTAACGATCTCAGTCTAGAAAATTTTAATTGACCCCCAGCATCCACAGCCTTTTGGGAAGCGAGTCCCAAATTTCCACTACCCTTTGTGTGAAGAAATGCTTCCTCATTTCACTCCTGAATGGCCTAGCTCTAATTTTAACACTGTGCCCTCTTGTTTCAGATTCCCCCACCAGAGGAAATAGTTTCTCTGTTTCTACCTTATCAAATTAGTTTATAATTTTAAACAATATGATTAGATCAACCCTCAAGCTTCTAAACTCAAGGGAATACAAGCCATGTTTATGCAATCTGGTATCATTCTGGTGGATCTGCACTGTACCCCCTCCAAGGCCAATACATCCTTCGTGAGGTTTGGTGCCCAGAACTGAACGCAATACTCCACATGGGGTCTGACCAAGGTTCTGTACAACTGAAGTATAACTTCCTCCCCTTTATATTCCAGCCCCCTTAAAATAAAGGCCAACTTTCCATTAACCTTTTTGCTTGTTATTTGTATCTGTGTACTAGCTTTTAGTGATTTGTGTACATTTTTTTGCTCCTCCACATCTCCTAGTCTCCCATCAATAAGAAAATATTCTGATTCATCTTTCTCAAATCCAAAGTGAATAACCTTATTGTTCCCTCTATTGAACTCCATCAGCCACAGTTTTGCCCACTCATTTAATCTGTCTACGTCCCTTTGTAACTTCCTGCTCCCATCCACACAACTTACTGTGCCTCCTAACTTCGTGCCATCTGCAAACTTGGATATACAACTTTGTATTCCTTCACTCAGGTCATTGACATATAAGGTGAAAAGCTGAGGCTCTCTAATCTAGCTCAAGTAACGCATCCACATGGAAAGAATCTAATCCCTTCATTGCTTTAAATACCTAAATCATGCAACATGCTATAGACAGAGCTAAGCGATTCCACAACCAATGGATCAGATCAAAGCTCTGCTGTCCTGCCACATCCAGTGAATGGTGGTGGACAATTAAACAACTAACGGGAGGAGGAGGCTCTGTAAACATCCCCATCCTCAATGATGGCGGAGTCCAGCACGTGAGTGCAAAAGACAAGGCTGAAGCGTTTGCAACCATCTTCAACCAGAAGTGCCGAGTGGATGATCCATCTCGACCTCCTCCCGATATCCCCACCATCAGAGAAGCCAGTCTTCAGCCAATTCGATTCACTCCACGTGACATCAAGAAACGGCTGAGTGCACTGGATAAAGCAAAGGCTATGGGCCCCGACAACATCTCGGCTGTAGTGCTGAAGACTTGTGCTCCAGAACTAGCCGCGCCTCCAGACAAACTGTTCCAGTACAGCTACAACACTGGCATCTACCCGACAATGTGGAAAATTGCCCAGGTATGTCCTGTCCACAAAAAGCAGGTCAAATCCAATCCGGCCAATTACCGCCCCATCAGTCTACTCTCAATCATCAGCAAAGTGATAGAAGGTGTCATCGACAGTGCTATCAAGCAGCACTTACTCACCAATAACCTGCTCACCGATGCTCTTTCGGGTTCCGCCAGGACCACTGGGTTTCAGACCTCATTACAGCCTTGGTCCAAACATGGACAAAAGAGCTGAATTCCAGAGGTGAGGTGAGAGTGACTGCCCTTGACATCAAGGCAGCATTTGACCGAGTGTGGCACCAAGGAGCCATGGTAAAATTGAAGTCAATGGGAATCAGGGGGAAAACTCTCCAGTGGCTGGAGTCATACCTAGCACAAAGGAAGATGGTAGTGGTTGTTGGAGGCCAATCATCTCAGCCCCAGGACATTGCTGCAGGAGTTCCTCAGGGCAGTGTCCTAGGCCCAACCATCTTCAGCTGCTTCATCAATGACCTTCCCTCCATCATAAGGTCAGAAATGGGGATGTTCGCTGATGATTGCACAGTGTTCAGTTCCATTCGCAACCCCTCAGATAATGAAGCAGTCCGTGCCTGCATGCAGCAAGACCTGGACAACATCCAGGCTTGGGCTCATAAGTGGCAAGTAACATTCGCGCCAGATAAGTGCCAGGCAATGGCCAACTCCAACATGAGAGTCTACCCACCTTCCCTTGACATTCAACAGCATTACCATCACCGAATCCCCCACCATCAACATCCTGGGGGTCACCATTGACCAGAAACTCAACTGGACCAGCCATATAAATACTGTGAGTGATTCACCTCCTGACTCCCCAAAGCCTTTCCACCATCTACAAGGCACATGTCAGGAGTGTGATGGAATACTCTCCACTTGCCTGGATGAGAGCAGCTCCAACAACACTCAAGAAGCTCACCATCCAGGACAAAGCAGCCCGCTTGATTGGCACCCCATCCACCACCCTAAACATTCACTCCCTTCACCACTGGCGCACTGTGGCTGCAGTGTGTACCATCCACAGGATGCACTGCAGCAACTCGCCAAGGCTTCTTCGACAGCAAGTCCCAAACCCGTGACCTCTACCACCTAGAAGGACAAGGGCAGCAGGTACATGGGAACAACACCACCTGCATGTTCCACTCTCCAAGTCACACACCATCCCGACTTGGAAATATATCGCCGTTCCTTCATCATCGCTGGGTCAAAATCCTGGAACTCCCTTCCTAACAGCACTGTGGGACAAATTTCACCACACGGACTGCAGTGGTTCAAGAAGGCGGCTCACCACCACCTTCTCAAGGGCAATTAGGGATGGACAATAAATGCTGGCATTGCCAGCGACGCCCACATCCCATGAATGAATAAAAAATCATATCCCCTTTAGGTCCGAAGTAAAAAGCCAAAGTTCTCTAAGCCTGTCCTCGTAACTAACGGCCTTAAACTAGGTATCAAATTGAGTGGCCCTCCTCTGAACCAGGTCCAGAGCCTCTCTGTGGCCCCACCATGTGAGGGGAGCAAAACTGGGCACAGTATTCTCGATACAACTGGACCAAGCTATTGTATAAGGAAAGGAGGATACTTGGGCCTTTCTCCAGCCCTTGGGAACAATCCCAGCCCCCAGTCAGCTACTAAATGGTTGCAGGTTTGCTGCAGGTATCTCATCAGTAGATGGTAAGGTTCTACAATTAGTTCCTTACAGACACAGCCAGCAAAGGGAGGCAGATGTTGTTGGTCATTGACATGCGAGCGTGCCAAGTCCTGCAGATACGGTTGGTGGCATAACGGCAGGAACAGTCAGTGCAAATGAGGTACTGGCTGATCTCTCTGTTTTCATTGTGCACCACTTCAACCAGGAAATACTGCAACGGGGATAATCCAAGTCAACCCCCATCATTAACTTTACTTTTACTTGCTGCCCAACACAAGAATCTGCAGCTTGCACCCAGGTGCCTTGTGGGTCATTGTGCTCCCACTGTCGATTGGGATCGGAAGGCCTCCTTTTCACATGTTCCGTTTTGTCATAGAACCATAGAAAGGTTACAGCACAGAAGGAGGCCAATCAGTCCATCGAATCCGCGCTGGCTCTATCCAAGAGCAATCCAGCTAGTCCCACTCCCCCACCCTTTCCCCGTAGCCCTGCAAATTTTTTCCTTTCAAGTACTTATCCAGTTCCCTTTTGAAGGCCATGATTGAATCTGCCTCCACCACCCCCATGGGCAGTGCATTCCAGATACTAACCACTCGCTGGGTAAAAAAGTTTTTCCTCATGTCACCTTTGGTTCTTTTGCCAATCACCTTAAATCTATGTCCTCTGGTACTTGACCCTTCTGCCAATGGGAACAGTTTCTCTCGAGCTACACTGTCTAAACCCTTCATGATTTTGAACACCTCGATCAAATCTCCTCTCAACCTTTTCTGTTCCGAGGAGAACGACCCCAGCTTCTCCAGTCTATCCACGTAACTAAAGTCCCTCATCCCTGGAATCATTCTAATAAATCTCTTTTGCACCCTCTCTAAGGCCTTCACATTTTTCCTGAAATGCGATGCCCAGAACTGGACACAATACTCCCACGGTGTGCGGACAACACAGTGTGAACGGAGAGTTTGGTACGTGTGGGAGTTTAAGGGTTAATCTCTTTAAAATCTAGTGCATATTGCTATCAACTGTTTAAGTTCAATTTTAAAGTTTAAATTTTTAAGTTTCTGTCAGGCTTCAGCAGAGAGAGCTGCTGTAGCAAGTTAATTGGTTAGCGAGATTAAACTGGTACCTGAAGGTGGGGCAGGCCTGACTCATCCGAGTCACAAACTGTAGAAATACAGGGGCCTGTCAGTGGGAACAGCACGGTGTGAACAGAGAGTTTGGTGAGTGTGGGAGTTCGGTGCAGTGGGGGAAGGAGGTGCTGCTTTGCCTCGTTTTTCCTCACTTTTTCACCAGAGCGGCAGTGGACCTGAGAGTAGAAGACTGAGATTGGGGAATAAAAGCAGCAGCAGAACTGCAACAAGAGACAACTACTGTGCGACGTCACAGGTGAGGCAGGAGAGTCCGAGAGGTGAGCGCAGGAGAAAAAGGAGAGACCTAGAACGGGAGGAGTGTCTGAGAGTCGAAGGCAAGTCATGGCAGCACAGCTTGCACCCGTGATATGCTCCTCCTGCACTATGTGGGAAGTCATGGACACTACCAGTGTCCCTGGCAACCATGTGTGCAGGAAGTGTGTCCAGCTGCAGCTACTGGCTAACCGTCTTTCGGAGCTGGAGCTGCGGGTGGATTCACTGTGGAGCATCCGCGATGCTGAGACTATCGTGGATAGCACGTTCTGTGAGGTGGTCACACCGCAGGTAAAGATTACGCAGGCAGAAAGGAAATGGGTGACCGCCAAGCAGAGTAAAAGGACCAGGCAGGTAGAGCAGGAGTCCCCTGGGGCCATCTCCCTCTCAAACAGATATTCTGCTTTGTACACTGTTGGGGGAGATGGCTTATCGGGGGAATGCAGCAAGAGCCAGGTTCAGGGCACCACGGGTGGCCCTGCTGCACAGGAGGGGAGGAAGAAGAGTGGCAGGGCTATAGTGATAGGGGATTCAATTGTAAGGGGAACAGATAGGCGTTTCTGCGGCCGCAAACGTGACTCCAGGATGGTATGTTGCCTCCCTGGTGCTAGGGTCAAGGATGTCACGGAGCGGCTGCAGGGCATTCTGGAGGGGGAGGGTGAACAGCCAGTAGTCATGGTCCACATTGGTACCAACGATATAGGTAAAAAAAAGGGATGAGGTCCTGCAAGGTGAATTTAAGGAATTAGGAGATAAATTAAAAAGCAGGACCTCAAAGGTAGTGATCTCAGGATTACTACCGGTGCCACATGCTAGTGAGTATAGGAACAGGAGAATAGACAGGATGAATGTGTGGCTGCAGGGATGGTGTAGGAGGGAGGGATTTAGATTCCTGGGACATTGGGACCGGTTCTGGGGAAGGTGGGACCTGTACAAGCGGGACGGGTTACACCCGAGCAGGACCGGGACCAATGTCCTCGCGGGGGTGTTTGCTAGTGCTGTTGGAGAAGGTTTAAACTAGAGTGGCAGGGGGATGGGAACCTGAGCGGGGAGTCAGAAGGGAATAAAATTGAGAGCAGCAAGAGAGGGGAAGACCCAGGGGAAATCTACAATACAAATAGTGCAAACAGTTGTTCAAGAACAAGTGAGAGGGAAAAGCGTAGAGCAGGGCAAAGAAAGTGTACTTTAGGCATGACAGATAAAATAAAAACTAGAAGGCGTAAGGCGATTAACCCAGAATCAAAGCTGTGGCAGGGGGTTGGGAACCTGAGCAGGGAGACAGAGGAAAGCGTGTCAGGAAGGGACAGAAGGTATGGAGTAAAAGGTAAAGTGTTAAAAAAGGAAAAAGCAGGAACCAAGTGTCACAAAACATATTTGAAAGTTCTTTATCTGAATGCACGTAGCATTCGTAACAAAATGGACGAGTTAACGGCACAAATAACTACGTATGGGTATGATCTTGCGGCCATGACAGAAACATGGCTGCAGGGTGACAACAACTGGGAATTAAATATGCCAGGGTATTTAACAATCAGGAAGGATAGGCAGGAAGGAAGGGGAGGTGGGGTGGCTATGTTAATAAAGGAAGGAATCACTGTAATACAGAGAAATGATATTGGGACAAAGGATCAGGATAATGAAACAGTTTGGGTAGAGATAAGGAATAATAAGGGGGAAAAAAAACACTCGTGGGCGTAGTATATAGGCCTCCTAATAGTTGCAACTCTGCTGGAAGAAGTATTAATCAGGAAATAGTTGGGGCATGTAATAAGGGAACAGCTATAATTATGGGGGATTTTAACCAAGTGTGGCACCAAGGAGCCCGAGTAAAATTGAAGTCCATGGGAATCGGGGAAAACTCTCCAGTGGCTGGAGTCATACCTAGCACAAAGGAAGATGGTAGTGGTTGTTGGAGGCCAATCATCTCAGCCCCAGGGCATTGCTGCAGGAGTTCCTCAGGGCAGTGTCCTTGGTCCACCCATCTTCAGCTGCTTTATCAATGACCTTCCCTCCATCATAAGGTCAGAAATGGGGATGTTCGCTGATGACTGCACAGTGTTCAGTTCCATTCGCAACCCCTCAGATAATGAAGCAGTCCGAGCCCGCATGCAGCAAGACCTGGACAACATCCAGGCTTGGGCTCATAAGTGGCAAGTAACATTTGCGCCAGATAAGTGCCAGGCAATGACCATCTCCAACAAGAGAAAGTCTAACCACCTCCCCTTGACATTCAACGGCATTACCATCGCCGAATCCCCCACCATCAACATCCTGGGGGTCACCATTGACCAGAAACTGAACTGGACCAGCCATATAAATACTGTGGCTACGAGAGCAGGTCAGAGGCTGGGTGTTCTGCGGCGAGTGACTCACCTCCTGACTCCCCAAAGCCTTTCCACCATCTACAAGGCACAAGTCAGGAGTGTGATGGAATACTCTCCACTTGCCTGGATGAGTGCAGCTCCAACAACACTCAAGAAGCTCGACACCATCCAAGATAAAGCAGCCCGCTTGATTGGCACCCCATCCATCACCCTAAACATTCACTCCCTTCACCACCGGCGCACTGTGGCTGCAGTGTGTACCATCCACAGGATGCACTGCAGCAACTCGCCAAGGCTTCTTCGACAGCACCTCCCAAACCCGCGACCTCTACCACCTAGAAGGACAAGAGCAGCAGGCACATGGGAACAACACCACCTGCACGTTCCCCTCCAAGTCACACACCATCCCGACTTGGAAATATATCACCGTTCCTTCATCGTCGCTGGGTCAAAATCCTGGAACTCCCTTCCTAACAGCACTGTGGGAGAACCGTCACCACACGGACTGCAGCGGTTCAAGAAGGCGGCTCACCACCACCTTCTCGAGGGCAATTAGGGATGGGCAATAAATGCTGGCCTCGCCAGCGACGCCCACATCCCGTGAACGAATTTAAAAAAAAACTATCATATTAACTGGACAAATCAAATTGGGCAGGGCAGCCTTGAGGAAGAGTTCATTGAGTGTATTAGGGATGGATTTATTGAGCAGTATGTAACTGATCCTACAAGGGGGCAAGCAACCTTGGACTTGGTCCTGTGCAATGAGCCAGGATTAATTAATAATGTCCTAGTTAAGGATCCCCTTGGAATGAGTGACCATAACATGGTTACATTCCATATCCAATTAGAGGGTGAGAAGGTTGGTTCTCAAACAAGCGTACTGAGCTTGAATAAAGGAGACTATGATGGTATGAGAGCAGAATTGATTAAAGTGGACTGGGAAAATAGATTACAGGGTAAGACGGTACATGAGCAGTGGTGTTCATTTAAGGAGTTATTTTACAACTTTCAAAAAATATATATTCCACTGAGGAAAAAAGGGTGTAAAAGAAATGACAGCCATCCGTGGCTAAGTAAAGAAATTAAGGATAGTATCCGACTAAAAACAAGGACATATAAGGTAGCCAAACTTAGTGGGAGGATAGAAGATTGGGAAGTCTTCAAAAGACAGCAAAATGTAACTAAAGGATTGATTAAGAAAGGGAAGATAGATTATGAAAATAAATTAGCAAAAAATATAAAAACAGATAGCAAGAGTTTCTATAGTTATATAAAAAGAAAAAGGGTGGCTAAGGCAAACGTAGGTCCCTTAGAGGATGAGACCGGGAAATTAATGGTGGGAAACATGGAGGTGACAAAAATGCTGAACAAATATTTTGTTTCAGTCTTTACGGTAGAGGACACTAAGAATATCCCAACACTGGACAAACAGGGGGCTCTAGGGGGGGAGGAGCTAAATACGATTAAAATCACTAAGGAATTGGTACTCAGTAAATTAATGGGACTCAAGGCGGATAAATCCCCTGGACCTGATGGCTTACATCCTCGGGTCTTGAGGGAAGTGGCAGTAGGGATTGTGGATGCTTTGGTAGTAATTTTCCAAAATTCTCTGGACTCGGCAAAGGTCCCGGCAGATTGGAAAACTGCTAATGTAACACCCTTATTTAAAAAGGGTAGTAGGCAGGAGGCTGGAAATTATAGACCAGTTAGCCTAACATCTGTGGTGGGTAAAATTTTGGAGTCTATTATTAAGGAGACAGTAGCAGAACATTTGGATAAACATAATTTAATAGGACAAAGTCAGCATGGCTTTATGAAGGGGAAGTCATGTCTGACAAATTTGCTTGAGTTCTTTGAGGACATAACGTACAGGGTGGATAAAGGGGAACCAGTGGACTTGGTGTATTTAAACTTCCAGAAGGCATTCGACAAGGTGCCACATGCAAGATTATTGCTCAAGATAAAGAATCACTGGATTGGGGGTAATATTCTGGCATGGGTGGAGGATTGGTTATCTAACAGGAAGCAGAGAGTTGGGATAAATGGTTCATTCTCGGACTGGCAACCAGTAGCCAGTGGTGTTCCGCAGGGGTCGGTGCTGGGTCCCCAACTCTTTACAATCTATATTAACGAGTGTAACATGTCAAAGTTTGCAGATGATACAAAGATGGGAGGGAAAGTAGAGAGTGAGGAGGACATAAAAAACCTACAAGGGGATATAGACAGGCTGGGTGAGTGGGCGGAGATTTGGCAGATGCAATACAATATTGGAAAATGTGAGGTTATGCACTTTGGCAGGAAAAATCAGAGAGCAAGTTATTATCTTAATGGCGAGAAACTGGAAAGTACTGCAGTACAAAGGGATCTGGGGGTCCTAGTGCAAGAAAATCAAAAAGTTAGTATGCAGGTGATCAAGAAGGCCAACAGAATGTTGGCTTTTGTTGCTAGGGGGATAGAATATAAAAACGGAGATTTTGCTGCAGTTATATAAGGTATTGGTGAGACTGCACCTGGAATACTGCATACAGTTTTGGTGTCCATACTTAAGAAAAGACATACTTGCTCTCGAGGCAGTACAAAGAAGGTTCACTCGGTTAATCCCGGGGATGAGGGGGTGGACATATGAGGAGAGGTTGAGTAGATTGGGACTCTACTCATTGGAGTTCAGAAGAATGAGAGGCGATCTTATTGAAACATATAAGATTGTGAAGGGGCTTGATCGGGTGGATGCAATAAGGATGTTCCCAAGGATGGGTGAAACTAGAACTAGGGGGCATAATCTTAGAATAAGGGGCTGCTCTTTCAAAACTGAGATGAGGAGAAACTTCTTCACTCAGAGGGTAGTAGGTCTGTGGAATTTGCTGCCCCAGGAAGCTGTGGAAGCTACATCATTAAATAAATTTAAAACAGAAATAGACAGTTTCCTAGAAGTCAAGGGAATTAGGGGTTATGGGGAGCGGGCAGGAAATTGGACATGAATTTAGATTTGAGGTTCGGATCAGATCAGCCATGATCTTATTGAATGGCGGAGCAGGCTCGAGGGGCCGATTGGCCTACTCCTGCTTCTATTTCTTATGTTCTTATACTCCAGTTGTGGCCGAACCAGTGTTTTTTAAGGTTCATCATGACTTCCATACTTTTGTACTCTATGCCTCTATTTATAAAGCCTAGGATCCCATATGCTTTTTTAACCACTTTCTCAACCTGCCCTGCCACCTTCAATGATTTGTGCACATATACCCCCTCTCTGTTCCCTTTTGGAGTTGTGCCCTCTAGTTTATATTGCCTCTCCTCGTTCGTCCTACTGAAATGTATCACTTCACATTTTTCTGCATTAAATTTCATCTGCCACGTGTCCGCCCATGCCACCAGCCTGTCTATATCCTCTTGAAATCTATCACTACCCTCCTCACTGTTTACTACCCTTCCAAGTTATGTATCATCTGCAAATTTTGAAATTGTGCCCTGTACACCCAAGTCCAAGTCATTAACATATATCAAGAATGTATAAGTCATCTGTTCCGGTTTTGCTGAATCGTCATATACAGTCTACATTCCAGTGACTTGGTGACAATAATTGGCCAATATTTGAGACATTCAAGAAGAAATTCATAATAATGAGTAAAACACTGTCCTGCCAAATATTCCATAAATACACAGAAATTTCAGACAAATTGAAAAAGTCAGTAAAGGAATGTAGGAAACAGGACCATTACTTTTACTCAGGACCACTTCTCTGCTTTGACGATAAGACTGCATATAATTCAAGTCACAATCCTGACAAAGTCTCCCTGGTGAAGTGAAGGTGGTGGAGAAAGATCCCTTCACCTGTCCAGGTAACTGCAGTGGAATTTATAGACTCACCTCCTTGGACAACAGCAGCTCAGGACTGACTGCCTCAGATGCAGAAGGATCTGTCGCTATGCGTTCCTGCGAACTACTCCTTGACCTCATCTCCTGGGGGAGAGAGGAATTCCCATCCTACCAGTTTAAAGTGCATGGTGGGTGAAACTCAGCACAATAATAGGAAGTTAAAAATAAAGGAAACAAAAACTGCAAAGCAACACATTTAATTGAATGCAATAAAACAGCCCCCTCCTCCAAAAGAAAGTCAGTGACTCCCAAGAAAACTCACCGTCAATTCCTAGGTGTTTACTTATTGAAACCATGACTTCTCTGGGGAAAAGCATACTAATTGAAGGGAAGGGCGCTCCGCCTTGCTTGATCTTGCAGCCTCTGTGAGCTCATGATGTGCTCCACAACCTCCAAAGCCAGTAATGCCATCCAATCGGAATAACCTGACATGCCCAATCCCGGCATCGGGTGGCACAGGGACCAATCCCGGCATCGGGTGGCACAGGGACCAATCCCGGCATCGGGTGGCACAGGGACCAATCCCGGCATCGGGTGGCACAGGGACCAATCCCGGCATCGGGTGGCACAGGGACCAATCCCGGCATTTTCCACAACCCCCCAACAATCTCACATTCTCATCAACCATATTACTATTTTTGTAAAAGCAGTTTGCAACTCCGACTGATCCCAGTGTGCAACACCATAACCTACACCTGAGCCAGAGTGATCTTTCAGACCGATCAGGGTAATTAGCACCAACCTGGTCATAAAACCTGGCTGCAATTCCCAATTTATTTTCAGAATCAGTCCATGTGACAAGACGACACAGTGACTTAATGATGCAAACATGAACCAAGCATAACAATGGATAAAGTCATTTTAATTAATTTAATGTGGATTAAAATAAATAATTAATTTAATGCAGGTTAAAGTCATTTTAACTCATTTAATGTGGGCTAAAAGTTAATTTATGATGAAAGTTTTTATTTTTATGGCATATTTAATAATTTAGCATCCATTTAAACCAGAGCACTATTTACAAAAATGTTAGTTGAAGCACAGGCTCCTCTCATTTATATTCTCAAACAATTAAATTATCTTACCTGCCATTTCAGGGTGACAATTTCAAGAACTACAGCAACTAATACTAATAGACAGCCAACAGCTACCATGATGTTCTGTAGATATTGAAAAACCATTGGCACCAACACCAGGAAATTGTAGAAAGTGTTCAAGGCTGGACCATCGATGTAGGCACTCTGCGGAGAGGATAGAAAGGTTACATTTGCATCTATTTCTTAAATGAGAGAGAAGGATGGGGCGTTCTATGCACTAGTGTTCCAGGCTACATTTGTTAGTAGCTGTAAAGCTTTTTACACCAATGTCACAAGCCTGTTGAAATTTTTCGGGTTATTTTACAGAAAAACAAATGTTTGCAAATGGCCTCAGTTAAAATAATTTACCAAATTCTCTATTTCTGCCAACTTCCTCTTCATTGTTTCCTATTCCAGCCACTCCTTTAAAAAGGGTGAAGACCAGCAGAGACAGTTATCGCCAGTGAAGACCAGCAGAGACAGTTATCGCCAGTGAAGACCAGCAGAGACAGTTATCGCCAGTGAAGACCAGCAGAGACAGTTATCGCCAGTGAAGACCAGCAGAGACAGTTATCGCCAGTGAAGACCAGCAGAGACAGTTATCGCCAGTGAAGACCAGCAGAGACAGTTATCGCCAGTGAAGACCAGCAGAGACAGTTATCGCCAGTGAAGACCAGCAGAGAGTTAGCCAGTGAAGACCAGCAGTGACAGTTATCACCAGTGAAGACCAGCAGTGACAGTTATCGCCAGTGAAGACCAGCAGAGACAGTTAGCGCCAGTGAAGACCAGCAGAGACAGTTATCGCCAGTGAAGACCAGCAGAGAGTTAGCCAGTGAAGACCAGCAGAGACAGTTATCGCCAGTGAAGACCAGCAGAGACAGTTATCGCCAGTGAAGACCAGCAGTGACAGTTATCGCCAGTGAAGTCCAGCAGTGACAGTTATCGCCAGTGAAGACCAGCAGTGACAGTTATCGCCAGTGAAGTCCAGCAGTGACAGTTATCGCCAGTGAAGACCAGCAGTGACAGTTATCGCCGGTGAAGACCCGCAGAGACAGTTATCGCCGGTGAAGACCCGCAGAGACAGTTATCGCCAGTGAAGACCCGCAGAGAGTTATCGCCAGTGAAGACCAGCAGTGACAGTTATCGCCAGTGAAGACCAGCAGTGACAGTTATCGCCAGTGAAGACCAGCAGTGACAGTTATCGCCAGTGAAGACCAGCAGTGACAGTTATCGCCAGTGAAGACCAGCAGTGACAGTTATCGCCAGTGAAGACCAGCAGAGACAGTTATCGCCAGTGAAGACCCGCAGAGACAGTTATCGCCAGTGAAGACCCGCAGAGACAGTTATCGCCAGTGAAGACCCGCAGAGACAGTTATTGCCAGTGAAGAACTGAAGTAATTGCTTGCGCAGAATTCAGTGTGAAGAGCTTTGCACATTCTGTCTCCCATATATATGCTGTACAGAACCTGCTTTACCTTTGTTACTTTTTAAACTAAAAGCTTTTGAGATAATTTTCCAGGTTTCATCTTACCTCTTCAAACCAAAGTAACGGTAGCAGCACAGGCTGGATTTTTCCAGTCTCCCTTTAGAAATAAAATATAAATAATGTAGTTAAGAATACACAACTTACTCTGCCTCCTGCAATGCAACTGCACCTGGCTTGGGCATCCTGGACCACCAAGAGCCAGATGGTTCTGATAAGGTTTCAGGATGCTCTGAGGCAGTGATTTTGGAGGCAGGCCTTGAATTCTTCAGCCTCTCCCCGGCAAGTGTCCAGGAACCTGCTGCAGCCTAACCATCGAGCAAGGTAGACAATGAGGTGGGAAAGCAGGAAGGCGGGAGGTTGGAGGTCAGGGGTCGGGGGCACCTCGCCTCATTAGGCCTGCACAGGCCTCAGATGCAGGTCAAGCTCCTCCTCCTCCCCCAGAATTCCCCAGACCATCCAGATTTCTGTCCCTTTTTTTTGACTGTTTCACGGGGAAAAGGTGAAGAAAATCATCTGTTAAAAGTGGACACTTATTTAGCAGCCTGGCTGAGAATAGAAGAAATTGATTCTCGTTAAAGGTGGTGCTTAAAGTTCTAATGTCAGATTGCATTGGGACTTTAACCCGTAGTCTCTGAGAATTCACTGTCATTACTTGACTGGCCAGAAAACTTTCAGCTATTAGCGATACTCACGTAATTCCTTGCACTGCTTTCACAAACAAGTTTAGTTGCAATTTGATGGAGACATTCAAAGGGATTCCAGTTAACTGAAATGAGTAAATAGAACAAATTTTAAACTGCTAAATATTTTGTATCTGTCTGCACAGTAGAAGACACAAAAAACATACTGGTAATCGTGGGGAACCAAGGGTCTGACGAGAGGGAGGAACTTAAAGTAATTAAGATTAGTAAATAAAAAGTACTGGAGAAATTAATGGGACTAAAAGCCAACAAATCCCCTGGACCTGATAGCCTACATCCTAGGGTTTTAAAAGAGGTCGCTGCATAGTGGATGCATTGGTTGTGATCTTCCAGAATTTCCTAGATTCTAGAACGGTCCCAGTGGATTGGAAGGTAGTAAATGATACCAAGAAGGGAGGGAGAAAACAGGGAACCATAGGCCAGTTAGCCTGACATCAGTAGTAGGGGAAATACCAGAATCTATTATTATGGACATAGTAATGGGACACATAGAAAAATATGATTAGGCAGAGTCAACTCGGGTTTATGAAAGGGAAATTGTGTTTGTCAAATCTATTAGTTTTTTGAGGATGTAACTAGCAGAGTAGATAAGGGGGAACCAGTGGATGTAGTATATTTGGATTTTCAAAAGGCATTCGATAAGGTGCCACACAAGATTAGGGCTCATAGGAATGTGGGTAATATATTAGCATGGATTGAGGATTGCTTAACGGACAGAAAACAGAGTGGAAATAGGTTATTTTCGGGTTACAGAATCAGAGTGGTTATAGCACAGAAGGAGGCCATTCGCCCCATCGAGCCCTTGCTGGCTCTTTGTAAGAGCAATCCAGTTAGTCCCATTCCCCTGCTCTTTCTCCGTAGCCCTGCAAATATTTTCCTTCCAAGTATTAGCCAATTCCTTTTTCAAAGCCACAACTGAATCTACTTCCACCACCCTTTCAGGTAGCGCTTTCCAGACCATAACTATTGGTTATGACTCATGTCGCCTTTGATTCTGTTGCCAATCACCTTAAATCTGTGCTCTGTGGTTCGCGACCCTTCCGCCAATAGGAAAAGTTTCTCTTTATGTACTTTATCTAAACCCCTCAAGATTTTGAATACTTCTATCAAATCTTCTAACTTTCTCTGCTCTAAGGAGAACAACCCCAGCTTCTCCAGTCTATCCATGTAACTGAAGTCCTTCATCCCTAGAATCATTCTAGTAAATCTTTACTGCACCCTCTCTAAAGGCCTTCACATCCTTTCTAAAGTACAATGCCAAGAATTGGACACAATACTCCAGTTGTGGCCGAACCAGTGTTTTATAAAGGTTCAACATAACTTCCGTACTTTTGTACTCTATGCCTCTTTTTATAAATTGTAAACAATTTTACAACACCAAGTTATAGTCCAGCAATTTTATTTTAAATTCACAAGCTTTCGGAGATTTTCTCCTTCCTCAGGCAAAAGGAAGGAGAAAATCTCCGAAAGCTTGTGAATTTAAAATAAAATTGCTGGACTATAACTTGGTGTTGTAAAATTGTTTACAATTATCAACCCCAGTCCATCACCGGCATCTCCACATCTTTTTATAAAGCCCAGGATCCAGCATGCTTTTTTAACCGCTTTCTCAACCTGCCCTGCCACCTGCAGAGACTTGTGCACGTATACCCCCAGGTTTCCCTGTTCCTGCACCCCCTTTAGAATTGTACCATTTACGTTATATTGCCTCTCCTCATTCTTCCTGCCAAAATGTTAAATTTCATGTGCCGTGTGTCAGCCTATTCCACCAGCCTGTCTGTGTCCTCTTGGGTTGGCAGGTTGTAACTAGCGAGGTGCTGCAAGGATCAGTGCTTGGGCTCAGCCGTTTACAATCCATATTAATGACTTAGATGAAGGGACCGAGTGTAATGTATCCAAGTTTGCTGACAATACAAAGCTAGGTGGGAAAGTGAGTGGTGAGGAGGATGCAAAGAGGCTACAAATGGATATAGACAGGTTAAGTGAGTGGGCGAGAAGGGGGCAGATGGAGAATAATTTGGGGAAATGTGAAATTATCCATTTTGGTAGGAAGAATAGAAAAGCAGAATATTTTTTAAAATGTTGAGAGGCTAAGAAATGCTGCTAGTCAGAGGGATTTGGGTGTCCTTGTACACGAATCACAAAAAGTTAACATGCAAATACAGCAAGCAATTAGGAAGTCAAATGGCATGTTAGCCTTTATTGCAAGGGGGTTTGAGTATAAGAGTAACAAGGTTTTGCTGCAATTATATAGAGCTCTGGTGAGATCACGCCTGTACTGTGTACAGTTTTGGTCTCCTTACCTAAGGAAGGATATACTTGCCTTTGAAGGGGTGCAACAAAGGTTCACTAGATTGATTCCTGGGACGAGAGGGTTGTCCTATGAGGAGAGATTGAGTAGAATGGGCCTATACTCTCTGGAGTTTAGAAGAATGAGAAGTGATCTCACTGTAGAGGATACGAATAACATGCCAGAAATAATTGTGAATCAAGAGGTGAAAGGGAGGGAGGAACTGAAAACATTTACAATCACCAGGGAAAAGGTTTTGAAAAAAATATTAGAACTAAAAGCGGCCAAGTCCCCAGGTCCTGACGGACTTCATCCTAGGGTCTTAAAAGAAGTGGCTGCAAAGATAGTAGATGCATTGGTATTAATTTACCAAAATTCCCTAGATTCTGGAAGGGTCCCATCAGATTGGAAAATAGCGAATGTAACTCCTCTATTCAAGAAAGGATGGAGACAGAAAGCAGGAAACTACAGGCCAGTTAGCTTAACGTCTGTCATAGGAAAAATGCTAGAATCTATTATTAAGAAGGTTGCAGCAGGGCACTTAGAAAATTTCAATGCAGAAAATAATCAAGAAGGCAAATGGAATGTTGGCCTTTATATAGAATCATAGAAGTTTACAACATGGAAACAGGCCCTTCGGCCCAACATGTCCATGTCGCCCAGTTTATACCACTAAGCTAGTCCCAATTGCCTGCACTTGGCCCATATCCCTCTATACCCATCTTACCCATGTAACTGTCCAAATGCTTTTTAAAAGACAAAATTGTACCCGCCTCCAATACTGCCTCTGGCAGCTCGTTCCAGACACTCACCACCCTTTGAGTGAAAAAATTGCCCCTCTGGACCCTTTTGTATCTCTCCCCTCTCACCTTAAATCTATGCCCCCTCGTTATAGACTCCCCTACCTTTGGGAAAAGATTTTGACTATCGACCTTATCTAGGCCCCTCATTATTTTATAGACTTCTATAAGATCACCCCTTAACCTCCTACTCTCCAGGGAAAAAAGTCCCAGTCTATCTAACCTCTCCCTATAAGTCAAACCATCAAGTCCCGGCAGCATCCTAGTAAATCTTTTCTGCACTCTTTCTAGTTTATTAATATCCTTTCTATAATAGGGTGACCAGAACTGTACACAGTATTCCAAGTGTGGCCTAACTAATGTCTTGTACAACTTCAACAAGACATCCCAACTCCTGTATTCAATGTTCTGACCAATGAAACCAAGCAAGCTGAATGCCTTCTTCACCACCCTATCCACCTGTGACTCCACTTTCAAGGAGCTATGAACCTGTACTCCCAGATCTCTTTGTTCTATAACTCTCCCCAACGCCCTACCATTAACGGAGTAGATCCTGGCCCGATTCGATCTCCCAAAATGCATCACCTCACATTTATCTAAATTAAACTCCATCTGCCATTCATCGGCCCACTGGCCCAATTTATCAAGATCCCGTTGCAATCCTAGATAACCTTCTTCACTGTCCACGATGCCACCAATCTTGGTGTCATCTGCAAACTTACTAACCATGCCTCCTAAATTCTCATCCAAATCATTAATATAAATAACAAATAACAGCGGACCCAGCACCGATCCCTGAGGCACACCGCTGGTCACATGCCTCCAATTTGAAAAACAACCCTCTACACCCACCCTCTGTCTTCTGTCGTCAAGCCAATGTTGTATCCAATTGGCTACCTCACCTTGGATCCCGTGAGATTTAACCTTATGTAACAACCTACCATGCGGTACCTTGTCAAAGGCTTTGCTAAAGTCCATGTAGACCACGTCTACTGCACAGCCCTCATCTATCTTCTTGGTTACCCCTTCAAAAAACTCAATCAAATTTGTGAGACATGATTTTCCTCTCACAAAACCATGCTGACTGTTCCTAATTAGTCCCTGCCTCTCCAAATGCCCGTAGATCCTGTCTCTCAGAATACCCTCTAACAACTTACCCACTACAGATGTCAGGCTCACCGGTCTGTAGTTCCCAGGCTTTTCCCTGCCGCCCTTCTTAAACAAAGGCACAACATTTGCTACCCTCCAATCTTCAGGCACCTCACCTGTAGCGGTGGATGATTCAAATATCTCTGCTAGGGGACCCGCAATTTCCTCCCTAACCTCCCATAACGTCCTGGGATACATTTCATCAGGTCCCGAAGATTTATCTACCTTGATGCGCGTTAAGACTTCCAGCACCTCCCTCTCTGTAACATGTACACTCCTCAAAACATCACTATTTATTACCCCAAGTTCCCTAGAGGACGAGAGTACAAGGGGGCAGAAGTTATGCTGCAGCTATACAAAACCCTGGTTAGACCGCACCTGGAGTACTGTGAGCAGTTCTGGGCACCGCACCTTCGGAAGGACATATTGGCCTTGGAGGGAGTGCAGCGTAGGTTTACTAGAATGATACCTGGACTTCAAGAGTTAAGTTACGAGGAGAGATTACACAAATTGGGGTTGTATTCTCTGGAGTTTCGAAGGTTAAGGGGTGATCTGATCGAAGTATATAAGATATTAAGGGGAACAGATAGGGTGGATAGAGAGAAACTATTTCCGCTGGTTGGGGATTTTAGGAGTAGGGGGCACAGTCTAAAAATTAAAGCCAGACCTTTCAGGAGTGAGGTTAGAAAATATTTCTACACACAAAGGGTTGTAGAAGTTTGGAACTCTCTTCCGCAAACGGCAATTGATACTAGCTCAATTGCTAAATTTAAATCGGAGATAGATAGCTTTTTGGCAACCAAAGGTATTAAGGGATATGGGCCAAAGGCAGGTATATGGAGTTAGATCACAGATCAGCCATGATCTTATCAAATGGCGGAGCAGGCACGAGGGGCTGAATGGCCTACTCCTGTTCCTATGTTCCAATCAGGCAGAGTCAACATGGCTTTGTGAAAGGGAAATAGTGTTTGACGAATTTATTAGAGTTCTTTGAGGAAGTATCAAGCAATGTGGATAAAGGGGATCCTGTGGATGTGGTGTACCTGGATTTCCAGAAGGCTTTTGACAAGGTGCCACATCAAAGGCTACTACACAAAATAAGAGCTCATGGTGTAGGGGGTAACATATTAGCATGGATAAAGGATTGGTTAGCTAACAGGAAACAGAGAGTAGGCATAAATGGGTTATTTTCAGGTTGGCAAGATGTAACGAGTGGAGTGCCACAGAGATCAGTGCTGGGGCCTCAACTATTTACAATCTATATCAATGACTTGGATGAAGGGACCGAATGTATGGTTGCTAAATTTGCTGATGACACAAAGGTAGGTAGGAAAGTAAGTTGTAAAGAGGACATAAGGATATAGATAGGTTGTGAGTGAGCAAAAATTTGGCAGATGGAGTATAATGTGGGAAAATGTGAACTTGTCCACTTTGGCAGGAGGAATAGAAAAGCAGTATATTATTTAAATGGAGAGAGATTGCAGAACTCTGAGGTACAGAGGGATCTGGGTGTCTTAGTACCTGAATCACAAAAAGTTAGTATGCAGGTACAGCAAGTGATTAGGAAGGCAAATGGAATGTTGTCATTTATTGCAACGGGAATGGAATATAAAAGTAGAGATGTTTTGCTCCAGTTGTACAGGGCATTGGTGAGGCCACATCCAGAATATTGTGTGCCGTTTTGGTCTCCTTATTTAAAAAAGAACATAATTGCTTTGAAGGCGGTTCAGAGAAGGTTCACTCGACTGATTCCTGGGATGAGGGGGTTATCTTATGAGGAAAGGTTGGACAAGTTGGTCCTGTATACACTGGAGTTTAGATGAGAGGTGATCTTATTGAACATAGAAGATCCTTTTTTTAAAATTATTCGTTCATGGGATGTGGGCGTCGCTGGCGAGGCCAGCATTTATTGCCCATCCCTAATTGCCCTTGAGAAGGTGGTGGTGAGCCGCCTTCTTGAACCGCTGCAGTCCGTGTGGTGAAGGTTCTCCCACAGTGCTGTTAGGAAGGGAGTTCCAGGATTTTGACCCAGCGACGATGAAGGAACGGCGATATATTTCCAAGTCGGGATGGTGTGTGACTTGGAGGGGAACGTGCAGGTGGTGTTGTTCCCATGTGCCTGCTGCTCTTGTCCTTCTAGGTGGTAGAGGTCGCGGGTTTGGGAGGTGCTGTCGAAGAAGCCTTGGCGAGTTGCTGCAGTGCATCCTGTGGATGGTACACACTGCAGCCACAGTGCGCCGGTGGTGAAGGGAGTGAATGTTTAGGGTGGTGGATGGGGTGCCAATCAAGCGGGCTGCTTTGTCCTGGATGGTGTTGAGCTTCTCCAGTGTTGTTGGAGCTGCACTCATCCAGGCAAGTGGAGAGTATTCCATCACACTCCTGACTTGTGCCTTGTAGATGGTGGAAAGGCTTTGGGGAGTCAAGAGGTGAGTCACCTGCTGCAGAATACCCAGCCTCTGACCTACTCTCATAGCCATAGTATTTATGTGGCTGGTCCAGTTAAGTTTCTGGTCAATGGTGACCCCCAGGATGTTGATGGTGGGGGATTCGGCGATGGTAATGCCGTTGAATGTCATGGGGAGGTGGTTAGACTCTCTCTTGTTGGAGATGGTCATTGCCTGGCACTTATCTGGTGTGAATGTCACTTGCCACTTATCAGCCCAAGCCTGGATGTTGTCCAGGTCTTGCTGCATGCGGGCACGGACTGCTTCATTATCTGAGGGGTTGCGAATGGAATTGAACACTGTGTAATCATCAGCAAACATCCCCATTTCTGACCATATGATGGAGGGAAGGTCATTGATGAAGCAGCTGAAGATGGTTGGGCCTAGGACACTGCCCTGAGGAACTCCTGCAGCAATGTCCTGGGGCTGGGATAATTGGCCTCCAACAACCACTACCATCTTCCTTTGTGCGAGGTATGACTCCAGCCACTGGAGAGCTTTCGCCCTGATTCCCATTGACTTCAATTTTACCATGGCTCCTTGGTGCCACACTCGGTCAAATGCTGCCTTGATGTCAAGGGCAGTCACTCTCACCTCACCTCTGGAATTCAGCTCTTTTGTCCATGTTTGGACCAAGGCTGTAATGAGGTCTGGAGCAGTGTGGTCCTGGCGGAACCCAAACTGAGCATCAGTGAGCAGGTTATTGGTGAGTAAGTGCCGCTTGATAGCACTGTCGACGACACCTTCCATCACTTTGCTGATGATTGAGAGTGGGCTGTTGGGGCGTTAACTGGCTGGATTGGATTTGACCTGCTTTTTGTGGACAGGACATACCTGGGCAATTTTCCACATTGTCGGGTAGATGCCAGTGTTGTAGCTGTACTGGAACAGTTTGTCTAAAGGTGCGGCTCGTTCTGGAGCACAAGACTTCAGCACTACAGCTGGGATGTTGTCGGGGCCCATAGCCTTTGCTGTATCCAGTGCACTCAGCCGTTTCTTGATATCACATGGATTGAACATAATTGGCTGAAGACTGGCTTCTGTGATGGTGGGGATATCGGAAGGAGGCCGAGATGGATCATCCACTCGGCACTTCTGGCTGAAGATGGTTGCAAACACTTCAGCCTTGTCTTTTGCACTCATGATTTAGTAATGATTTAGTAATGAGTAATGAACCAGGTTTAGTTAACAGCTTAACTGTGCATGAACATCTATCCAATAGCGATCATAACATGATCGAGTTTAATGTAGTGTTTGAAAGGGAAAAAAGTGAATCAGCTGCTAAGATTCTAGACTTGGGTAAGGCCGACTTCAATGGGATGAGACAGTAAACTGGGGAAATCTGTTAATGGGTAAAATGGCTGATCATCAGTCGGAAATGTTTAACGAAACATTTAACGTGATACAGAATCGGTTTAGACCCGAGGGGCAAGAACTCTACTTACCAAAAAATACAGCCATGGACAACTAAAGAGGTAAGGGACAGTATAAGACATAAGGAAAGGGCATACAAAAAGGCAAAAAATGGCACAGATCCTGGCGAATGGGAAAGATACAAAGATCAACAAAGGGTCACAAAACAAATGGTAAGAGCTACAAAAAGAGAGTATGAAAAGAAACTTGCAAGGGATATCAAAACCAATACGAAGAACTTTTATAGTTATATTAGGAAAAAGAGGGTGGTCAGGAGCAGTGTTGGCCCCTTAAAAACTGAAAGTGGGGATATTGTCATTGACAATGGGGAAATGGCGGACATGTTGAATAATTACTTTGCATCAGTATTTACAGTAGAAAAAGAGGATAGCATGCCGGAAATCCCAAGAAAACCAATATTGAATCGGGGACAGGGACTCGATAAAATTAACATAAGTAAAGCAACAGTAATGAAGAAAATAATAGCACTAAAGAGTGACAAATCCCCAGGACCAGATGGTTTCCATCCCAGGGTTTAAAGGAAGTAGGTGAGCACATTGCAGATGCCCTAACTATAATCTTTCAAAGTTCTCTAGATTCAGGAACTGTCCCTCTGGATTGGAAAATTGCACATGTCACTCCGCTTTTTAAGAAAGGAGAGAGAGGAAAACCGGGGAATTATAGACCAGTTAGCCTGACATCTGTTGTGGGGAAGTTGCTGGAGTCTATAATTAAGGATAGGGTGACTGAACACCTCGAGAATTTTCAGTTAATCAGAGAGAGAGCCAGCATAGATTTGTGAAAGGTAGGTCGTGCCTGACAAACCTGATTGAATTTTTTGAAGAGGTGACTGGAGTAGTGGACAGGGGAATGTCAATGGATGTTATTTATATGGACTTCCAGAAGGCATTTGATAAGGTCCCACATAAGAGACTGTTAGCTAAGTTAGAAGCCCATGGAATCGAGGGAAAAGTACGGACTTGGTTAGAAAATTGGCTGAGCGAAAGGCAACAGAGAGTAGGGATAATGGGAAGGTACTCACATTGGCAGGATGTGACCAGTGGAGTCCCGCAGGGATCTGTCTTGGGGCCTCAATTATTCACAATATTTATTAACGACTTAGATGAAGGCATAGAAAGTCTCATATCTAAGTTTGCCGATGACACAAAGATTGGTGGC
This sequence comes from Heptranchias perlo, assembly GCF_035084215.1. NCBI lineage: Eukaryota > Metazoa > Chordata > Chondrichthyes > Hexanchiformes > Hexanchidae > Heptranchias > Heptranchias perlo. The sequence continues at coordinate 48,057,535 of NC_090349.1, forward strand.
ATTGTAAACAGTGTAGATGGAAACATAAAATTACAAAGCGATATTGATAGATTAGGTGAATGGGCAAAACTGTGGCAAATGGAATTCAATGGAGACAAATGTGTGAGGTCATCCACTTTGGATCAAAAAAGGATAGAACAGGGTACTTTCTAAATGGTAAAGTTATAAACAGTGGATGTCCAAAGGGACTTAGGGGTTCAAGTACATAGATCATTGAAGTGTCATGAACAGGTGCAGAAAATAATCAATAAGGCTAATGGAATGCTGGCCTTTATATCTGGAGGATGAGAGTACAAGGGGGCAGAAGTTATGCTGCAGCTATACAAAACCCTGGTTAGACCGCACCTGGAGTACTGTGAGCAGTTCTGGGCACCGCACCTTTGGAAGGACATATTGGCCTTGGAGGGAGTGCAGCGTAGGTTTACTAGAATGATACCCGGACTTCAAGGATTAAGCTACGAGGAGAGATTACACAAATTGGGGTTGTATTCTCTAGAGTTTAGAAGGTTAAGGGGTGATCTGATCGAAGTTTAAGATATTAAGGGGAATGGATAGGGTGGATAGAGAGAAACTATTTCCGCTGGTTGGGGATTTTAGGAGTAGGGGGCACAGTCTAAAAATTAAAGCCAGACCTTTCAGGAGTGAGATTAGAAAACATTTCTACACACAAAGGGTGGTAGAAGTTTGGAACTCTCTTCCGCAAACGGCAATTGATACTAGCTCAATTGCTAAATTTAAATCTGAGATAGATAGCTTTTTGGCAACCAAAGGTATTAAGGAATATGGGCCAAAGGCAGGTATATGGAGTTAGATCACAGATCAGCCATGATTCTTATCAAATGGCGGAGCAGGCACGAGGGGCTGAATGGCCTACTCCTGTTCCTATGTGCTGGACTCTGCCATCATTGGAGGATGGGGATGTTTACAGAGCCTCCTCCTCCCGTTAGTTGTTTAATTATCCACCACCATTCACGACTGCATGTGATTCACGACTGGATGTGGCAGGACTGCAGAGCTTTGATCTGATCCGTTGGTTGTGGAATCGCTTAGCTCTGTCTATAGCATGTTGCTTCCACTGTTTAGCATGCATGTAGTCCTGAGCTGTTGCTTCACCAGGTTGGCACCTCATTTTTAGGTACACCTGGTGCTGCTCCTGGCTTGCTCTTCTACACTCCTCATTGAGCCAGGGTTGATCCCCTGGCTTGTTGGTAATGGTAGAGTGAGGAATATGCCGGGCCACGAGGTTACAGATTGTGCTGGAATACAATTCTGCTGCTTCTGATGGCCCACAGCGCCTCATGGATGCCCAGTTTTGAGCTACTAGATCTGTTCTGAATCTATCCCATTTCGCACGGTGATAGTGCTGAGAGGGGAGTAGAAGGGGTAGATGCTGAGAGGATGTTTCCCCTTGTGCGATAGACTAGAACTAGGGGCCACCGTTTAAAAATAAGGGGTCTCCCATTTAAGACGGAGATGAGGAGAAATTTTTTCTCTCAGAGGGTGGTGAGTTTGTGGAACTCCCTTCCCCAGAGAGCGGTGGAGGCAGGGACATTGAATATTTTTAAGGCTGAGTTAGATAGATTCCTGATTAACAAGGGAGTCAAAGGTTACAGTAGGTAGACGGGAAAGTAGGGTTGAGGTCACAATCAGATCAGCCATGATCTTATCAAATGGCAGAGCAGGCTCGAGGAGCCGAATGGCCTACTCCTGCTCTTAATTCGTATGTTCGTATCTCATTGAAACATTTAAATGTTTCTTAGAGGGCATGACAGGGTAGATGCTGAGAGGCTGTTTCCTCTAGCTGGAAAATCTAGAACTAGGGGTCATAGTCTCAAGATAAGGAGTCGGCCTTTAGAATATATTCAAGACTGAGATAGAGTCCAAAAATATATCTAAGGGAATCAAGGGATATGGGGATAGGGTGGGAAAGTGGAGTTGAGGTCAAAGATCAGCCATGATCTTACTGAATGGCAGAACAGGCTTGAGGGGCTGTACGGCCTACTCCTGCTCCTATTTCTTATGTTATACAGAAGCCAGTTATCCAAAGTGTTAAACAGGCTAGTGGGGTGGGTTAGCAGGATCCATTCTGTATGTAAATGTATCTACCATACATTGCAAATAGGCAACATCTTGGCATTAGTTGCCCATCCCAGTCCCAATTAAACACCAAGAATACAGAATGCAAAAGGCCAATCAGCCCATCAGTACTAGTCCATACGTGATTATTTTATCACCGTCATTACTCTCACACCTGTTGATCCACTAATCTAGGGAACACTCATTACTTAATTTCTTCCAGGGGAAGGAACAGAAGGAAATGTTGTCAAATATCTCTTTAACCCTCACCCCCAATCCTGCTTCCAGTTCCTTGTAAAGGTGCCATGTGGCATTGACTCAACTGCCTTTTCTGGAAGTCATTTCCACTATCTGCGGAAAAATATTTTCCAATCTTCAACCTTGCTCAGGGCTGTGAATTTTGTACTTGTTCCCTTCAGTCCTGTGTTTAGCATCCAAGTTAACTGGTGTGTTTACGCCAACCCCATCAAAACTTTTCATTCTTAGTAGACCAGGATCATCTCAGGCCAGTGACAACAGACTTAGACACAAGGGGGTGAAACTGGGCCAGGTAGCACTCGTCGTGTAGGCGCTACGCGGACTCCTAAGCCCCAAAAATGGCGTCCGAGATGCGCACGCAAACTTCTGACAAAGTGCGCAGGCCGCCATCTTGGTAAAGGGATTTGCACACGCACACCTAACGAACGCCGGCAGCGTGTAGAGTAGGGAGATGACAACGTAAACCAGTGCGCAACAATGAAACAGCTGGTGGCATTTTGGAACTCCACACTCCAGCCAACCCACAGCTGAACAGGACTTAAACAGCATAAAGGACCCTCCACCAGCTCTATTTAAAGGGATCATGCAGAAGTTACAGGTTAGTTGCTGGATTAATTATTCTGGCTGCTGGTACAATTGTGTTTTTGGAAGTTTTCTATACTTGGAGAAAGTTGCAATATTCTATAGAATGGTCTGGCTGGTCTTGCAGTACTGTCTGTGGCATTTAAAATAGTGTGCTGACCACTGTTCACTGGATTTATTATTGATTTAGATGATGGGATAAAGAGCCACATATCCAAGTTTGCCGATGACACAAAAATAGGCAGCATTGTAAATGTAGATGGAAGCGTAAAATTACAGAGAGATATTAATAGATTAAGTGAATGGGCAAAACTGTGGCAAATGGATTTCAATGTAGGCAAATGTGAGGTCATCGTCTTTGGACCCTCAAAGGATAGATCAGAGTACTTTCTAAATGGTGAAAAGCTCGAAACAGTGGAGATCCAAAGAGACTTGGGGGTCCATGTACATAGATCATTAAATGTCATGGACAGGTACAGAAAATAATCAAAAAGGCTAACAGAAGGCTGGCCTTTATATCTAGAGGATTAGAATACAAGGGGGTAGAAGTTATGCTGCAGCTATACAAAACCCTGGTTAGACCACACCTGGAGTACTGTGAGCAGTTCTGGGCACAGCATGTTAGGAAGAATATATTGGCCTTGGAGGGAGTGCAGCGTAGATTTACTAGAATGATACCTGGAATTCAAGGGTTAAATTATGAGGCGAGATTACACAAACTAGGGCTGTATTCCCTGGAAGTTAGATGGTTAAGGGGTGATTTGATCAAAGTTTTCAAGATATTAAGGGGAACTGATAGGGTGGATAGAGAGAAACTATTTCCGCTGGTTGGGGAGTCTAGGATGAGGGGACACAGCCTAAAAATTAGAGGCAGGACTTTCAGGGGTGAAGTTACACAAAGGGCGGTAGAAGTTTGGAATTCTCTTCCGCAAACGGCAATTTATGTTAGTTCAATTGTTATCTATCAATCTCAGATTTTAAATTTTTTGTTAACCAAAGGTATGAAGGGATATGGGGCTAAGGTGGGTATATGGAGTTAGGTCACAGGTCAGCCATGATCCGCTATTCAGTGAGAACAGGCTCGAGGGGCGAAATGGTATGCTGCTGTTACTAAATTCCATGCAGAGAGGCCATGCAGAGCAGGACAAGCTGCTAGAAGGAGGTGGAGGCAGCAGCACAGGGCACTCAATAGGAGGCCATATCCAACGAGGGTCTTCGGGGACCAATACTCTTACCTCAACTTCGGCAACGACCAGTGCATTAGACGGCTGCGTTCACTGAAGAGGTCGTGACTGAAATTTGTCAACTGCTGCAGCACAGAGGACAGCATTGCCTGTGGTGGTCAAGGTAACCGTGGCAATTAATTTTTACGGCTCTGGCTCCTTTCAGGCTGCTGCTGGCGATATAAGCAAGATCTCACAGTTTGCAGTGCACTGCTATATAAGGGAGGTCACTGAGGCATTGTACGCACTGAGAAACAGATTCATCTTGTTCCCTCTTGCCAGAGGCAAGCAGCATGAGCGAGCACGAGGGTTTGTTGGCATTGCAGGCTTCCCCATGGTGCAGGGTGCCATTGACTGCACGCATATTGCCATGCGTGCTCCACGTCAGAACTCGGCCATATTCATGAACAGAAAGGGTGTCCACACTCTCAATGTGCAGCTGGTGTGCGACCACATGCAGGTCAATGCCCACTATCCTGGCAGCAGTCACGATTCCTTCATTCTGGAGCAGTCCAACGTGTTACCTATATTTCAACCAGCACGGCTAGCTACTGGGCGACAAGGGTTATTCCCTCATGAAATGGCTCATGACTCACCATAGGCATCCTTAAACAATGCTTCTCCTGCCAGGACCACTCTGGAGGAGCCCTGCAGTACTCAGCTGAGTGGGTATCAAGATTCGTCATTGTCTGCTGCACAAACCTCACCATTATGAGGAAACAGCCCTCGCCACCGCCTATCCGGTGAGAACCTGAGCAAGAGGTAGAGGTGGAGGTGGAGGTGGAGGTGGAGGCAGCGGAGGAGGCAACAAGGTCGACAGGCCCTGTCTGCCAGGGCTCTGCATGATCAGATGATTAATGAGCGATACCAGTAACCTCAACGACACCTTCCCATTCACCAACAGTCCCACACTTCTTACCTTTCCTCTCCCACATGACCATCAAATCATCCTCCTTATGATCACACATTGCTGCCCCTCTCAGCTCCTCGCAGAAATGTAAACCAACACCAAATACAAAGCCATAACCACATTTATAGATTTACACATGAAATGATTCAAACAAACTAATACTATTCACCCTTGTACATGCCCTTAGTGCCTGTCCTTCGTGTGCCTTTAGCTATCCTAGTGTTCCTACAAGGTGCATCCCCAGCAGCTGGAGCATGAGTGGCGGGAGGCCGCTGGCCTTCAACTGAGGAGTGTGCGGATGGCCTTGGAGGACAACCTCGAGCGGCTCTGGGCCTGGAGGATCCGGCTTCAGACTGCACCGTCTCGGCCTGGGCTGCAGCAGTTTGGCCTGGCTGGCTGACAGACAACAGCAAGGGCACTGACGGAGTGGCAGGGGTGGGAGCAGGAATGCTGTCCTCCTGAGAGAGGACAGCAGGTTTCTCTTCCATGGCGCCACTGCCACTGGAGAGCGGTGGTGCCTCAGCAATCTTGGTGATCTGCTGGAGAAGAGATTGCTGGACTCCTGCGTCGCCCTGGAAGCTCCGTTCCACAATGGAACCCAGAGCCACGATTAGCAGCAGTCTAAGCTTCCAAGGCAGTCAGACCTTGGATGGCAGCTGTTTGTGCTGCAATGGAAGCTGAGACGTCGGTCATCAGATGCTGCATCGTGGTGGGTTCCACTGGTGCGCTGATGGAGGTGACCACCTGTTCCATGTGGGAAAGGATGGGCTCTAAGCTCTGCGTGAAGCCCTGCGCCAAGTTGGAGCTGGACTCCTCTATGCCCCTTGACGTTGTGCGCAGGCTTTCCGGCAGTCTTTCCAGTGCACCCAGCAGCCTTCTTCTGTAGCCTGGTCCAAAGTCATCATCTGACTCCTCGGCAGCAGAACTAGTGTGCGACCTCACTCTACAGCGAGCTGGCACCTGCATTCCCTCCCCGCCCCGGCTCCTGTGCACTTGTGCCCGGCGTCTCACCACGTGCAGATCCCTCCTCTATCCTAGCCTCTAAAGTACGCAAAGTGTCAGTCTCCAAGCTGGTGGCAGCAAGTGTAAGATCAAGTGACAGTGTGTCTTCATCATCACTGTCGTCTGCCTCTGTCTCCTATGACTGGGCCAATTCCAAGTCTTAGGTATCTGAAATGATAAAGGGACAAGGGTTGAGTTGTAGTGAGGGGAGGGGAGAAAGTAAGACGTGCGTGCTTACATCATCTGCAGCACGTGAGTCAGAAAAGATTGAGGGCTGAGGGAGAAGTGGGAAGCGAGAAAGAGGGTTAGGTATGCAAATTCTATCATTTAAAAGCCCCACAAGCCTGACTCCCAATTTTAAATTCTACTCTAATCTAATTAATGACAAATTTCTCAAATTAAATAGTACTAGCCCATAAGAAATCATCAACATAGAATCACAGAAGGCCATTCGGCCTATCGAGTCCGTGCTGGCTCCATGCAAAAGCAATCCAGCTAGTCCCACTTCCCTGCCCTATCTCCATAGCCCTGCAATTTTTTTGTTTTCAAGTACTTATCCGGTTCCCTTTTGAAGGCCAGGATTGAATCTGCCTCCACCACCCCCTCGGGCAGTGCATTCCAGATCATAACCACTCGCTGTGTAAAAAAGTTGTTCCTCATGTCACCTTTGGTTCTTTTGCCAATCACCTTAAATCTATGTCCTCTGGTTCTTGACCCTTCTGCCAATGTGAACAGTTTCTCTCTATCTACTCTGTCTAGACCCTTCATGATTTTGAATCCCTCTATCAAACCTTTTCTGTTCCAAGGAGAACAACCCCAGTTTCTCCAGTCAATCCAGGTAATCAAAGTCCCTCATCCCTGGAATCATTCTCGTAAATCCCTTCTGCACCCTTTCTAAGGCCTTCACATCTTTCAGACAGTGCTGTGCCCAGAACTGGACACAATACGCCAGTTGTGGCCGAATCAGTGTTTTATAAAGGTTCATCAAAACTTCCTTGCTTCTGTAATCTATGATGTGGAGATGCCGGTGATGGACTGGGGTTGACAATTGTAAACAATTTTACAACACCAAGTTATAGTCCAGCAATTTTATTTTAAATTCACAAGCTTTCGGAGGCTACCTCCTTCCTCAGGTGAACTATTTTCACATCGTTCACCTGAGGAAGGAGATAGCCTCCGAAAGCTTGTGAATTTAAAATAAAATTGCTGGACTATAACTTGGTGTTGTAAAATTGTCTGTAATCTATGCCTCTTTTTATAAAGCCCAGGATCTTGAATGCCTTTTTAATCACTTTCTCAACCTGCCCTGCCACCTTCAATGATTTGTGTACATATATCCCCAGATCTCTGTTCCTGTACCCCTTTTTAGAATTGTGCCTTTTAATTTATATTGCCTCTCCTCATTCTTCCAACCGAAATGTATCACCTCGCATTTTTCTGCGTTAAATTTCATCTGCCACGTGTCCGCCCATGCCACCAGCTTGTCTATATCCTCTTGAAGTCTATCACTACCCTCCTCACTGTTCACTACCCTTCCAAGTTTTGTGTCATCTGCAGATTTGGAAATTATGCCTTGTACACCCCAGTCCAAGTCATAAATATATATCAAGAAAAGCTGTGGTCCCAGCACCGACCCCTGGGGAACACCACAGTACACCTCTCTCCAGTCCAAAAAACAACCGTTCACCACTACTCTCCACTTTGTTACTTAACCAATTCCTTATCCATGCTGCTACTGCCCCTTTTATTCCACGGGCTTCAATCTTGATGACAAGCCTATTATGCAGCATTTTATCAAACGCGTTTTGAAAGTCCATATACACCACATCAACCACATTGCCCTCATCAACATGCATCATGAAGATGCCTGAAAGTTTTCCGTTATGGTACCAACAAAACATTGGTGGTGGCATGGCTGATGGCATGGGTGGATACCTGGCAGATGAAATTTAACGCAAAAAAATGCGAAGTGATACATTTCGGTAAGAAGAACGAGGAGAGGCAATATAAACTAGAGGGCACAATTCTAAAAGGGGTACAGGAAGAGAGAGATCTAGGGGTATATGTGTACAAATCGTTGAAGGTGGCAGGGCAGGTTGAGAAAGTGGTTAAAAAAGCATACGGGATCCTGGGCTTTATAAATAGAGGCATAGAATACAAAAGTATGTAAGTCATGATGAACCTTTATAAAACACCAGTTCGGCCACAACTGGATATTGTGTCTAGTTCTGGGCACCGCACTTTAGAAAAGATGTGAAGGCCTTAGATAGGGTGCAAAAGAGATTTACTAGAACGATTCCAGGGATGAGGGACTTTAGTTACGTGGATAGACTGGAGAAGCTGGGATTGTTCTCCTTGGAACAGAGATGGTTGCAAGGAGATTTGATAGAGGTATTCAAAATCATGAAGGGTCTAGACAGTGTAGCTCGAGAGAAACTGTTCCCATAGGTGGAAGGCTCAAGGACCAGAGGACATAGATTTAAGGTGATTGGTTCTTTTGCCAAAGGTGATATGAGGAAAAACTTTTTTACACAGCGAATGGTTAGGATCTGGAATGCACTGCCTGAAGGGCTGATGGAGGCAGATTCAATCATGGCCTTCAAAAGGGAACTGGATAAGTACTTGAAAGGAAAAAATTTGCAGGGCCACGGGGAAACGGCAGGGGAGTGGGACTAGCTGGATTGCTCTTGCATAGAGCCAGCACGGACTCGATGAGCCAAATGGCCTCCTTCTGTGCTGTAACCATTCTCTGATTCTACGGTTGTGGGATCTGCTTTTAGTTAAATACAACCTATTTTCAGCAATCCAGATTTCACCAAAAAATACCATACCCTAGAAGCATCATTCAGGCCATAGATGCATTTGTTCAGTTTCCATAGTTTTTATTCTGCTGCATCTGCTGCTTCTTTGGGTGGTTTCAGAAACACTTCTCTCTGAAAAGTATCACCCTGCAGAAATGCGGCTTTTATGTCAATTGACCTACACTTCCATTAATATGTTGCCAAAAAAGCCAAAAAGATTTTTAAGGTTACCTTTCCAGCAGTAGGAGAATCCACCCGAACATCTGTATCATCCAGTTTCTCTTCAAAACCTTAGCCACCAACCTCGCCTTATACGTGCCATCTGCAAGGAGTTTTTCAGTACAAACCCATCTATGCGACAATGTCATAAATTGGATGGTCAAGTGGTGAAGGATAGAATCCTAGATCCAGGTCTTCAGTTGCTTCCAAGCCTTTATTCACAGAGATCCCCCTTACACACACTGCACTCTAGATTAGCTCTCCTATTAAAAGGATACAAGAGAGTCCCCAACTGACACCCATCACCTGAATAGAATTAACACTCATTGATTATAATTCACATGATACAATTAACAGGCCCCTAGCTCTGCTGGCCTTTAGCAGGATATGATCAGCACTCTTCGTTCCAGTCCTACTCAATAGAGTTGCTAACTCTGGGACTCTGGATTGGGGCGGGGGGGAAAGAGATCCGAGGGCGGCAGGTGGGAAGATCGGGATCCGAGGACGGGCGATCCAAGGGTGGGGGGGGTGGGTGGGGGAAGATCATAAATAAACAGCCAAAATAAATATTTTTAAATCAGGTTTTTATACATTACATAAAAACCTAAGAAATAGGAGCAGGAGTAGGCCATACGGCCCCTCGAGACACCTCTGCCATGACCTCAACCCCATTTTCCCACCCGATCCCCATATCCCATGATTCCCTTAGCGTCCAAAAATCTCAGCCTTGAATAAATTCAACGACTCAGCAGCCACAGCCCTCTGGGGTAGAGAATTCCAAAGATTCACAACCCTGAGTGAAGACATTTCTCCTAATCTCAGTCTTAAATGGCCAACCCCTTATCCTGAGGCCATGTCCCCTAGTTCTAGACTTGCCAGCCAGGGGAAACAACCTCTCAGCATCTACCCTGTCAAACCCCCTCATAATCTTATATGTTTCAATGAGATCACCTCTCATTCTCCTAAACTCCAGAGTATAGGCCCATTCTACTCAATCTCTCCTCATAGGACAACTCTCTCATCCTAGGAATCAATCTAATGAACCTTCGTTGCACCGCCTCTAAGGCAAGTATATCCTTCCTTAGAAAAGGAGACCAAAACTGTGCACAGTACTCCAGGTGTAGTCTCACCAAAGCCCAAAGCAAGTACAATTGCAGCAAGACTTCTTTACTCTTGTACTCCAAGCCCCTTGCAATAAAGGCCAACATATTATTTGCCTCCCTAATTGCTTGCTGTACTTGCAGGTTAACTTTCTGTGCTTCGTGTACGAGGACACCCAAATCTCTCTGAACACCATCATTTAATAGTTCCTCACAGTTTAAAAAATATTCTGTTTTTCTATTCTTCCTACCAAAGTGAATAAACTCACATTTCCCCACATTATACTCCATCTGCCATCTTTTTGCCCACTCACTTAACATGTCTATATCCCTTTGCGGACTCTTTGTTCCTCCTCACAGCTTACTTTCCCACCTAGCTTTATAACATCAGCAAACTTAGGTACATTATACTAGGTCTCTTCATCTAAGTCATTGATATAGATTGTAAATAGCTGCGGCCTAAGCACTGATCCTTGCGACACCCTACTAGTTATAGCCTGCCAACCTGAGAATGACCCATTTATTCCTACTCTCTATTTTCTGTCCGTTAACCAATCCTCTATCCATGCTAATATATTACCCCCAACCCCATGAGCCCTTATCTTGTGTAACAACCTTTTGTGTGGCACCTTATCGAATGCCTTTTGAAAATCCAAATATACAACATCCACTGGTTCCCCTTTATCTACCCTGCTAGTTACATCCTCAAAAAACTCATTTGTCAAACACGATTTCTCTTTCATAAAACTGAGTTGACTCTGCCTAATCAAATTATGATTTTCTAAGTGCCCCGTCACTACGTCCTTATTAATGGATTCCAGCATTTACCCGACTACTGATATCAGGCTAACTGGCCTGAAGTTCCTTGTTTTCTCTCTCCCACCTTTCTTGAATAGTGATGCTGTATTTGCTACCTTCCAATCCACTGGGACCATTCCAGAATCTAGGGAATTTTGGAAGATCACAACCAATGCATCCACTACCTTTGCAGCCACCTCTTTTAGAACCCTAGGATGTAGGCCATCAGGTCCAGGGGATTTGTTGGCTTTTAGTCCCATTTGTTTCTCCAGTACTTTTTCTTTACTGATATTAATTACTTTTTGTTCCTCACTCTCATTAGACCCTTGGTTCCCCACTATTTCTGGTATGTTTTTTGTGTCTTCTACTGTGAAGACATACAAAATATTTGTCTAACGCATCTGCCATTTCCCGATTCTCCATTATAATTTCTCCTGTCTCTGCCTCTATGGGACCCACGTTTACTTTCGCTACTCTCTTCCTTTTTCCATACTTGTAGAAGCTCTTACAATCTTTTTATATTTCTTGCTAGTTTACTCTCATTCCATTTTCTCCCTCTATCAATTTTTTGGTCATCCATTGCTGGTTTCTAAAACTCTCCCAATCCTCAGGTTTACTACTCTTCTTGGCAACATTATAAGCCTCAATTTTTAATCGACTATTATCCTTAACTTCTTTAGTTAGCCATGGATGGATCACTTTTCATGTGGAGTTTTTATTCCTCAATGGAATGCATATTCATTGAGAATTATTAAATATTTCTTTAAATGTTCAACATTTAAATATTTCTTTAAATGTTCATCATTGCTTATCTACCGTCATATCTTTTAATCTAATTTCCCAATCAACCTTAGTCAACTCGCCCCTCATACCGATGTAATTGGCGTTAAGTTTAAGACTCTAGTTTCAGACTTAAATACGTAATTCTCGAACTTAATGTGAAATGCTATCATATTATGATCACTCTTCCCCAGAGGACCATTTACTATGAGATTACTAATTAATCCTGTCTCATTACACAAGACAAGATCTAAAATAGCCTGTTTTCTGGTTGGTTCCATGACATATTGTTCTAAGAAACTGTCTCGAATGAATTCCATGAACTTGCCCTCCAAACTACTATTATTTGCCAATTTGATTGGCCCAGTCTGTATGAAGATTAAAGTCCCCCACGATTATTGCATTACCTTTGTTACAAGCTCCTCTTATTTCTTGATTAATACTCTGTCCAACAGTATAACTACTATTAGGGGGCCTATAAACTTCTCCCACCAGTGTTTTCTGCCCCTTGTTATTCCTTATTTGCACCCATACTGATTCTACTTCCTGATCTTCCAAGCCAAGATCCTTTCGCACTCTGTCTTTATGCCATCCTTTATTATCAGGGCAACCCCACCCCCCATCCCCCCCATCCCCTTCCTCTTCCATTTTGTCTGTCTTTTGGAAACGTCAAGTACTGTAATACTGTAAAACAGAGAGCTATAAATTGCCCTTTTGCTCCAACTGGTTATCTATGTTCAATAAATCGGAGATAAAGAAAGGGCATCCTAACAGAGGGCATCGTACAAGCTGCCTTTGTGCCGAGGAAGCAGCAAAGATTTTACATTCACAGAATTGTGAGACGCCAGTGATCAGGATATTTTTGTAGGATCCCCTTTTGAGGCCGATTAGAACCCATCAGGTACAGGGTGTGAAACTGCCGAAACTTAAATAACAACCCATATAAACTCCATACAGTTTTTCCCACGCAATCGGACAACGTTGGGAGTGAATATTGCCAGGGAATGATAACTTCCGGCTTTCAAGATTTACGCTGATGCACACTGTGGGGGGGGGGGGGGGGGGAGGGGAGGGTGCAGAGGGGAGTGGGGGTGCAGAGCGGAGTGGGGGTGCAGAGCAGAGCCCGGGGGAGGGAGGGGGGGGGGAAAAACAGCGATCCAGAGGGGGAGATGTATCACGTTCTCCCTCCCTCTTCCCCACCACTTCCCCCCACCCCCAAGTGTCACTATTCACTTTGTAATGTAAAAGGTGAACCCCCCCACTTTCTAGTTAATAAACCTGTAAACAGTACAAGAATCCAAGACCCAAACACGATGCCCCACCAATCACCACAGTTCTCTCCCAGAACAATTAGTGACAGTGCGGCTACTTGTGGTTTTCGGTCTACCCGATGCCATCACACTCAGTCCGTGCTAAAAAGCTATGGCTCCGCTAGTGACCTCACTTCTAATGACGTCACCCTCACCTGTTCTTGTCGAATTAAATGTGCCCTCACTAAACCAACCTTGCAGCTCAATTTATGTAAAATAGTCAGTGCTGTGGATTTGTCAAATTCTACCTCAGAAATGGCTACAGCCCCCTGCATGATCTTTCATGGGGCCACATATTTCAAGGGGCCCACAAGTCAATTGCTGGATTAGCCTGGCGTGGAGTGTTTTCAGAGTCAACGCGAGGTGAGAGGCTGCTCAATATGGAGGCCTCACTTCCCCAGCAGACCATGCTGATAGTGTGTCATGCGTGACTCCGGGTTCACAAGAAATGGCACAAATTGGTGCCTTGCAGCCCTCTATAGTGTGGGGCCTGGCTTGCCAGACTGGCCAGTCCTCATAGTTACTTCATTCACCTACTTGTCCGTTTGGTCAGCCCTAAACCAGGGAAGTAGCTGATGTGCTACTCCGCTGCCCAGCCACAGAACTAGTTTTGTGTCTCCTCACTGAGTTCTCTTGGTATCTTGATGCCTGACACTTCAACGATTACCACCCACCTCCGGGTGGGCAGGGCTTTACAATGGCAGCAGTCAACTCTGGGCGAGGTGCAGGGAAACACTGCGATACTGAACGACGTCTCAAACTTATGACGTGCAAAGCAGTTGATTCTCCTTTGCATCCCTCAAAGGTGCTGAATGCTTTGAGAAAGAAGCATTTGAGCAGCCTAGTGCCTCCAGGAGGATCCTTTCTGCACCTGATCCACCCACTCTCTTCTGGCATCTTGTTTATTCGAGCAACAGCCCAGACACACCCATTCACTAAAGTGGTATTACTGACACAGAGCAGATATTACTGGATGGGTCAGAGCAGAGTGAGCAGGAGGAGCTGGGGGGCTAATTTGAGGAGACATCTGTCCCTCCCCAAAGGTGAAGTAAGCAAGAGCCCTGAACTGAAAATTCCAAGACCAAGATCTCAGCGGGTCTGGGCTGTTAAAGATCAATGATTCAGGAGCATTGATCTCACGTATAGGCAGTGGAGACAGTCTCTTCTCTCATGGTGCTGACGACTGGATAATTGGAGGAGACCAGAACCCACATCTGTAATGCAATGAGGGAGGCAGGACATAGAGTGAGGAAGACCCTGGTGATCAAAGTAGCCGCCAACTAAACGTTAGGAGGAGGGGATAAGGGCTGTTCTCACTTCTGTACTGGCAACAGTTACTGCTTCTTTAGACGACAGTCTTACAAAGTAGCCTTGACTGCTCAGAAATTACTTGTTCATTTGATTCTGGTGAGTGCGCTGACAGTAGAATGATCAGGGCCACAGAGGGGTCAAGGGAGGGAAATTATGGCAGAAATCGAGGTGGCCAGTTCTGGTGTGGCGTTTTGGCTGAGGTGCCCTGCCCCACTTCATAAGGAAAGTCCAGGCCTTTATGTCAGAGGAAGTTGTAAACAGTCTGTTGCTCAGACCACACCATGACTCCCATGTGCACTGCTGGTCACTGAGGCACAAGGGAGCTACTGATGTGCTGTGACCACTACAGAGCAAAGCCACAAGGAGGATCGCCAGTGTAGGAGAAAACACAGATTCAAATGTGGGAGTGATATCAAGAAATCATTCTTCACACAAAGAGGGATTAACACTTGATTCAAGGCAAGCCAAATAGCCTTGGTCATCCATAGTTATCTTGTGGTCTCTTTTTTTGAATGAGGAAAAGAAGGAGCAATGGAAGGAGGATGAGCAGCAAATCATAGATACACATTACTCCTGCAGCTGCCCTGCCAGTTGGGTTAAGAGGAGGCACTGTGCAATTTGTGTTGCCTGCAATTCCCAACAGCTATCACCTGTATTCCAAAAGACAATGTGCGTTATCTGCAGCTGTGGCATAAGAGGCAATGCTGCTGTCCATTGGCCCCATTCCTGTCTGCCATCTTTCCCGCAACTCCATGTTTGAACCTTTCTGATCAGGTTTCGGCCCCAATCAAAGTCAATAGTGACATCATCTGTGACTGTGGCCGTGGTGCACTATCCCTCCTCATCTTTATTTCAGTAGCTTTGAAACACGGTTAACCACACCATCCTTCTCCAATGCCTCTCCATTGTCGAGCTGAGTGGGAGTGCCCTTGCTTTGTTCTACAATTACCTATCTAGTCGTAGCCAGAGAATCCCCGCAATGGGTTTCTCTTCGCACCCCCCCACCGTTATCTCTGGAGTCTCCTAGGGATCTATCCTTGGCCCCCTCCTATTTCTCATCTACATGCTGCCCCTCAGAGACAACATCCGAAGACATGACGTCAGGTTCCACAATTATGCTGACGACACCCAGCTCTACCTCACCACCACCTCTCTCGACCCCTCCACTACCCTGTGTGTTGTCAGACTGCTTGTCCAACATCCAGTCTTGGATGAACTGCAAATTCCTCCAATTAAACATCGGAAAGACCAAAGATATTGTCTTCAGTCGCCGCCACAAACACCGTTCCCTCGCTACCGACTCCATCCCTCTTCCTGGCCACTGTCTGATGCTAAAACAGACTGTTCGCAACCTTGGCGTCCTATTTGACCTTGAGCTGAGCTTCCGACCCCATATCTGCTCCATCACTAAGACTGCCTACTTCCACCTCCACAACGCTGCCAGTCTCTGCCCCTGCCTCAGCCCCCCGGGTTGCGGGTTTGGGAGGTGCTGTCAAAGAAGCCTTGGCGAGTTGCTGCAGTGCATCCTTATATTCTATGCCTCGGCTAATGATCTTACAACACCAGGTTATAGTCCAACAGTTTTATTTGAAAATCACAAGCTCCGAAAGCTTGTGATTTTCAAATAAAACTGTAGGACTATAACCTGGTGTTGTAAGATTGCTTACATCTGTCCACCCCAGTCCATCACCGGCATCTCCACATCTCGGCTAATGATGGAAAGTATCCTGTATGCCTTTTTAACCACCTTATCTACCTGTCCTGCTACCTTCAGGGATCTGTGGACATGCACTCCAAGATCCCTTTGTTCCTCTACACCTCTTAGTATCCTCCCATTTATTGTGTATTCCCTTGCCTTGTTTGCCCTCCCCAAATGCATTACCCCACACTTCTCCGGATTGAATTCCATTTCCCACTTTTCTGCCCACCTGACCAGTCCATTGATATCTTCCTGCAGTCCACAGCTTTCCTCCTCACTATCAACCACATGGCCAATTTTTGTATCATCTGCAAACTTCTTAATCAAGCCCCCCACATTTACATTCAAATCATTAATATATACCACAAAAAGCAAGGGACCGAGTACTGAGCTTTGCGGAACCCCCTGGAAACAGCCTTCCAGTCACAAAAACACTCGTTGACCATTACCTTTTGCTCCCTCCCACTGAGCCAATTTTGGATCCAACTAGCCAATTTCCCTTGAATCCCATGGGCTTTTACTTTTTAGACCAGTCTGTCATGTAGACTACATCAAATGCATTACCCTCATCAACCCTCCTTGTTACCTCCTCAAAAAATTCAATCAAGTTAGTCAGACACGGCCTTACCTTAAAAAATCCATGCTGACTGCCCTTGATTAACCCGTGCCTTTCTAAATGATCATTTATGCTGTCCCTCAGAATTGATTCCAATAATTTGCTCACCACCGAGGTTAGACTGACTGGCCTGTAATTACTCGGTCTATCCTTCACTCCCTTTTTAAACAATGGTATAACGTTAGCAGTCCTCCAATCCTCTGGCAACACGCCTGTAGCCAGAGAGGATTGAAAAATGATGGTCAGAGCCTCCGTTATTTCCTCCCTTGCTTCTCAACAACCTGGGATACATTTCATCCAGGCCTGGCGATTTATCTACTTTCAAATATGCTAAATCCTTTGATACTTCCCCTCTCACTATGTTTATTCCATTCAATATTTCACACTCCGCCTCTCAACTACAATCTCTGCATCGTCCCTCTCTTTTGTGAAGACAGATGCAAAGTATTCATTAAGAATCATACCCACATCTTCCGCCTCCACACATAGGTTACATTTTTGGTCTCTAATAGGCCCTACACTTCCCTTAGTTATCCTCATGCTCTTTATGTATTTATAAAACATTTTTGGGTTTTCCTTAATTTTACTTGCCAGTATTTTTTCATGCCCTCTCTTTGCTTTCCTAATTTCTATTTTAATTTTACCCCTGCAATTTCTATATTCCTCCAGGCTTTCTGCAATGTTGAGCTCTTGGTATCTGACATAAGCTTCCCTTTTTTTGCCTTATCCTACCCTGTATGCTCCTGGTCATCCAGGGGGCTGTGGACTTGGCAGTCCAACCCTTTTCCTTTGTGGGAACATGTTTAGTCTGAACCCCTCAAATCTCCCCCTTTGAATGCCTCGCACTGTTCTAACACTGATTTACCTTCAAGTAGCTGTTTCCAGTCCACTTTTGCTAAATTACTTCTCACCTTAGTAAAATCGGCCTTTCCCCTATTTAGAACTTTTATTCCTGTTCTATCTTTGTCCTTTTCCATAACTATGCGAAATCTATCTGAATTATGATCACTACCATCAAAATGCTCTCCCACTGATGCTCCTTCCACCTGCCCAGCTTCATTCCCTAAAACTAAGTCCAGAACTGCCCCCTCTCTTTTTGGGCTTGCTACATACTGGCTAAAAAAGTTCTCCCGAATGCAATTTAAGAATTCTGCACCCTCTATACCATTTGCACTGATTGTATCCCAGTTAACATTAGGGTAGTTGAAATCCCCTATTACTGCCCTATTGTGTTTGCACTTGTCAGAAATTTGCCAACCTATCTATGCTTCTATCTCCCTTTGACTGTTTGGGAGTCTATAATACACTCCCAGAAGTGTGACTGCCCCTTTTTTGTTCTTTAGCTCAACCCATATGGCCTCATTTGATGATCCTTCTAACATATCATCCCTCCTCACGGCTGTAATTGTTTCTTTAACCAATATTGCCACTCCCCTCCTTTTTTTTATCCCCCTCTCTATCTCGTCTGAAAACCCTCTAACCAGGAACGTTGCCGTTCCTGCCCTTCTTTACGCCATGTTTCTGTAATAGCTAAGATATCAAACTTCCACATATCTATCTTTGCGCTAAGCTCATCTGCCTTATTCACTATACTCCTTGCATTGAGGTATATACCATTAAGCACTGCCAAACTCCTTTGTTATCTAGTTTCTAATCTTTGTTTCCTCTGCCTTCCAAACTCATTTACTAATTTTCTGTCTTCCATTTCCAGCTCTGCTTCTCTCCCTTCTGAATGATCGTTCGGTTCCCATCCCCCTGCCGAGCTAGTTTAAACCCTCTCCAACAGCACTAGCGAACCTCCCCGTGAGGATATTGGTCCCAGCCCTGTTGAGGTGCAATCCGTCTGTCTTGTACAGATCTCACCTGCCCCAGAACCAGTCCCAATGCCCCAGGAATCTAAAGCCCTCCCTCCTGCACCATCTCTCCAGCCAGTATCCATCTGCTCTATCCTCCTGTTTCTATACTCACTAGCGCGCAGCACCGAGAGTGATCCGGAGATTACTACCTTTGAGATCCTGCTTCTTAATCTCTTTCCTAACTCCTTTAGATCTAC
Source organism: Heptranchias perlo (assembly GCF_035084215.1). Lineage (NCBI taxonomy): Eukaryota > Metazoa > Chordata > Chondrichthyes > Hexanchiformes > Hexanchidae > Heptranchias > Heptranchias perlo. Next base: position 48,076,273 of record NC_090349.1, read on the forward strand.
CTGCAGGACCTCATCCCTCTTTCTTCCGATGTCGTTGGTACCGATATGGACCACGATCTCTGGCGGTTCACCCTCTGCCTCCGGCGTGTTCTGCAGCCACTCAGTGATATCCTTGACCCTATTAAGGGGGTGGGAATAGCTGGGCACATTCTGATGACAAAAGGTAAGTTGTAACTTAATGTATGCATGCCAGAAGCTTTGAATTGTCAGCGGACATGAATCATAGAAAGTTACGGCACAGAAGGAGGCCATTTGGCTCATCATGTCCGAGCCGGCCGATAAAGAGCTATCCAGCTTAATCCCACTTTCCAGCACTTGGTCCATAGCCCTGTAGGTTACGGCACTTCAGGTACTTTTTAAATGAGTTGCCTCCACCACCCTTTCAGGCAGCGAGTTCCAGACCCCCATCACCCTCTGGGTGAAAAGCTTTCTCCTGCGCTCCCCTCTAATCCTTCCACCAATTACTTTAAACCTATGCTCCCTGGTCACTGACCCCTCTGCTAAGGGAAATAGGTCCTTCTTATCCACTCTATCTAGGCCCTTCAGAATCTTTCCTCATAAATAAAGTTCTCCAGTCCTGGCAACATCCTTGTAAATCTCCTCTGTACCCTCTCTAGTGAAATCATATCTTCCCTGCAACGTGGTGACCAGAACTGTACGCAGTACTCAAGCTGTGGCCTAACCAGTGCTTTATACAGTTCTAGCATAACCTCCTTGATCTTATAGTCTATGCCTTGGCTAATAAAGGAAAGTATCCCATATGCCTTCTTAACCACCTTATCTACCTGTCCTGCTACCTTCAGGGATCTGTGGACATGCACTCCAAGGTCCCTCTGTTCCTCTACACCTCTCAGTATCCTCCCATTTATTGTGTATTCCCTTGCCTTGTTTGCTCTCCCCAAATGCATTACCTCACACTTCTCCAGATTGAATTCCATTTCCCACTTTTCTGCCCACCTGACCAATCTATTGATATCTTCCTGCAGTCTACAGCTTTCCTCCTCACTATCAGCCATATGGCCAATTTTTGTCTCATCTGCAAACTTCTTAATCATGCCCCTTACATTTACGTCTAAATCACTGATATATACCACAAAAAGCAAGGGACCTAGTACTGAACCCTGTGGAACCCCACTGGAAACAGCCTTCCAGTCACAAAAACACCCGTCAACCATTTCCCTTTGCTTCCTGCCACTGAGCCAAATTTGGATCCAATTTGCCACTTTCCCTTGGATCCCATGGGCTTTTACTTTTCTGACCAGTCTGCCATGTGGGACCTTGTCAAAAGCCTTGCTAAAATCCATGTACACTACATCAAACGCGCTACCTTATCGACCCTCCTTGTTACCACCTCAAAAAATTCAATCAAGTTAGTCAAACAAGACCTTTCCTTAACAAATCCATGCTGACTGTCCTTGATTAATCCGTGCCTTTCTAAATGACAATTTATCCCTCAGAATTGTTTCCAATAATTTGCCCACCACCGAGGTTAGGCTGACTGGCCTGTAATTACTCGGTCTATCCTTTTCTTCCTTTTTAAACAATGATACAACATTAGCAGTCCTCAATCCTCCAGCACCATGCCTGTAGCCAGAGAGGATTGGAAAATGATGGTCAGAGCCTCCGCTATTTCCTCCCATGCTTCTCTTGACAGCCTGGGATACATTTCATCTGGGCCAGTCGTTTTATCTACTTTCAAAGATGCCAATCCCCTTAACATTTCCTCTCTCACTATGTTTATCCCATCCAATATTTCACACTCCTCTTCCTCCTCGACTACAATCTCTGCATCGTTCCCCCTCTTTTGTGAAGACAGACGCAAAGTATTCATTAAGACCCACATCTTCCGTCTCCACTCATAGGTTACCTTTTTGGTCTCTAATAGGCCCTACTCTTTCCTTAGTTATCCTCTTGTTCCTTTTGTATTTATAAAACATCTTTGGGTTTTCCTTAATTTTACTTGCCAGTATTTTTTCATGCCCTCTCTTTTCTTTTCTAATCTTTTTAATTTAACCCCTGCACTTTCTATACTCCTCTAGGCTTTCTGCTATACTGAGCTCTCGGTATCTGACATAAGCTTCCCTTTTTTGCCTTATATTACCCTGTATGCTCCTTGAAATCCAGGGGGCTCTAGATTTGGCATTCCCACCCTTTTTCTTTGTGGGAACATGTTTGCTCTGAACCCTCACTATCTCCTCCTTGAATGCCTCCCACTGCTCTGACACTGATTTACCTTCAAGTAGCCACTCCCTCCCCCCTCCTTTTATCCCCTCTCTCTCTCGTCTGAAAACCCTGTAACCAGGAACGTTGAGCTGCCATTCCTGACCCTCTTTAAGCCATGTTTCAGTACTAGCGATGATATCATACTACCACGTATCTATCTGTGCCCTTAGCTCATCTGCCTTATTCACTAGACTCCTAGTGGATGAGGTTTATTTTAGGCTTGTGTCCCCTTGTGAATGAGTTTGTGCTGCTGGGACTGGGTTGGAAGCATCAGTCTTGGTGCCTTTGCAATCTGCCTTGGCGGGATCTGGTAAGAGAGCAGCACCGTGATGCTAAGAAATAGATGGAGGAACAGGGAAAACATGTGTGGGTATGAAGAATGATAGAGGAGGAGGATTGGTACATAAAAACATAAGAAATTGAAGCAGGGGTAGGCCATATGGCCCCTCGAGCCTGCTCCGTCATTCAAGAAGATCATGGCTGATCTTTGACCTCAACTCCATTTTCCCGCCCTATCCCCATGTCCCTTAGTGTCCAAAATTCTATCTATCTCAGTCTTGAATATATTCAACGACTGAGCATCCACAGCCTTCTGAGGTACAGAATTCCAAAGATTCACAACCCTCTGAGTGAAGAAATTCCTCCTCACCTCAGTCTCAAATGGCTGACCTCTTATCTTGAGACCATGCCCCCTATTTTTAGACTCTCCAGTCAAGGGAAACAGCCTCTCAGCATCTACCCTGTCAAGCCCTCTAAAAATGTTATACATTTCATTGAGATCACCTCTCATTCTTCTAAACTCGAGAGTATAGGCTCATTCTACTCAATTTCTCCTCATAGGACAACCCTCTCATCCCAGGAATTAATCTAGTGAACCTTCGTTACACCGCCTCTAAGGCAAGTATATCCTTCCTTAGGTAAGGAGACCAAAACTGTACACAGTACTCCAGGTGAGGTCTCACTAGAGCCCTATATAATTGCAGCAAGACCTCCTTACTCTTGTATTCCAACCCCCTTGCAATAAAGGCTAACATACCATTTGCCTTCCTAATTGCTTGCTGTACCTGCATGTTAACTTTATTGCAAGGGTTTTGGAGTATAATAGTAAGGAGATCTTCCTGCAATTATACAGGGCTCTGATTAGGGTTTGACTGAGAGGCTTCTCCTTTATTTCGGCTGGTATGGAGCTGATGTACTGTCAGGGAGAAGGAACATAGGAACAGGAGGAGGCCATTCATCCCCTCGGGCCTGTTCAGCCATTCAATTAGATCATGGCTGATCTCACTCTACTTACCCGCCTTTGTTTCTGACATTCATTTGCATGGAACTTACATTGCTAAACCTTCTTCAAATGGAGTCAAGTACAGAAACCACAAAAGCTGTGGAGGAAGTTCTTGTGCACCGATCAAGAGCAAAATGGGAGCAAAGGATTAGCGCCCATTTTTCCTCTGCATTACACCCATTTCTTGGGGCATTATTTGGGAGCAGGGCAGAGGGAAAATTTGTCCTGGAGAGAGGAACAGCCACGCAAAGGCAAACCACAGTCTCCAAATGACCGCATTTAACGCCACAGAAGATGGACCAGTATCATTAAAATTATTCAACTCTGGATTGATCACAACAATAAACCAGATTACAATGCTTGAAAGAGGGAAATTACATCATAGTGTTTAATGCTTACTAAAGATCTGCTTGAGACCAGCAGTGTTAAAGAGTCTGTAATTAAGATTAAATGAATGATGGAGACATCATTCCCCAACACAGACATTTTTCCAACTTAAACATCACAGAACTAGAAGATTTTACTTACAGGATGGACATCAATGAAAAGTGCATGATCTTTCTCATTGGGATTTAACCCATCAACAGCCTCCCACAGCACTGGGTCAGCATTGTAGAAATGTGGGTGGGAGATGAAGACTTGAGCATCTGGAGAACAGAAAAGAAAACATAACCTAAAGCTCCGTTTTACTCAGAGGGTGTGAGGTTGTGGGATTCGCCAGCAGTGACCATGTCAACATTAACAGGTTAGGTAGATGGTTAAAGGAAAAGGGGGGTAAAAATATATGGGAACAAGGTGGGTTTAGGGCTTTTGGTTGTGTGGAGCATTTATTGTTCCAAACAGCCGGCTGCCATTTTGTAATTTCTATACAACTTTTCTATGACAGTAGATCGATAAATGTTATTTATACAAATCAGAAGCTTAAAAAAAAGCCTGTGGATCATAAAAAATGAACATTAAAATACGATACATGGCTGTTTACAGTCGGTTATATTTACGTGTATTTAAAGATGATCACTTTCTGAATCAGATTTTTTTATATTAAAAAAAGAGGCCCAGTTCCCTCCATCAAAACACCTGATCAAAGATCGGACACTTGCTAGAATCCAGATATTTTAAAGCTGCTGTTTCTTGGTTGGTTAGAGGAAGTGCAACAGTTAGCGGGTGTGAATCCTCAGCTATGGAAAGACTCATCACAACTACATTGAAGTCTGTGTACATAGGCTCCCCCAAGACCCCACCCCCCCTCAAGACCCCACCGGCCACCCCCACTATGGGACCCCCCTCCCCACCTCGAGACCCCACCCCCAAGACCCGACACCAGCGATCACAATGTGATCAGAACTGGCCCCAAATGCAGCCAGGTATCCGTTAATCCACACAGAACACTCTCCCACCAGCTGCATTGCGCGGGCGGAGCACACGCCCCATTCAACCTACGCCCGGATTGAAATTGGCCCCCCCATAATTCCATGAATATGGGAGTGCAGCTGGATAAATCCATTAAAGCCCAACAGTATTTTGAGTTTAGTAAATAGGGGCATAAAGTACAAGAATAAATAGATGATGAAAAATTTATACAAGACAGTGCTTAGGCCACAATTGAAGTACTGTGTGCAGATTTGTGCGCCCCATTATAGAAATGACATTAAAACCATAGAGAGCTTGAACACAAGGGTTGGTAAAGACAGAGAGTGAACCTCGAACAGAGAAAACTGCTAACAGAGTGAGGACTTTCATCTGGGAATTTGGTGAGTGTGGGAATTAGTTGCGGGGGGAAGGAGGGGCTAAGCGATTTAAACTAAGAGACTAAAAACTAATCAACTTTTAAAACTTCAGCGAAAAATACATAAAACTAAAAAGACTAAGTAATTATTAATTATTTTGAAATCAAGCTAAATCCATTTACTAAATATAATCTAGATCTCAAGTGATTCTATTAGTCCTAGAAATAAACTATTGATTAAATATATAAAAACTAGAAATGGAAGTGCAGGCTGTGTGTTGGGACTGTAATATGTGGGAGTTTGTGGACAGCGAGACTGCCCCGGATTGCCACATCTGCAGTAAATGTCTCTGGCTTGAAACACTCCAGTTCAGAGTCTTTGAGCTGGACAGCGAGTTAGAGACAATCCACACATAAGGGAGAGAGCGATAGAGAAGGAGGACCACCAGACACTGGTCCTGTCCAACAGGTACAAGGTACTTGATACCTGTGAGGATAAGGATGAAGGCTGCAGGGAGGATGCCCAGAATGCTAACTATGGCACCGTGGAGTATGAGGCAGTCCACGGGGTGGTGGGAGGGGGGGGGGGGGGGAGGAGCGGAATAGAGAGGTTGTAGTCATAGTGGATGCTATAATCGGGGGATAGATAGCATCCTCTGCAGTCTCGACCGAGAGTCCAGGAGGTTGTGTTGCCTACCTAGTGCAAGGATAAAGGATATCGCGGAGCAACTGGAGAAGAACTTGGAAAGGGAGGGGGAGGATCCAGTTGTCATTGTCCACGTCGGCACCAATGACATAAGGAAAAGGTCCTGCTAAGGGAATATCAGAAGCTAGGGTCTAAATTAAAAAGCAGAAACTTATGGGTGGTAATCTCAGGTTTACTACCTGAGCCACGTGCTAATTGTCATAGGGATAGGCAGATCGGAAAGGTGAATGTGTAGCTGAAAGAGTGGTGTGGGAAGGAGGGGTTCCATTTCATGGGACATTGGCACCAGTTATGGGACAGGAAGGAGCTGTATCGCTGGGACGGGCTCCACCTGAACCAGAATGAGACCAGAGTCCGAGCGGAAACGATAAATAGGGCGGTGCATAAGGCTTTAAATTAGCAAGATGGGGGAGGGATCTGATAGCAATAACAAAAGCTTAAAAAAATAAAAGAAACAGGGGATGAGTGTAAAGGTCAGACCAGGGTAAGGAATAAAGATAACAAAAACAGTCAAGGAACAAATACAGTTATAAAACAGAAGTATAAAAGGACTGTTAAAAATAAAGTAAAAGGAACAACCATTAAAAAATGAATTAAATTGCCTGTACAGCAATGAACACAGTGTCCAAAATAAAATGGGGAAACTGGAAGCAATAATCCGTAGTGAGGAACCAGATGTGGTAGGAATAACTGAAACATGGCTACATAAAGAACAGGACTGGCAACTAAATATTGCAGGTTATAACATAATCAGAAAGGATAGGGAAGGAAGGTGGGTGGGTGCAGTAGCTGTACTAATTAGAGATAACATAATGGCAGTAGAAAAAAGGCATATAACAGAAGGATAGAAACAGAATCCATATGGATTGAAATAAAAGATAAGGGATCGATCACACTAATAGGGGAATACTACAGACCACCTAATAGTGGAAAGGAGGTGGAGGAGGAAATATGTAAGCAAATATGTGAAATGAGTAAAGGACATGGAATAATAATCATGGGTGATTTTAACTATCCCCAAATAAACTGGCAAGAAGAGGTCAGTAAAGGGGTACAGGGAATGGAGTTTTTACAATATGTGTAGGACTCCTTTCTTACCCAATATGTAAAAAGCCCAACGAGAGGTATCACTGCTGGATCTAGTAATGGGAAATGAACCAGAACAGATAAGAGAAATAAGCATTGGGGAACATGCTAAATGGATCAAGGGATATGGGGAAAAAGCAGGAACAGGGTACTGAGTTAGACAATCAGCTATGATCATTTTGAATGGCAGAGCAGGCCCAAAGGGCCAAATGGCCTACTCTTGCTCCTATTTTCTATGATTCTATGAACATCTAGGAAATAGCAATTACAACATAATAAGGTTTAAGATAAAAATTGAGAAGGACAGAAGTAAAACAAAGACCAAAGTAATAAATTGGAAAAAAGCTGATATTCAGGGGATGAAAATGGAACTAGGGAAAATAAACTGGAAAAAATTACTGATATATAAAGAAGTAGAATAGCGGTGGGAAACGGTGATCAAGAGAGTCCAGGAGAAATATATCCCACTAAAAAGCAAGAACAAACTAGCCAGTAATGACCCACCATAGAGGAATAAAGAAATAAAGGCAAAATTGAAAGTTAAAAAATGGCATACACTAAGTACTAAGACAACAAAGGAGATGACAAAAGGGTACACAAAAAGGTTAGGAAATAAGTTAAAAAGATAATTAGGAAGGCAAAGAGAAACTAGAACATTAAATTATCATGGAATATAAAAAGAACTAGTAAAATATTCTACAGACACATAAACAACAAAAGAAACATGATAGGGATGGGGCCTCTAAGGGATACACAGGGTAAACTCACAGGTAATGACAGCGAAATGGCAGAAATACTAAATAGTTACTTTGCCTCAGTATTTGCCAGGGAGATTAACATGGTGGGCATGACATTAGAAGAAAAGATCAAAAAAGATATAAAGACATTTAAGATAGAAAGGGGGAGATAATTGATAAACTAATCAAATTAGAGAGGATAAAACCCCTGGTCCAGACAGATTGCATCCACGCATATTAAAAGAAATTAGGGTGAAGATAGCAGAGACACTGTTACATATATATAAAAATTCATTAGAAAAGGGAATAGTGACCAGGACTGTCGGACAGCGAATGTTATTCCTATATTTAAAAAGGGAGATAGAAACAGTCCAGGGAACTATAGACCAATTAGCTTAATGTCAGTGGTAGGAAAGATAATGGAATCCTTACTCACAAATGTAATAGAAAGATATCTAGAAACTGAAAATAATACATAGTCAGTACGGATTTCAAAAGGTTTGACCAACCCTATTGAATTCTTTGAAGTAGTAACAGAAAGGGTAGACAAGGGTAATGCAATAGATGTAATATATTTGGATTTTCAAAAGGCCTTCGATAAGGTACAACATAGTAGGCTCATGACTAAAGTAGAGCACATGGAGTCAGGGGATAAGTAGCAGAATGGATAGCAAGCTGGCTACAAAACAGAAAAGGGAGTAGGGGTTAAGGGTAGTTACTCAGACTGGCAAAAGGTGAGAAGTGGTGTTCCACAAGCATTGGTGCTGGGACCACTGTTGTTCACCATTTACATAAACAATTTGGACTCGGGAATCGGAAGTACAATTTCAAAATTTGCAAATGACACCAAATTGAGGGGCTAGTTAATACCGAGGAGGACTGTGACAAAATACAGGATGAAGTTAATAAACTTGCAGAATGGGCGTGTAAATGGCAAATGAATTTCAATATAGATAAGTGTGAGGTATTACATTTTGGTAGGAAGAATAGGGGGGCCACACACTGCTTGGATAATAAGAGTCTAAATGGGGTGGAGGAGCAGAGGGATCTGGGGGTACAGATACACAAATCACTAAAAGTAGCAACGCAGGTTAATAAGGCCATAAAAAAGCAAGCCAAGCATTTCTAGAGGGATAGAATTGAAAAGCAAAGGAGTTATGTTAAACTTGTATAGAACCTTGGTTAGACCACACTTGGAGTACTGTGCACTGTTCTGGTCTCCACATTATAGAAAGGATATAGAAGCACTGGAGAAGGTGCAAAAAAGATTTACTAGAATGATACCAGAACTGAGAGGTTATACCTATCAGGAAAGGCTGAACAGACTGGGCTCTTTTCTCGAGAAAAGAGAAGACGGAGGGGTGACCTGATAGAGGTCTTTAAGATTATGCAAGGGTTTGATAGAGAGGATGTTTCCACTTGCAAAGGAGACCAGAACTAGGGGCAATATTATAAGATAGTCACTAATAAATCCAATAGGGAATTCAGGAGAAACTTCTTTACCCAGAAAGCGGTAAGAACATGGAACTCGCTACCACAAGGAACAGGAGTAGGCCATTCAGCCCCTCGGGCCCGCTCCACCATTTGATAACATCATGGTTGATCTGTGATCTAACTCCATATACCCACCTTTGGCCCATATTCCTTAATACCTTTGGTTGCCAAAAAGCTATCTATCTCAGATTTAAAATTAGCTATTGAGCTCGTATCAATTGCCGTTTGCGGAAGAGAGTTCCAAACTTCTACCACCCTTTGTGTGCAGAAATGTTTTCTAATCAAACTCCTGAAAGGTCTGGCTCTAATTTTTAGTCCCAGAATCCCCAACCAGCAGAAATAGTTTCTCTCTATCCACCCTATCTGTTCCCCTTAATATCTTAAAAACTTCGATCAGATTATCCTTTAGCCTTTGAAAACTCTAAAGAATACAATCCCAATTTGTGTAATCTCTCCTCATAACTTATCCCTTGAAGTCCGGGTATCGTTCTAGTAAACCTACGCTTCACTCCCTCCAAGGCCAATATGTCCTTCCGAAGGTGCGGTGCCTAGAATTGCTCACAGTACTCCAGGTGTGGTCTAACCAGAGTTTTGTATAGCTGCAGCATAACTTCTGCCCCCTTGTACTCTAGTCCTCCAGATATAAAGGCCAGCATTCTATTAGCCTTATTGATTATTTTCTGCACCTGTTCATGACATTTCAATGATCTCTGTACCTGAACCCCTAAGTCCCTTTGGACATCCACTGTTTTTAACTTTTTACCATTTAGAAAGTACCTTGTTCTATCCTTTTTTGATCCAAAGTGGATGACCTCACATTTGTCTCCATTGAATTCCATCTGCCACAGTTTTGTCCATTCACCTAATCTATCAATATCGCTTTGTAATTTTATGTTTTCATCTACACTGCTTACAATGCCACCAATCTGTGTCTCATCAGCAAACTTTCTTTAAACATTTCCGACTGATGATCAGTCGTTTTACCCATTAACAGATTTGCCCAGTTTACTGTGGACCGTCTCTGTCTCATCCCATTGAAGTCGGCCTTGCCCAAGTCTAGACTCTTAGCAGCTTTCAAACATGACCTTGAACCACCTCCCCTTGACATTCAACGGCATTACCATCGCCGAATCCCCCACCATCAACATTCTGGGGGTCACCATTGACCAGAAACTTAACTGGACCAGCCATATAAATACTGTGGCTACGAGAGGCTGGGTATTCTGTGGCAAGTGACTCACCTGACTCCCCAAAGCCTTTCCACCACCTACAAGGCACAAGTCAGGAGTGTGATGGAATACTCTCCACTTGCTTGGATGAGTGCAGCTCCAACAACACTTAAGAAGCTCGACACCATCCAGGGCAAAGCAGGCCACTTGATTGGCACCCCATCCACCACCCTAAACCTTCACTCCCTTCACCGCCAGTGCACAGTGGCTGCAGTGTGTACCATCCACAGGATGCACTGCAGCAACTCGCCAAGGTTTCTTCGACAGCTCCTCCCAAACCCGCGATCTCTACCACCGAGAAGGACAAGAGCAGCAGGCACATGGGAACAACACCACCTGCACGTTCCCCTCCAAGTCACACACCATCCCGACTTGGAAATATATGGCCGTTCCTTCATCGTCGCTGGGTCAAAATCCTGGAACTCCCTTCCTAACAGCACTGTGGGAGAACCGTCACCACACGGACTGCAGCGGTTCAAGAAGGCGGCTCACCACCACCTTCTCAAGGGCAATTAGGGATGGGCAATAAATGCCGGCCTCGCCAGCGACGCCCACATCCCATGAACGAATAAAAAAAAATTCGATCATGTTATGATAAGGAGTAGTTGAGGTGACTAGCACAGATGTATTTAAGGGGAAGCAAATTAAACACGAGGGAGAAAGGATTAGAAGGATACGCTGATAGGATTAGATGAAGTATGGAGGGAGGAAGCTCGTGTGGAGTATAAACACCGGCACAGACCCTGTACATTTTATTTAATTCTATTTAGGGTATATTCACCAGGAAGGTGCCAGGGATGGGAACTATAGTTGTGACAAAAGACACGAGATACTGGGACTATTTCCATTGAAGCAAAGAAGGCCAAGAAGAGATGAGAACAGGAGGAGGCTATTCAGTCCCTCAAGCCTGTTTCACCATTCCATCAGATCATGGCTGATCAGTAACTCCATTTCCCTTGATGCCCTTACCCAATAAAAATCTAACAAGCTCAGTCTTGAAAATTTCAATTGACATCCAGCATCCACAGTCTTTTGGGGAGAGTTCCAGATTCCGACTCTCTTTTGTAGTGGGAATCTAGAACTCTGTGAAAAAGTGCTTCCTGAATTCACTCCTAAATGGCCTAGCTCTAATTTTAAGATTGTGTCCCCTTGTTCTTGATTCCCCACCAGAAGAAATAGCTTCTCTGCATCTACCCTATCATAGGAACATAGGGGCCGTTTAGCCCCTCAAGCCTGTTCCGCCATTCAATGAGTTCATGGCTGATCTGTGAGCTAACTCCATTTTCCCGCCTTAGCCCCATATCCCTTAATACCTTTGGTTAACAAAAATCTATCAATCTCAGATTTAAAATTAACAATTGAGCTAGCATCAACTGCTGTTTGCAGAAGAAAGTTCCAAACTTCTACCACCCTTTCCTAACTTCACTCCTGAAAGTCCTGGCTCTAATTTATAGGCTATGTCCCCTTGTCCTAGACTCCCCAACCAGCGGAAATAGTTTCTCTCCATCTACCTTATCGGTTCCCCTTAATATCTTGAAAACTTCGATCAAATCACCACTTAATCTTCTAAATTCCAGGGAATGCAACCCTAGTTTGTGTAATCGCTCCTCGTAATTTAACCCTTGTAGTCCAGAATTGACAGTCACTTGGACGAGTGTGGGTTGATTAGGGAAAGCCAGCATGGATTTGTTAAAGGCAAATCGTGTTTAACTAACCTGATAGAGTTTTTTGATAAGGTAATAGAGCGTGTAGATGAGGGCAATGCAGTTGATGTGGTGCAAATGGACTTTCAAAAGGTATTTGATAAAGCACGCATGCCGTATTGTGTCCAGTTCTGGGCACCGCAATTTAGGAAAGATGTGAAGGCCTTGGAGAGGGTGCAGATGAGAATCACTAGAATGATTCCAGGGATGAGGGACTTAAATTACGTGGATAGACTGGAGAAGCTGCGATTGTTCTCCTTGGAACAGAGAATGTTGAGAGGAGATTTGATAGAGGTATTCAGAATCATGAGGGGTCCAGACAGAGTAGATAGAGAGAAACTGTTCCCATTTGGCGGAAGGGTCAAGAACCAGAGTACATAGATTTAAGGTGATTGGCAAAAGAACCAAAGGTGACACGAGGAAAAACGTTTTTACACAGCGAGTGGATAGGATCTAGAATGCACTGCCCGAGGGAGTGGTGGAGAACATAAGAACATAAGAAATAGGAGCAGGAGTAGGCCAATCGGCCCCTCGAGCCTGCTCCGCCATTCAATAAGATCATGGCTGATCTGATCCGAACCTCAAATCTAAATTCATGTCCAATTTCCTGCCTGCTCCCCGTAACCCCTAATTCCCTTTACTTCTAGGAAACTGTCGATTTCTGTTTTCAATTTATTTAATGATGTAGCTTCCACAGCTTCCTGGGGCAGCAAATTCCACAGACCTACTACCCTCTGAGTGAAGAAGTTTCTCCTCATCTCAGTTTTGAAAGAGCAGCCCCTTATTCTAAGATTATGCCCCCTTGTTCTAGTTTCACCCATCCTTGGGAACATCCTTACCGCATCCACCCGATCAAGACCCTTCACAATCTTATATGTTTCAATAAGATCGCCTCTCATTCTTCTGAACTCCAATGAGTAGAGTCCCAATCTACTCAACCTCTCCTCATATGTCCGCCCCCTCATCCCTGGGATTAACCGAGTGAACCTTCTTTGTACTGCCTCGAGAGCAAGTATGTCTTTTCTTAAGTATGGACACCAAAACTGTATGCAGTATTCCAGGTGTGGTCTCACCAATACCTTATATAACTGCAGCAATACCTCCCTGTTTTTATATTCTATCCCCCTAGCAATAAAAGCCAACATTCCATTGGCCTTCTTGATCACCTGCTGCACCTGCATACTAACTTTTTGATTTTCTTGCACGAGGACCCCCAGATCCCTTTGTACTGCAGTACTTTCCAGTTTCTCGCCATTAAGATAATAACTTGCTCTCCGATTTTTCCTGCCATAGTGCATAACCTCACATTTTCCAATATTGTATTGCATCTGCCAAATCTCCGCCCACTCACTCAGCCTGTCTAAATCCCCCTGCAGGTTTTTTATGTCCTCCTCACTCTCTACTTTCCCTCCCATCTTTGTATCATCTGCAAACTTTGATATGTTACACTCGGTCCCCTCCTCCAAATCGTTAATACAGATTGTAAAGAGTTGGGGACCCAGCACCGACCCCTGCGGAACACCACTGGCTACTGGTTGCCAGTCCGAGAATGTACCATTTATCCCAACTCTCTGCTTCTTGTTAGATAACCAATCCTCCACCCATGCCAGAATATTACCCCCAATGCAGTGATTCTTCATCTTGAGCAATAATCTTTTATGTGGCACCTTGTCGAAAGCCTTCTGGAAGTCTAAATACACCATGTTCACTGGTTCCCCTTTATCCACCCTGTACGTTATGTCCTCAAAGAACTCAAGCCAATTTGTCAGACATGACTTCCCCTTCGTAAAGCCATGCTGACTTTGTCCTACTGTTTCCTTAATAATAGACTCCAAAATTTTACCCACCACAGATGTTAGGCTAACTGGTCTATAATTTCCAGCCTTCTGCCTACTACCCTTTTTAAATAAGGGTGTTACATTAGCAGTTTTCCAATCTGCCGGGACCTTTGCCGAGTCCAGAGAATTTTGGAAAATTATTACCAAAGCATCCACAATCCCTACTGCCACTTCCCTCAAGACCCTAGGATGTAAGCCATCAGGTCCAGGGGATTTATCCGCCTTGAGTCCCATTAATTTACTGAGTACCAATTCCTTAGTGATTTTAATCGTATTTAGCTCCTCCCCCCCTCGAGCCCCCTGTTTGTCCAGTGTTGGGATATTCTTAGTGTCCTCTACCATAAAGACTGAAACAAAATATTTGTTCAGCATTTTTGTCATCTCCATGTTTCCCACCATTAATTTTCCGGTCTCATCCTCTAAGGGACCTACGTTTGCCTTAGCCACCCTTTTTCTTTTTATATAACTGTAGAAACTCTTGCTATCTGTTTTTATATTTTTTGCTAATTTATTTTCATAATCTATCTTCCCTTTCTTAATCAATCCTTTCGTTACTTTTTGCTGTCTTTTGAAGACTTCCCAATCTTCTATCCCCCCACTAAGTATGGCTACCTTATATGCCCTTGTTTTTAGTCGGATACCAGCCTCAATTTCTTTACTTAGCCACGAATGGCTGTCATTTCTTTTACACCCTTTTTTCCTCAGTGGAATATATTTTTTTTGAAAGTTGTAAAATAACTCCTTAAATGAACACCACTGCTCATGTACCGTCTTACCCTTTAATCTATTTTCCCAGTCCACTTTAATCAATTCCGCTCTCATACCATCATAGTCTCCTTCATTCAAGCTCAGTACGCTTGTTTGAGCGGGACAAATATCCTTGCGGGGAGGTTTGCCAGCACTGTTGGGGGGGTTTAAACTAACTTGGCAGGGGGATGGGATACAGAGTGGAGCTACAATAGGGGGTGATGTGCAGCCAAATATAGAGAAAAAAAACAAGTCAGCTTGGAAGACAGGGCAAATATGTGAGGGCAAGGCTGGATGGCATCTATTTTAATGCAAGGAGTCTTGCGAATAAGGTGGATGAACTGAAGGTGTTGATAAACACATGGGAGTATGATATTGTTGCTGTCACAGAGACATGGTTGAGGGAGGGGCAAGACTGGCAGCTCAATATTCCGGGGTACAGAATCTTCAGGCGAGACAGAGGGGGAAGTATAAGAGGAGGGGGGTTCGCAATATTAATTAAAGAATCAATTACTGCCATAAGGAGGGATGATATGTTAGCAGGTTCCTCTAATGAGGCCATATGGGTGAAGCTTAAAAACATAAAGGGGGCAAGCACTTTGATGGGAGTGTACTATAGGCCCCCAAACAGTCAGGGGGAGATAGAGGAACAGATATGTAGGCAAATCTCAGAAAATTGTGCAAATAATAGGGTAATAATAGTGGGGGATTTCAACTTCCCCAATATTAACTGGGATACTCAGAGTGTAAAAGGCTTAGAGGGTACAAAATTCTTAACGTGCATCCAGGAGAGCTTTTTGAGCCAGCATGTAGAAAGTCCTACAAGAGAGGGGGCGGTACTGGACCTAATTCTAGGGAATGTGGCCGGCCAAGTGGAAGAAGTGCTAGTAGGTGAGCACTTTGGGGACAGTGACCATAATTCGGTGAGATTTAAGGTGGTCATGGAAAAGGACAGGGAGGGGCCGGAAATAAAGGTTCTAAATTGGGGGAAGGCCGATTTTAATAGGATAAGGCAGGATCTGGCCAAAATGGACTGGGATCAGCTGCTTGTAGGAAAATCCGCATCGGAGCAATGGGAGTCTTTCAGAAGGGAGATTGAGACCATACAATGGCAACATGTTCCCGTAAAGGTCAAGGGTGGTTCCAAGAACTCCAGGGAACCTTGGATGTCAGGGGATATACGAGAATGGATTAGGAAAAAAAGGAGGGCTTTTGGCAGATACAAAAGGCTAAAAACGGAGGAAGCCCTAGAGGAGTACAAAAAGTGCAGGGGGATATATAAAAAAGAAATTAGGAGATCAAGGAGGGGCCATGAAATAACACTGGCGAGCAAAATAAAGGAAAATCCTAAGATGTTTTATAAGTATATTAAGGGTAAGAGGATGACTAGGGAAAAAATAGGGCCCATTAGGGACAAAAATAGCAATCTGTGTGTGGAGCCGGCAGATGTAGGAGGGGTTCTAAATGAATTTTTTGCATCTGTTTTCACTATGGAGAAGGACGATGTAGACATAGAAATACGGCAGGGGGACTGTGATATACTCGAACATATTAACATCGAGCGGGAGGAGGTATTGGCGGTTTTAGCAGGCCTAAAAATGGATAAATCCCCAGGCCCGGACGAAATGTATCCCAGGCTACTGTGTGAGGCAAAGGAGGAGATTGCGGGGGCTCTGACAAATATATTCAGAACCTCTCTGGCCACAGGGGATGTGCCAGAGGACTGGAGAACCGCTAATGTAGTACCATTATTCAAGAAGGGGAGTAGGGAAAAACCGGGGAACTACAGGCCAGTGAGCCTAACATCAGTGGTAGGAAAATTATTGGAAAAAATTCTGAAGGACAAAATTAGTCTCCACTTGGAGAAGCAAGGATTAATCAGGGATAGTCAACATGGCTTTGTCAAGGGAAGATCATGTCTGACTAATTTGATTGAATTTTTTGAGGGGGTGACTAGGCGTGTGGATGAGAGTAACGCAGTGGATGTGGTATACATGGATTTCAGTAAGGCCTTCGATAAAGTCCCCCACAGGAGACTGGTCAAGAAGGTACGAGCCCATGGAATCCAGGGTGCCTTGGCACTTTGGATACAAAACTGGCTTAGTGGCAGAAGGCAGAGGGTGATGGTCGAAGGTTGTTTTTGTGACTGGAAGCCTGTGGCCAGTGGGGTACCACAGGGATCGGTGCTGGGTCCCTTGATGTTTGTTGGTCTACATTAATGACTTGGATATGAATGTAAAAGGTATGATCAGTAAGTTCGCTGATGATACAAAAATTGGTAGGGTGGTAAATAGCGAGGAGGATAGCCTCAGTCTGCAGGACGATATAGATGGGTTGGTCAGATGGGCGGAACAGTGGCAAATGGAATTTAACCCGGGAAAGTGCGAGGTGATGCACTTTGGAGGGACTAACAAGGCAAGGGAAAACACAATGAATGGGAGGACCCTAGGCAAGACAGAGGGTCAGAGGGATCTTGGTGTGCAAGTTCACAGATCCCTGAAGGCGGCGGAACAGGTAGATAAGGTGGTAAAGAAGGCATATGGGAAACTTGCCTTTATTAGCCGAGGCATAGAATATAAGAGCAAGGAGGTTATGATGGAGCTGTATAAAACACTGGTTAGGCCACAGCTGGAGTACTGTGTGCAGTTCTGGTCGCCACACTACAGGAAGGATGTGATCGCTTTGGAGAGGGTGCAGAGGAGATTCACCAGGATGTTACCAGGGCTGGAGCGCTTCAGCTATGAAGAAAGACTGGGAAGATTGGGTTTGTTTTCCTTGGAGCAGAGGAGGCTGAGGGGGGACATGATTGAGGTGTACAAAATTATGAGGGGCACAGATAGGATGGATACTAAGGAGCTTTTTCCCTTCGTTGAGGGTTCTATAACAAGGGGACATAGATTCAAGGTAAAAGGCGGGAGGTTTAGAGGGGATTTGAGAAAGAACTTTTTCACTCAGAGGGTGGTTGGAGTCTGGAACTCACTGCCTGAAAGGGTTGTGGAGGCAGGAACCCTCACAACATTCAAGAAGCATTTGGATGAGCACTTGAAATGCCATAGCATACAAGGCTACGGACCAAATGCTGGAATATGGGATTAGAGTAGACAGGGCTTGATGGCCGGCGCGGACACGATGGGCCGAAGGGCCTCTATCCGTGCTGTATAACTCTATGACTCTATGACTCTAACCAACCTTCTCACCCTCTAATTGGATATGGAATGTAACCATGTTATGGTCACTCATTCCAAGGGGATCCTTAACTAGGACATTATTAATTAATCCTGGCTCATTACACAGGACCAGGTCCAAGGTTGCTTGCCCCCTTGTAGGATTAGTTACATACTGCTCAAGAAATCCATCCCTAATACACTCAATAAACTCTTCCTCAAGGCTGCCCTGCCCAATTTGATTTGTCCAGTTAATATGATAGTTAAAATCCCCCATAATTATAGCTGTTCCCTTATTACATGCCCCAACGATTTCCTGATTAATACTTCTTCCAGCAGAGTTGCAACTATGAGGAGGCCTATATACTACGCCCACGAGTGTTTTTTTCCCCTTATTATTCCTTATCTCTACCCAAACTGTTTCATTATCCTGATCCTTTGTCCCAATATCATTTCTCTGTATTACAGTGATGCCTTCCTTTATTAATTGTAAACAATTTTACAACACCAAGTTATAGTCCAGCAATTTTATTTTAAATTCACAAGCTTTCGGAGATTTTCTCCTTCCTCAGGCAAATGTTTCAAGGAAATGTTGTAAAATTGTTTACAATTGTCAACCCCAGTCCATCACCGGCATCTCCACATCCTTTATTAACATAGCCACCCCACCTCCCCTTCCTTCCTGCCTGTCCTTCCTGATTGGAAATTAAATTTGCCAGGGTATTTAACAGTCGTTGTCACTCTGCAGCCATGTTTCTGTAATGGCCACAAGATCATACCCATACGTAGTTATTTGTGCAGTTAACTCGTCCGTTTTGTTACAAATGCTACGTGCATTCAGATAAAGAACTTTCAAATATGCAGATTCGATCATGGCCTTCAACAGAGAACTGAAGAAGTACTTGAAACGAAAAAATGTGCAGGGCTACGGGGATAGGGCGAGGCAGTGGGACTAGCTGGATTGCTCATGCGTAGAGCTGGAGCGGATTCGATGGGCCGAATGGCCTCCTTCCGTGCTGTAACATTCCATGGTAAGCTTATCATCAAGATTGCAGCCTATGGAATAAAGGGGGCAGTAGTAACATGGATACAGAATTGGCTAAGGGGCAGGAAACAGAGAGTAGTGGTGAACGGTTGTTTTTTTCGGACTGGAGGGAGGTGTACAGTGGTGTTCCCCAGGGGTCGGTACTGGGATCACTGCTTTTCTTGATATATATTAATGACTTGGACTTGGGTGTACAGGGCACAATTTCAAACTTTGCAGATGACACAAAACTTGGAAGGGTAGTAAACAGTGAGGAGGATAGTGATAGACGTCAAGAGGATATAGACAGGCTGGTGGCTTGGGCGGACACGTGGCAGATTAAATTTAACGCAGAAAAATGCGAAGTGATACATTTCAGTAGGAAAAACGAGGAGAGACAATATAAATGAGAGGACACAATTCTAAAATGGGTACAGGAACAGAGAGATCTGGGGGTATATGTGCACAAATCATTGAAGGTGTCAGGGCAGGTTGAGAAAGCGGTTAAAAAAGCATATGGGATCCTGGGCTTTATAAATAGATTTTCCACAAGCCTCCGAAAGCTTGTGGAATTTAAAATAAATTTGTTGGACTATAACTTGGTGTTGTAAAATTGTTTACAATTTATAAATAGAGGCAGAGAGTACAAAAGTATGAAAGTCATGATGAACCTTTATAAAACATTGGTTTGGCCACAACTGGAATCGTGTGTCCAGTTCTGGGCACCACACTTTAGGAAAGATGTGAAGGCTTAGAGTGGGTGCAGAGAGATTTACTAGAATGATTCAAGGGATGAGGGACTTTAGATATGTGGATAGACTGGAGAAGCTGGGGTTGTTCTCCTTGGAACAGAGACGGTTGTGAGGAGATTTGATAGAGGTATTCAAAATCACAAAGGGTCTAGACAGAGTAGATAGAGAGAAACTGTTCCCATTGGCGGAAGGCTCAAGGACCAGAGGACATAGATTTAAGGTGATTGGCAAAAGAACCCAAGGGGACATGAGGAATAACTTTTTTTTAAAACACAGCAAGTGGTTAGGATCTGGAATGCACTGCCCGAGGGGGTGGTGGAGGCAGATTCAATCATGGCCTTCAAAAGGGAACTGGCTAAGTACTTGAAAGGAAAAGATTTGCAGGGCTACGGGGATAGGGCGGGGGAGTGAGACTTGTTGGATTGCTTTTGCATAGAGCCAGCGTGGACTCGATAGGCCAAATGGCCTCCTTCCGTGCTGTAACCTCTCTGTGATCCAAGGCCAATATATCCTTCCTAAGGTGGAGTGCTCAGAACTGAACACAATACTCCAGGTGTGGTCTAACCAGGGCTTTGTATAGCTCCAGCATAACTTCTACCCCCTTGTATTCAGGTCCTCTAGATATAAAGGCCAGCATTCCATTAGCCTTTTTGATAATTTTCTGTACCTGTCCTTACTGATCTATGTACATGGACCTCTAAGTCTCCTTGGACCTATCAAATGAAAGAATATAATGAGTTTAACAGTTCCTCAAAAATGATAATCTTTCCAGGTCTTTCTGACCCTTCTGACCTGTAAGGTTCTTTGAACTAAATCAAGCAGCTGAATAGACAGGAAGGCTGTAAACTTTGGGAGGGGGCAACAGCTAATTTAGTGACTTTTGTCGTGCTTCTGTGAATATTGGGGTATCTTCACAGGATATAGGGACTGACACATCATTAACTCACCATTTATGAGACATTTGTTAAAACAAATGTAAGGAATCTTACAACACCAGGTTATAGTCCAACAAATTTATTTTAAAATCATAACCTGGTGTTGTAAGATTCCTTACATTTGTCCACCCCAGTCCATCACCGGCATCTCCACATCTTTGTTAAAACAGTACGTGCAGAATGGCACATATTTTATTTCTACCTGAAAAGATAAGAGACTGGCTTTTAGGCAGCAGGAACACAATCGGAGGAGGAACAGATAGTTAGACACATCCAGCAGATCGATGCTGGCCTTTGGCCTAATGCTATGTAACTATCAGGAAGATCACCATCAATGAGCCAGGCATGCCGATTGTCCAATCGCGCGAGGCGGTGATATGAATCTATTATTGCACTGTTAAAGCGAGTGTTAATTACTGCTAATGGGCTGTAATATAATATAGTCTGAACTATCTTATACGATAAAAAGTCTGAACAACCTCTATAACCAATATAGTGTCAAGTCAAACCATTGAATATTGGGAGAAACAAACATCCCTGCTCCAGAGTTTTATACACAAGTCCCTTTATTATTTTAAAAACCTTGATCAGAAATCAACCCTCAATCTTCTAAACTCAAGGGAACACAAGTCTAGTCTATGCAACCTGTCCTCATAATTTAACTCTAAGCCCCAGTATCTTTCTGGTGAATCTGCACTGCACCCCCTCCAAGGCCAATATATCCTTGCTGAGGTTCAGTGCCCAGAACTGAACACAGTCTCCAGATGAGGTCTGACCAGAGCTCTGTACAACTGAAGCAAAACTTCCACCCCTTGTATTCCAGCTCCCTTGAAATAAAGGCCAACATTCCGTGAGCCTCTTTGATTACTTTTTGTACCTGTGCATTAGCTTTTAGCGATCTGTGTACATGGACACCCAAATCCCTTTGCTTTTAGACGCATTAAGAAAATACTCCAATTTGTCTTTCACAAATCCAAATGGATGACCTCACACTTCCCCACAATGAACTCCATCGGCCAGAGTTTTACCCACTCACTTAGTCTGTCTATGTCCCTTTGTAACTTCCTGCTCTCATCCACGCAACTTACTGTTTCTCCTAACTTAGTATCATCTGCAAACTTGGATATACAACTCTCAATTCCTTCATCCAAATCATTGATATATATGGTGACAAGCTGAGGCTCCAGTACAGATCCCTGGGGAATACCACTAGTCAAATTTCGCCAATCAGAGAACATTCTCTCTATCCGCACTCTCTTGTTTCCTACCTCCCATCCAATTATCAACCCTTGCCACAAGGTTACCTCCAATTCCATGCACTCTCATTTTTGCTAATAATTTCTTGTGTGGAACCTTATCAAATGCTTTCTGGAAGTCCATATAGACAACATCCATAGACAATCCCCTATCCATCATGCTCATAAGCTCCTCAAAAAATTCAATTAGATTAATCAGACATGACCTATCCTTCACAAATTCATGCTGACTCTCTTTGATCAGTTGATACTTGTCCAAGTGCTCAGTCACTCGGTCTCTGACGATAGATTCCAGTAAGCTGACATTAAACAGATAGGTCTATAGTTATCTGGTTTCTCCCTCCCTTCTTAAATAATGGAGTGACATTTGCAATTTTCCAATCCAAAACCACACTTCCTGAATCTAGAGCGCTTTGGAAAATTATGACCAATGCATCTGCCTGGACTAATAATCCAGAGTCATGAGTTCAAATCCCGCCATGGCAGCTGGGGAATTTAAATTCAATTAATTAACTTAAATTAATTAAATAAAAATCTGGAATTAAAATACAATTATTAATAATGGTGGCTGTGAAACTACCGGATTGTCGTAAAAACCCATCTGGTTCACTAATGTCCTTTAGGGAAGGAAACCTGCCGTCCTTACCCGGTCTGGCCTATATGTGACTCCAGACCCACAGCAATGTGGTTGATTCTTAATCACCCTCTGAAATGGCCTAGCAAGCCACTCAGTTGTAAAATCTCGCTACGAAAAGTCATAATAAGAATAAAACCGGACGGACCACCTGGCATCGGACCACAAGGCACCAGACACGACAATGGCAAACCAAGCCCAGTCGACCCTGCAAGGTCCTCCTCACTAACATCTGGGGACTTGTGCCAAAATTGGGAGAGCTGTTCCACAAACTAGTCAAGTAACAGCCTGACATAGCCACACTCAGAATCATACCTTTCAGCCAACGTCCCAGACTCTTCCATCACCATCCCTGGGTATGTCCTGTCCCGTCCCACCGGCAGGACAGATCCACCAGAGGTGGCGGTACAGTGATATACAGTCAGGAGGGAGTGGCCCTAGGGGTCCTCAACATTGACTCCAGACCCAATGAAATCTCATGGCATCAGGTCAAACAGGGGCAAGGAAACCTCCTGCTGATTACCACCTACCGTCCTCCCTCAGCTGATGAATCAGTCCTCCTCCATGTTGAGCACCACTTGGAGGAAGCACTGAGGGTAGCAAGGGCACAAAATGTACTCTGGGTGGGGGACTTCAATGTCCATCACCAAGAGTGGCTCGGTAGCACCAATACTGACTGAGCTGGCCGAGACCTGAAGGACATAGCTGCCAGACTGGGCCTGCGGCAGGTGGTGAGCGAACCAACACGAGGGAAAAACTTACTTGACCTCGTCCTCACCAATCTACCTGTCACAAATGCATCTGTCCATGACAGTATTGGTAGGAGTGACCACCGCACAGTCCTCGTGGAGACGAAGTCCCGTCTTCGCACCGAGGACACCATCCAACGTGTTGTGTGGCACTACCACCCGTCTATAGCATGTTGCTTCCGCTGTTTAGCATGCATGTAAGTCCTGAGTTGTAGCTTCACCAGGTTGGCACCTCATTTTTAGGTACGCCTGGTGCTGCTCCTGGCATGCTCTTCTACACTCCTCATTGAACTGTGGTAGATCCTCTGGCTTGTTGGTAATGGTAGAGTGAGGAATATGCCGGGCCATGAGGTTACAGATTGTGCTAGAATACAATTTTGCTGCTGCTGATGGCCCACAGTGCCTCATGGATGCCCAGTTTTGAGCTGCTAGATCTGTTCTGAATCTATCCCATTTAGCACAGTGGTAGTGCCACACATGTTGGATGGTGTCCTCAGACGGGACGTCATCTCCACGAGGACTGTGCAGTGGTCGCTCCGACCAATACTGTCATGGACAGATGCATTTGCGACAGGTAGATTGGAGAGGACAAGATCAAGCAGGTTTTTCCCTCGTGTTGGTTCGCTCGCCACCTGTCGCAGGCCCAGTCTAGCAGCTATGTCCTTCAGGACTCGGCCAGCTCGGTCAGTAGTGATGCTACCGAGCCACTCTTGGTGATGGACATTGAAGTCCCCCACCCAGAGTACATTCTGTGCCCTTGCTACTCTCAGTGCTTCCTCCAAGTGGTGTTCAACATGGAGGAGGACTGATTCATCAGCTGAGGGAGGGCGGTAGGTGGTAATCAGCAGGAGGTTTCCTTGCCCCTGTTTGACCTGATGCCATGAGATTTCATGGGGTCTGGAGTCAATGTTGAGGACTCCCAGGGCCACTCTCTCCTGACTGTATATCACTGCACCGCCACCTCTGGTAGGTCTGTCCTGCCGGTGGGACAGGACATACCCAGGGATGGTGATGGGAGAGTCTGGGACATTGGCTGAAAGGTATGATTCTGTGAATATGGCTATGTCAGGCTGTTGCTTGACTAGTCTGTGGGACAGCTCTCCCAAATTCGGCACAAGTCCCCTGATGTTAGTGAGGAGGACTTTGCAGGGTCGACTGGGCTTGGTTTGCCTTTGTCGTGTCCGGTGCCTAGTGATCTGATGCCGGGTGTCCGGTTTTATTCTTATTGTGACTTTTCGTAGCGAGATTTTACAACTGAGTGTCTTGCTAGGCCATTTCGGAGGGCAATTAAGAATCAACCATATTGCTGTGGGTCTGGAGTCACATCTTGGCCAGACCGGGTAAGGACGGCAGGTTTCCTTCCCTAAAGGACATTAGTGAACCAGATGGGTTTTTACGACAATCCGGTAGTTTCACGGCCACCATTATTAATAATAGTATTTTAATTCCAGATTTTTATTTAATTAATTTAAGTTAAATTCCCCAGCTGCCATGGCGGGATTTGAACTCATGACTCTGGGTTATTAATCCAGTAACATAACCACTATGCTACGAGAGCAGGTCAGACGCTGGGTATTCTGTGGTGAGTGACTCACCTCCTGACTCCCCAAAGCCTTTCCACCATTTACAAGGCACAGGTCAGGAGTGTGATGGAATACTCTCCACTTGCTTGGATGAGTGCAGCTCCAACAACACTCAAGAAGCTCGACACCATCCAGGACAAAGCAGCCCGCTTGATTGGCACCCCATCCACCACCCTAAACATTCACTCCCTTCACCACCGGCGCACAGTGGCTACAGTGTGTACCATCCACAGGATGCACTGCAGCAACTCGCCAAGGCTTCTTCGGCAGCACCTCCCAAACCCGCAGCACCTTCGGCAGCACCTCCCAAGGCTTCTTCGGCAGCACCTACCACCTAGAAGGACAAGAGCAGCAGGCACATGGGAACAACACCATCTGCACGTTCCCCTCCAAGTCACACACCATTCCGACTTGGAAATATATCGCCGTTCCTTCATTGTCGCTGAGTCAAAATCCTGGAACTCGCTTCCTAACAGCACTGTGGGAGAACCGTCACCACACGGACTGCAGCGGTTCAAGAAGGCGGCTCACCACCACCTTCTCAAGGGCAATTAGGGATGGGCAATAAATGCCGACCTCGCCAGCGACGCCCACATCCCATGAACGAATTTTAAAAAAAATTCCTCATCATATTTTTAAAAACTTCTATTAAATAGAAGAGTTTTGATAGAGTAAATAACAGACTATTGCCTCTGGTTGGATGAGAAGTGATCACCACCAACTTCTCAAGGGCATCTAGGGATGGGCAATAAATGCCGGCCTTGCCAGCGCTGCCCATATTCGGAGAATGAATTGAAAAAAATCATACCCTTATGGAAGTTTGTGCCTCAAACTCCAAGTACTGTGAATAAAAAACTCTTCCCTGTCCAGTCATAGCCAGAGAATCTCCTGCATTGGCTTCTCTTCTCAACCCCGCACATTTACCTCTGGAGCCCCCATGTATCTGTCCTTGGCCCCATTCCATTTCTCATTTACATGCTGCCCTTCAGTGACATCATCCAAAAACACAATGTCAGGCTCCACATGTATACTAATGACACCTAGCTCTACCTCACCACCACCTCTCTCAATCTCTCCACTGCCCCTGATTTGTCACGCTGCATATCAGAAATTTCTGCTGATCCAGTCCTGGATCATCAGAAATTTCCTCCAATTAAACATGGGCGTGTCCGAAGCTATTGTCTTCCGTCCCCACCACAAATTCTGTTCCCTCGCTACCGATTCTATCTCCCTCTCTCTGGCTGAACCAGACTGTTTGCAAACTCGGCGTCCTATTCGACCCTGAGCTGAGCTTCCCACCCCATATCCTCTCCATCACAAAGACTGCCTACTTCCACCTCCCTTCGCCCTTCTCTACCCTGCCTCAGCCCATCTGCTGCTGAAACCCTCCCTATCTCTATAACCTCCGACAGCCCTACAACCCTTCAAGAACTCTGCATTCCTCCAACTCTGGCTTCATGTCTATGCCTGATTTCCTTTGCCCCACCATTGGCGACCATGCCTTCAACCGTGTTAGATTTACCATAACTAACTCCCTAGGCCCTAAGCTCTGGAATTCCTTCCTAAACCTTTCGGTATCTTCACCTCTCACCTCCTTAAAACCTACCTCTGACCAAGCTTTTGATCACCTGTTGTAATATCTCCTAATGTGGTTCGGTGTCAATTTTTGTCTGATAATCGCTCCTGTGAAGCGCCTTGGGGTGTTTTTCTTAACTTGCATTTATATACCACCTTTTTAAGGTAAGAACATAAGAACATAAGAAATAGGAGGAGTAGACCATACGGCCCCTCGAGCCTGCTCCGCCATTCAAATCAGATCATGGCTGATCTTTGACCTCAACTCCACTTTCCCACCCGATCCCCATATCCTTTGATTCCCCTAGAGTCCAAAAATCTGTCGATCTCAGCCTTGAATACATTCAATGACTCAGCATCCACAGCCCTCTGCAGTAGAGAATTATAAAGATTCACAACCCTCTGCGTAAAGAAATTCCTCCTCATCTTAGTCTTGAATAGCCGACCCCTTATCCTGCAACTATGTCCCCTAGTTCTAGACACTCTAGCCAGGGGAAACAATCTCTCAGCATCTACCCTATCAAGCCCCCTCATAATCTTATATGATCACCTCTCATTCTTCTAAACTCCAGAGAGTATAGGCCCATTCTACTCAACCTCTCTTCATAGGAAAACCCTCTCATCCCAGGAATTAATCGAGTGAACCTTCCTTGCACCGCCTCCAAGGCAATTATTTCCTTCCTTAGATAAGGAGACAAAAACTGTACACGGTACTCCAGGTGAGGTCTCACTAAAGCCCTGTCCAACTGTAGTAAGACTTGCTTACTCTTGTATTCCAACCCCCTTGCAATAAAGGCCAACATGCCATTTGCTTTCCTAATTGCTTGCTGTACCTGCATACTAACTTCTTGTGTTTCTTGTACGAGGACACCCAAGTCTCTCTGAACACCAACATTTAATAGTTTCTCACCATTTAAAAAATATTCTATTTTTCTATTCTTCCTACCAAAGTGAATAACCTCACATTTCCCCACATTATACTCCATCTGCCATCTTCTGGCCCACTCACTTAACCTGTCTATATCCCTTTGCAGACACTTTGTGTCCTCCTCACAGCTTGCTTTGCCACCAAGCTTTGTATCATCAGCAAACTTGGATACATTACACTCGATCTCTTCATCTAAGTCATTAATATAGATTGTAAATAGCTGAGGCCTAAGCACCAATCCTTGCGGTACCCCACTGGTTACAGCCTGCCAACCTGAAAATGACCCGTTTATCCCTACTCTCTGTTTTCTGCCCTTTAGCCAATCCTCTATCCATTCTAATACATTACCCCCAACTCCATGAGCCCTTACCTTGTGTAACAACCTTTTATATGGCACCTTATCGAATGCCTTTTTAAATTCCACTGGTTCCCCTTTATCTACCCTGCTAGTTACATCCTCAAAAAACTCTAATAAATTTGTCAAACACGATTTCCCTTTCATAAAACCATGTTGACTCTGCCTAATCATATTATGATTTTCTAAGTGCCCTGTTACCACTTCTTTAATAATGGATTCCAGCATTTTCCCGACGACCGATGTCAGGCTAACTGGCCTGTAGTTCCCTGTTTTCTCCCTCCCTTGTTGTAAAAGTTATTGTTGTAAAATTATGTATTTGCATAAATATAATTAAAGCTGCCTTAGTTTGGCAGACTTGCACTTTTTAATCCCCCTTTTGATTTGTTCTTTATAAACTTTCCTGATTTTCCCTTTCCTACACCTTTTTCAGCCTTTTGCTCTCTTTTCTGCTTCATCTTTTTCTTCCTCCTCCCCCATCATATTAGTTTAAACCTTTCCACAAGGCACTAGTTACTCCCCTGGTAAAGATATAGGTCACAGTTTTGGTCAGGTGAAGCCTGTCAATCCTTTATAGGTCATTGGTCTCCTGTCCAAATAATTACTCTATACCATGTCACTATAGACTTGGCTGACACTTTGTACAGTACTTAGGGAGTGCCAATTTATCACAGGAGTTTTCAGATAAAATGTTAAATGGAGGCCCTTCTGCCTAGTCCGCCTCCTGTGCCTGGTCTGGTGCTTCGAGTAGATGGGAACGATACCAGGGCACTATTAACATTTGCCCTTCAACCAAATCCACTAAAAAGAGATCAATTGATCATTCATCAGATTTGCTGTTTGTGGGACCATGCTGTGCACATAAGGTTGATGAATTTTACCTACATATGGAATCATACAGCATAGAAGGAGGCCATTCAACCCATTCTGCCTGTGCTGGCTCTTAGAAAGAGCTATCCAATTGGTCCCATTCCCCTGCCCTTTCCCCATAGCCCTTGAAATTTTTCCTCTTAAGTATTTATCCACTTTCCTTTCGAAAGTTACTATTGAATCTGCTTCCACCACCATTTCAGGCAGCGCATTCCAGATCATAACAACATGCTGTGTAAAAAAAATTTCTCCTCATCTCTCCACTTGCTTTTCTGCCAATTATCTTCCATCAGTGTCCTCTGGTTATCGAACCTCCTGCCACTAGAAACAGTTTCTCCCTATCTACTCTTATCTAAACCGCTCATAATTTTGAGCATCTGTTTTAAATCTCCCCTTAACCTTCTCTGCTCTAAGGAGAACAATCCCAGCTTCTCCAGTCTCTCCACATAACTGAAGTCCCTCATCCCTGATACCATTCCAGTAAATCTCCTCTGCACCCTCCCTAACGCCTTGACATCCTTCCTAAAGTGTGGTGCCCAGAATCGGACACGATACTCCAGCTGAGGTCTAACCAGTGATTTATAAAAGATTTACCATAACTTCCTTGCTTTAGTACTTTCAAAGAACCAGCACAGGCATGATGAGCCGAATGGCTTCCTTCTGTGCTGTACTGAAATTAACCCTCCTTCAGTTAAGTATCTTCACCTTTGATTGTTCCTTGTCCTTTTCCGTAACTACTCTAAACCTAATGATGCTGTGATCACTGTTTCCCAAATGCTCTCCCGCTAAAACATGCTCCACTTGCCCCACTTCCCCAGAACTAGATCCAGCACTGCTTCCTTCCTCATTGGGCTGAAAACATACTGATTGAGAAAGTTCTCCTATACACACATCAGGAATTCCTACCCCTCTTTGCCCTTTACACTGTTACTATCCCAGTCTATATTGGGATCATTGAAGTCCCCTTTATCACTACTTTATTGTTTTTTTTACATCTTTATGAAATTTGCTTTCAGATTTGCTCCTCTGTCTCCTTCCCACTATTTAGTGACCTATAGTATACACCCAGTAATAGCTCCTGCTCTGCTTCTTAACTCTAACCAAATGTACTCTGTCGTTGAATACTCAAGTACACCATTCCTTACCAGGGCTGTAACAGCATCTTTGATCAATTATTGCCACTACCTATTCCTTTTTTCCCTTCCCTATTTCTCTGAATACATTGTAGCCAGGAATGTTTACTTCCCTTTCATGCCCTTGTTTGAGTCAGGTCTCCATTATTGCCACTATATCATAATTCCATGTGGCAATTTCTACCTGCAGCTCACCAACCTTATTTACCACACTTCGTGCATTTACGCACATGCACTCCGAACCCACCTTAGTCTACCTTGTATTTCTCCCCTGTCTGATCCCTCCTATTTCTGAACTACTCATTATTCTAATGCTGTTTGCCTCTTCCAGTCCTCTCTGCACCTTGTTTTTCCTCTCTGATGCTGCATCCTGGTGTCCATCCCCTGTCAAATTAGTTTAAACCCTCCCCCACAGCACCAGTTAACCTCCCCACGAGGACATTGGTCCCAACTCTGTTGAGGTGCAACCCGTCCATCTTTTACAGGTTCCTCCTGCCTCAGAATTGGTCCCAATGCCCCAGGAATCTGAAGCCCTCCTTCCTGCATCATTTCTCTAGCCATGCATTCGCCTGCTTTACCTTGCTGTTCCTATACTCACTGGGAGTAATCCAGAGGTTACCACCTTTGAGGACCTACTCTTCAGTTTCCTCCTTAGCTCCTGAAACTCTGTCTATAGGGACTTAATGGTCACTGCACTATAAAAGTAAGTCATTGCTGGTGAAGCACTTCGGGATGTCAGGAGGACAAATAAATCAAAATATTTTCTTTTTTATGAGTTTATAGAAGCTCAGATACTCACGGTGTCTGCACGTGCTGACGTTTAGAACCCCGGACTCTCTGCATGGACAGAAGCCTTCATTGGGGGGATACACAGTTCCATTCGCAAACAGGGTCTTGGGGGCAACATACCGATAAGAAGGTATATCAAAAGTCCAACCAGATTCTTGAAATACTAGTTCCAATGTTCTGTTTATTTTTTATATAAAAAAAGGCATTTTAATAATATTGCTACTAAATTTATTCATACAATCAAGGAAAACTTTCCTTTCCCAATGGCTTTTGTTGTGCGAGCTATCAACAGAACAAAGCAAAGATGCATAGAAGGTTCCAACACAGAAACAGACCATTCAGCCCATTAAGTCTGTGCCAGTGTTTTTCTCCATATGAGCAACCCAGTCTAATCCCACTCTCTCCCCCACTCCATGAAATATTCCACCCAGTAAATTAATGGGACTCAAGGCGGATAAAATCCCCTGGACCTGATGGCTTACATCCTAGGGTCTTGAGGGAAGTGGCAGTAGGGATTGTGGATGCTTTGGTAATAATTTTCCAAAATTCTCTGGACTCAGTAAAGGTCCCGGCAGATTGGAAAACTGCTAATGTAACACCCTTATTTAAAAAGGGTAGTAGGCAGAAGGCTGGAAATTATAGACCAGTTAGCCTAACATCTGTGGTGGGTAAAATTTTGGAGTCTATTATTAAGGAGACAGTAGCGGAACATTTGGATAAACATAATTTAATAGGACAAAGTCAGCATGGCTTTATGAAGGGGAAGTCATGTCTGACAAATTTGCTTGAGTTCTTTGAGGACATAACGTACAGGGTGGATAAAGGGGAACCAGTGGACGTAGTGTATTGAAACTTCCAGAAGGCATTCGACAAGGTGCCACATAAAAGATTATTGCTCAAGATAAAGAATCACTGGATTGGGGGTAATATTCTGGCATGGGTGGAGGATTGGTTATCTAACAGGAAGTAGAGAGTTGGGATAAATGGTTCATTCTCGGACTGGCAACCAGTAGCCAGTGGTGCTCTGCAGGGGTCAGTGCTGGGTCCCCAACTCTTTACAATCTATATTAACGATTTGGAGGAGGGGACAGAGTGTAACATATCAAAGTTTGCAGATGATACAAAGATGGGAGGGAAAGTAGAGAGTGAGGAGGACATAAAAAACCTGCAAGGGGATATAGACAGGCTGGGTGAGTGGGCGGAGATTTGGCAGACGCAATACAATATTGGAAAATGTGAGGTTATGCACTTTGGCAGAAAAAAATCAGAGAGCAAGTTATCTTAATGGCGAGAAACTGGAAAGTACTGCAGTACAAAGGGATCTGGGGGTCCTAGTGCAAGAAAATCAAAAAGTTAGTATGCAGGTGCAGCAGGTGATCAAGAAGGCCAACGGAATGTTGGCTTCTATTGCTAGGGGGATAGAATATAAAAACAGGGAGGTATTGCTGCAGTTATATAAGGTATTGGTGAGACTGCATACAGTTTTGGTGTCCATACTTAAGAAAAGACATACTTGCTCTCGAGGCAGTACAAAGAAGGTTCACTCGGTTAATCCCGGGGATGAGGGGGCGGACATATGAGGAGAGGTTGAGTAGATTGGGACTCTACTCATTGGAGTTCAGAAGAATGAGAGGCAATCTTATTGAAACATATAAGATTGTGAAGGGGCTTGATCGGGTGGATGCGGTAAGGATGTTCCCAAGGATGGGTGAAACTAGAACTGGGGGCATAATCTTAGAATAAGGGGCTGCTCTTTCAAAACTGAGATGAGGAGAAACTTCTTCACTCAGAGGGTAGTAGGTCTGTGGAATTTGCTGCCCCAGGAAGCTGTGGAAGCTACATCATTAAATAAATTTAAAACAGAAATCGACAGTTTCCTAGAAGTAAAAGGGAATTAGGGGTTACGGGGAGCGGGCAGGTAATTGGACATGAATTTAGATTTGAGGTTGGGATCAGATCAGCCATGATCTTATTGAATGGCGGAGCAGGCTCGAGGGGCCGATTGGCCTACTCCTGCTCCTATTTCTTATGTTCTTATCCACTCTCCCCTTCACTCCCTGTACCCTTTAATAACCCACCCAGTGTAATCCCACTTCCCCCTCATTCCCCATATCCTTTAATAACCCATCAAGTCTAATTTCACTTTCCCCCTCACTCCAAGTACCCTTTAATATCCCACACAACCTAATCCTATTCCTGCTCACTCCCCGTGCCCTTCAATATCTCACACAGTCTAATCCCGCCCTCCTGCTCACTCCCCATACCCTTTAATCATAGTATCATAGACATACAGGAGGAGGCCATCCAGCCCATCATGCCTGTGCCGGCTCTTTGAAAGAGCTCTCCAATTAGTCCCATTCCCCTGCTCTTTCCCCATAGCCCTGTAAATGTTTTCCCTTCAATTATTTATCCAGTTCCTTTTTGAAAGTTACCATTGAATCTGCTTCCATCACCCTTTCAGGCAGCGCATTCCAGCGCATTCCAACTCGCCGCTTAAAAAAAATGTTTCCTCATGACGCCCTCTGGCTCTTTAGCCGATCACCTTAAATCTGTGTCCTCTGGTTACTGACGCTTCTGCCACTGGAAACAGTTTCTCCTTACTTACTCTGATCAAAGCCGTTCATGATTTTGAACACCTCTATCAAATCTCCCCTTAACCTTCTCTGTTCTAAGGAGAAAACCCCAGCTTCTCATCCCTGGCACATTTCTAGTAAATCCCATCTGCACCCTCTCTAAGACCTTGACATCCTTCCTAAAGTGTGGTGCCCAGAATTGAACACAATACTCAAGCTGAGGCCTAACCAGTGTTTTATGAAGGTTTAGTATAATTTCCTTGCTTTTGTATTTTCATGCCTATATTAATAAAGCCCAGAATCCCACATGCACTTGTTTTTAAAAAAACATCCTTCTCAACTTGTCCTGCCACCTACGAAGATATTAATACGTGCACCCCAGGTCTCTCTGTTCCTGCCCTCCCTTTAGAATTGTACCATTTAGTTTATATTGCCTCTTCTCATTCTTCCTACCAAGGGGAGGGTGAGGGAGAGAGGGGACCGGGCGAGAGAGACTGGGGTGGAGGGGGGAAGGAAGGAAGGGAGGGTGGGGAAGGAAGGAAGGGAGGAAGGGGAAGGGGAAGGAAGGGGAAGGAAGGGAGGAAGGGGAAGGGGAAGGGGAAGGAAGGGAGGAAGGGGAAGGAAGGGAGGAAGGGGCAGGGAGGAAGGGGAAGGAAGGGAGGAAGGGGCAGGAAGGAAGGGGAAGGGGCAGGAAGGAAGGGGAAGGGGCAGGAAGGAAGGGGAAGGGGCAGGAAGGAAGGGGAAGGGGCAGGAAGGAAGGGAGAGAGCGGAAGGGGAAGGAAGGGAGGAAGGGGAAGGGGAAGGAAGGGAGGAAGGGGAAGGAAGGAAGGAAGCGGAAGGAAAAAGGAAGGAAGGAAGGAAGGAAGGAGAAGGAAAAGGAAGGAAGGAAGGAAGGGAGAAAAAGAAAGAAAGAAAGAAATGGGGCAGGAGAGAGAGAGAGAGGGAGAAAGAAATGGGGGGGGAGAGAGAGAGAGAGAGAGAGAGAAATGGGGTAGAGAAATTGGGCAGAGAAATGGGGTAGAGAAATGGGGCAGAGAAAGAGAAAGAAATGGGGCAGAGAAAGAGAAAGAGAACGAGAAAGAAATGGGGCAGAGAAAGAGAACGAAATGGGGCAGAGAAAGAGAAAGAAATGGGGCAGAGAAAGAGAGAGAGGGAGAAAGAAATGGGGCAGAGAGAGAGAGGGAGAGAAAGAAATGGGGCAGAGAAAGAGAGAGAGAGAGAGAGAGAGAGAGAGAGCGCGAGAGAGAAAGAAATGGGGCAGAGAAAGAGAGAGAGAGAGAGAGAGAGAAAGAAATGGGGCAGAGAAAGAGAGAGAGAGAGAGAGAGAAAGAAATGGGGCAGAGAGAGAGAGAGAGAGAGAGAGAGAGAGAGAAATGGGGCAGAGAAAGAGAGAGAGAGAGAGAGAGAAAGAAATGGGGCAGAGAAAGAGAGAAAGAAATGGGGCAGAGAAAGAGAGAGAGAGAGAGAGAGAGAGCGGGAGAGAGAAAGAAATGGGGCAGAGAAAGAGAGAGAAAGAAATGGGGCAGAGAAAGAGAGAGAGAGAGAGAGAGAGCGCGAGAGAGAAAGAAATGGGGCAGAGAAAGAGAGAGAGAGAGAGAGAGAGAGAGAAAGAAATGGGGCAGAGAAAGAGAGAGAGAGAGAGAGAGAGAGAGAGAGCGGGAGAGAGAAAGAAATGGGGCAGAGAAAGAGAGAGAGAGAAAGAAATGGGGCAGAGAAAGAGAGAGAGAGAGAGAGCGCGAGAGAGAAAGAAATGGGGCAGAGAAAGAGAGAGAGAGAGAGAAAGAAATGGGGCAGAGAAAGAGAGAGAGAGAGAGAGAGAGAGAGAGAAAGAAATGGGGCAGAGAAAGAGAGAGAGAGAGAAAGAAATGGGGCAGAGAGAGAGAGAGAGAGGGAGAAAGAAATGGGGCAGAGAGAGAGAGAAAGAAACGGGGCAGAGAAAGAAAGAGAGAGAGAGAGAGAGAGAGAGAGCGCGAGAGAGAAAGAAACGGGGCAGAGAAAGAGCGAGAGAAAGAAACGGGGCAGAGAAAGAGCGAGAGAGAGAAAGAAACGGGGCAGAGAAAGAGAGAGAGAGAGAGAAATGGGGCAGAGAAAGAGAGAGAGAGAGAGAGAGAGAGAGAGAGAAATGGGGCAGAGAAAGAGAGAGAGAGAGAGAGAGAGAGAAAGAAATGGGGCAGAGAGAGAGAGAGAGAAAGAAATGGGGCACAGAAAGCGAGAGAGAGAGAGAAAGAAATGGA